>NW_020837950.1:73970129-74312265 GCF_003676395.1 Aethalodelphis obliquidens
TATATATATATATATATATATATATATATATATATATATATGATTGTGTCTTGGACTTCTACCAGGCAGAACAGCTCTCAGAGCTTCTGAGAGCCTGCCTTCTGGCTTATAATCCTCATTTTGGCTTGAATAAAATTCTCTACTTTCTTCTTAACTTGATTGTTAATTGAATTTTCACTGACACTTCTAACATTGTAATAGGCAAAGGTGGCACTCCTGGGATTAAGTAACAAAAGACTGAGCCTTCCGTCCTGCTGGCTGTCTGCACCTTCTTGGCTTGCACACGCGTTCTTGAAGCCAGGCTGCCATGTTGGGAGGCCCACTCGGCCAACAGCCCAGGGAGAACTGAATCCTGCCAACACCACATGAGCTTGGAGGTGGATCCCTGCCCAGTTGAGCTTTCAAGTGAGAGGCAGGTGGTACTTAAACGCAGGCTTTTGAGAGACCAGGGAGTGAAGGACCTAGTTAAGCTGTGCCCAGATTCCTGATCTGCATTAACTGTGAGATCCTGTGTTGTTAAGCCACCATGCGATTGGTTACACAGCAACGGGTAAGTGTATTAGTTCGCTAGGGCTGCGCTAACAAAGTTCCACAGAATGGGGGGCTCAAGTAACAAGAATTTATCCTCTCAGTCCTGGATGCTGGAAGTCCCAGATCACGGTGTGAGCAGGCTGGTTCCTTCTGAGGCCTCTCTACTTGGTGTGCAGACGGCCGTCTTCTCCCTGTGTCCTCGCATGTTCCTCCTTCTATGCACGTCTGGGTCCTAATCCTTTTTTCTTAAAGGACAATGGTCATATTTGATTAGGGCCCACCCTCATGACCTTATTTTATCTTAATTACATCATTAAAGACACTTTCTCCAAATACAGTCACATTCTGAGGTGCTAGGGGTTAGGACTCAACGTATGAATTTTCAGGGGACACAATTCAGCCCATCACACTAAGTAGTAGAGTTGTCTCCTAATAGCGACTCTGACCTTCAATAGTAGGACTTCAGTTTTTATCCAGGCACTTTTCCACCACATTTCCCTCCTTCCTTTTAGCTAGCTGTAGCCATGTGACTAAGTAAGTTCTGGCTGGTAAGATGTAAGCAGAAGTGACGTGTTATTTCTAGAAAATCTCCTTAACAGGAAGGGGTACACCTGTCTTCTTCCTGCTGCCTGGAATGGGCAGATAGTGGTTGGCACTTGAGCAGTCATTTTGGATCATGAGGATGAAAGCCACATCCCAGGACAATGGAGCTGGCAGCACTGGGTGGAGATGCCATTCCAGCCTGGCCAGACCATCTCTGGACTTCTCACAGACAAATATCTATAGGGGAGAAACGTAATTACATTTTTTTTTTTTTTTTTTTTTGCGGTACTTGGGCCTCTCACTGTTGTGGCCTCTCCCATTGCAGAGCACAGTCTCCGGACGCACAGGCTCAGCGGCCATGGCTCACGGGCCCAGCCGCTCCGCGGCATGTGGGATCCTCCCGGACCGGGGTACGAACCTGCGTCCCCTGCATCGGCAGGCGGACTCTCAACCACTGCGCCACCAGGGAAGCCCCATGAGTCCATGTTGTTTAAGCCACTTTTACTTTGGATTATTCCGTTTATGGGCTCCTAAACCCAAATTCTGACCAGTCCAGAGAGGGTATGAGTCACTGAGACCTTATATGGCCACAACAGATCAGGCTGTGTTAGCTGAGGCAAGAAGAAACTCGTCTGCTGAGAACTTACTATACCCCTGACAAGAGGTCTTAGAGGAAAGCCTATTGAAAGGGACCGTCCAGAAGGCAGATTTTTTTAATTCAGAGAAAAGTTTGGCATCGTCGCAGACTAATCAAAGATTACACAGCTGGGAAGGCAGTTTGGCTTCTTGTCTCCAAAGCCTTAAAATGAACATAGCCTCTGAACGGCAAATGCACTCCCAGTAATTTATCCTCAGAAAAGAATCACGTGTGTGTCAGGATGGTCACTGGTTACAGCAATATTTAGGACCAAAAGAAACAAAAGGAAACATGGACAGAAGGAGATTAGCTAAATGAAGCACGATATATCCATATGACAAAACTGTGCAGTTATTCAAATCCTGTTTTAGAAGAGCATTCATGACATGGAAGAAGGTGTGCACTGCATTAGCAGCTTACACTACTGTGTATAGCACGATCCCCCCTCTTTTTAAAGAAAAACGATACATAAATAGAAAGAGACCTGCTCACCAAGTCTAAAACAGTGACTCTCTCTGTGCAGGGCAATTACAGGAAATTTAATCTGGGTGCTTTTCTGTATTTTTCAAATCTTCAGCAATGAATGTGTACTATTCAGGGGAAAAACATGTAAAGGTTTGAGTGGAGAACTAAAAATGAAAGCCTTGCAACACACTTGTGACTGATTCTGCCCAGGAAAAGAGGGAACCCAACACACCCACAAACGGGGTACACTCCAGTTGGGGGGCAGGCACCTGCCCTAAATCCAAAACCAGGTGGGAGTTCATTGGGGGTGAGGCCTTGGGTCAGAAAAAGGACACGTGAAGCAGCACCATGAGGAACAGGCTGAGTGGACTGGCAACTCCTGAGGGTGCTTTGGTGGCCTCCACCAGTCACCCCCAAGGGGTTCTCTCACTTTAGAGGGAATTATTGCCACGTTATTTTAATTCTACGTAAGTACACAAACTGCCAAAGATATAGATACAGTAACTGTTGTTTTGAACAGTCAGCTCTTGTTTAAATTGACTCCCAGATGTACCATTTTCGTTACTCTTCATCCGTGCCTGCATCTCTGATCTTCCATTTTGGATCATTTTCTTCTGCCTGGAAAACACCCTCGAATTTCTCTTACAGTGGATCTTCTATTGCTGAAACCTCTCCGTTTCAGTTTATCTGAAAATGTCTTCTTTTTTTTTTCGCCTTCATTCCTAGTGGATTTTTGGTTGGGTATATAACTCAAGGTTGGCAGGTATGTTCTGTCAGCAGATTACAGATCCGGACATCACGTCTTCTGCTTTTCATTCTCACTGTTGAGAAATCAGTTGACTTAATGTTTGCTCCCTTGGAGGTAAGTGTCTTTTTCCCTCTGACGGTTGTTAAGATTTTCTCTCTGTCTTTGGCTCTCTGTGGTTTCAGCGTGCCATGTCTGGGTGTGTAAGGAGACAATCACTTGTTACAGGATGCCCCTGGGGATCCTGTCGAGTGATCTCCCCATAGGCTGCTCAGCAGGAAGGGCCCAAAAGACCCAAAAGACCAGCCAAGACCAGTTCTGAAAGTCTTGGAAGCACACGTTCCCCTGGTGAAAGATGTCCGGGATCCGGATGGTCTTTTCACCAGCAGAGCCATTCCCCCACAGCCTGAAATCTGCCATGGCTGCAGGATTGGCCAGGGACACCCCGTCCCCTTCCAATTCCCCTATAAATACACAGAATGACAGGGAGCAAGGTCCCTCTCCTGGGGCACTACCTATACTGTGGCCATCCGGGCCCGGGGCTAACACAACTCTCCGTGGGATGCAAAGAGCTCGGGAGACAGGTGCTTTTTTTTTTTTTTTTAACATCTTTATTGGAGTATTATTGCTTTACAATGGTGCGTTTCTGCCGTATAACAAAGTGAATCAGCTATACATACACATATATCCCCACATCTCCTCCCTCTTGACAGGTGCTTCTTCTGATGACCTTTGGCCTCCAAGTTCCCCCACTGGCTCCAGTTTACGGCTGCGCCATGTGTTGTTTGTGGTGTTTGTTATTACCCTGGCTTGGTTTAACAGTAGAATTTCTTTTCATTTAATCTGCTTGGAAATAGTTGGCTACTGAACGTGTGGACTAATGGCTTCCAAGTTTTGGAAACTGCTCGGTCATTATCTCAAAATATTGCCCGTTTCTCTTCTCTCTTCCTGGTGTTCTCACCACAACCTACCTTCTATTTTCTTTTTTTTTTTCCTCTCATTGCTTTATTCTGGATAGTTTCATCTGATTTATTTTACTAGTTCTCTTTTTAGCTGTTTCCATTCTACTGCTGAACCCTTAATGTTAACCATTCAGTTCTGGAATTTTGTAGTTTTCAGGACTGGAATTTATATCTCTTTCTAAAGTATGCTATGTCACTTTTTATAAATAGTTTCTAGCTTCCTGTCAAAATTGTCAAGCTATGCAACTTTTCTCCCTGAACATAGTGAGCACAGTGTGTAAGAGTCTGTGTCTCGCATATTTCCATTATCTAGAGCCTCTAAGGAAATTTTTTTGTCTTGTTTGTTTTTTGGCTGTGTCGCACAGCATGGGGGATTTTAGTTCCCTGACCAGGGATCGAACCCGTGCCCCATGCAGTGGAAGTGCAGAGTCTTAACCACTGGACCACCAGGGAAGTCCCAAGGGAATGTTTTTCATGTCTGAAGTTTTGGCTAATTTTCATTCATTTGCCTCATCTCATGTGCCTGGTTATCTTTGATTATATACTGGACATCGTATCTGAAAATTATGATAGAAGAGATTTACAGCTTAGGGTATTTTCTTCCTCCAGGCAAGATTTTTGTTTGCAATGCTACTCTCCTTGGGACACTAGAAGTTCTAGGTCATGTTAATCCAAATTCCAGTTTCGGAGTCCTCTGGGCCACCCATTTAATTTTTTATTTTTTATTTTTTTTTTTTGCTGCACGTGCAGCATGTGGGATCTTAGTTCCTTGACCAGGGATTGAACCTGCAACCCCTGCATTGGGAGTGCAGAGTCTTAACCACTGGACCACCAGGGAAGTCCAGGCCACCCGTTTTAGAGAGCTGGTTTTCTTCCAGGTCACCCTTATTCTTGGGTGGGCTGGACCCGGAAGTGGAGTGTGAACTGGCCGGGCCCCCAGTCTTGGCCTGCCCTGGATTTGGTTTTTGCTCTCCTAGCCTTGAGCTTAGCTCAGCCTTTCGGGTGTTTCAGGACTCCAACCCCCCCAAAGCAGGAGGAGCCCTAGCGTTCGGCTCATCTCTCTAGGTGCCACCCTCTCCTGGCTTTCAGCCCTGAAAGTTGCTGACTCTTCTTGACGTAGATATTTGCCGAGCTTTATTAGCTATTTTCATCAGGAGGGTAGATCCGTATTCTCTAGTCCGTCCTTGCTGTACATGGAAGTTCCTCCTATAAATATTAAATAGGATGCTATTGAGAGTGGTCATCCTTCTCTTATTCCTGATTTTAACATGAATGCCTCCAGAGTAAACCCGCATCAGGTACGATGCTGCCTCTGGATGGTCAATATATTTTATTATGATAAAGAAGCATTGATTGATCTACAGTTTACCCTTGAACAACATGGGTTTGAGGTGCACAGCTCCACCTATATGAGGCTTTTTTTCAGTAAATACCACAGTACTACAGAATACGTGGTTGGTTGACTCCTCGGATGCGGAACCATGGATACGGCGGGCCGACTATAAAATTATATGCGAATTTTCAACTGTGCGGGGGTCAGCACCCCAAACCCTGTGTTCTTCAAGGGTCAAATGTATTTTATTGACTGTGTAAAAAAGTGGGTTGAAGTTCGTCAAATGCCTTTATGAAAATGATCTTTTATTTTTGCTTTGGATCATTTAACATGATGTATTATGTTACTGGATTTCCTGATATTGAACCATCCATGCATTATTAAAACAAACCCACTATTTTGATGCAGTACTTTTGTTTGTTTGTTTTGGCTGCACTGTGTGGCATGTGGGATCTTAGTTCCCCGACCAGGGATCGAACTCATGCCCCCTGCAGTGGAAGTGCGGAGTCTTAACCACTGGACCACCAGGGAAGTCCCTTGATGTAGTAATTTTAATGTGTTGCTGGATTCTGTTTGCAAATATTTTAAGGGCTTTTGCATTAATATTCATAAAAGAAGTTGGTATAGACTTGTTTTTTAAAGGTCAGTGTGGGGCTTTCCTGGTGGCGCAGTGGTTAACAATCCACCTTCCAATGCAGGGCACATGGGTTTGAGCCGTGGTCCGGGAAGATCCCACATGCCGCAGAGCTAGTAAGCCCGTGTACCACAACTACTGAGCCTGCCCTCTAGAGCCCATGAGCCACAACTCCTGAGCCCACGTGCCACAACTACTGAAGCCCACGTGCCTAGAGCCCATGCTTCACAACAAGAGAAGCCACTGCAATGAGAAGCCTGCACACCGCAACCAAGAGTAGCCTGCGCTCCCCGCAACTAGAGATAGCCCGCGTGCAGCAACAAAGACCCAACATAGCCGCAAAAAAAAAAGTCAGCGTGAACTTTTTAATTAATTAATTAGTTTATTTATTTTTGGCTGCATTGGGTTTTCGTTGCTGCACACCGGTTTTCTCTAGTTGCGGCAAGCGGGCTTCTCATTGCAGTGGCTTCTCTTGTTGCAGAGCACAGGCTCTAGGTGCTCAGGCTTCAGCAGTTGTGGCTCGCGGTCTCTAGAGTGCAGGCTCAGTAGTTGTGGCTCATAGGCTCTAGAGTGCAGGCTCAGTAGTTGTGGCTCATGGGCTCTAGAGTGCAGGCTCAGTAGTTGTGGCGCACGGGCTTATTTCCTCTGCGGCATGTGGCATCTTCCCGGACCAGGGCTCGAACCCCTGTCTCCTGCATTGGCAGGCAGATTCTTAACCACTGCGCAACCAGGGAAGCCCTAGCCATTAGTTTGTTTTTTCCCTATTACTTTCCTCCTTCTGCTTTTCCTAAATGTATTTTTCAATCCTTATGAGTTAGAGGCCAAATTCATTTATTTCCAGGCACTTATTTTTGTTGATATAATTAAAAGCTATACATTTTCTCCATGAGCACTATATTTTAGTTGTATCCCATGCATCAGATATATAAGTCCTGTTGTTCTGCAGTTTTGCATTATATATCCTCTTTGGCCCAAGAGAACTTTAATAGAGGCTATTAAATTTCCAGGTGCCAAGGCCTGTTTGCTTTCTGATTTTGTTATTAATTTGTAAGTTTACTGCATTTGTAATCACATACTCGACTATATTTAAATCTTTTTAAATTTTTTGTTAGGATATTGTTTCCCCCTTTTTTATGAGAATATTTTTTAAGATATTTATTTATTTGGCTGTGCCAGGTTTTAGTTGAGGCATACAGGATCTTCGTTGACGTGTGTGAAATGTTCGTTACAGCACACAGGATCTTTAGTTGCGGCACGCATGCGGGATCTAGTTCCCAACCAGGGATCGAACCTGGGCCCCCTGCATTGGGAGCACAGAGTCTTAACCCCTGGACCACCAGGGAAGTCCCTATGAAGATTTTCTTTGTGCCACAATATACGGTCCCTTTTCATGAATGTTCCATGGGCATTGGAAAGAAAGTGCATTTTTTAGTATCAATATAGAATGTATTACCTATATGTTACATCAATACATTATCTATCTATCTATCCATCCATCCACATACACACATGTTCATAAAATGCACCTTACCATGCTCTTTCGGTCTGATCTGTCTGGGACTGACAGCTGGGTCAAACCTCTCAGCTCTGCTTTGGGAAAGCTATGGCTGTTGGTGAAGTTATTTCCGACCATTTCATCTTGTTTGAGAATTGTACCTTCGATTACAAAATGCCCCTTCTGCTTGGCTTAACGTTTTGGGGCCCGGATTCTATCTTGTCTGATACTAAGATTGTGACTGCTGCTTTTATTTTTGTTTGCATTTTCCTGATATACATTGTCAATGGTTGAATTGTAACCTTTCTCACTCACTTTGTTTTAGGTGTGTCTCAGATACAGCACAGAGTTGGGTTTTGCCTTGTGACCCAATCTGAAAATCTCCCTTTAATTGGTGAGTTAAGACCATTTATATATGGTGGGGCTAATGGCAGACTCTGGGAGGGCTCACGCCAAAGAGTGCTTCCCGGAGCTTCTGCTGCCAGTGTCCTTGTACCCACGATGAGCCACAGCCACGCCTTGCCTCTGCAGGAGACCTTCCAACACTGGGAGGTGAACTAGGCAATTTGAGACAAACCCTACTCCCACTAAGGACAAGGAAACTAGGGGACAAAATTTTAAAAATCATCTATTTGAAAGCATCAGAGACCTATTAAGGCAGAGAAGTATAACCAGGCCAAGAGGTGGTTCTTTGAAAAGACTAATAAAAAGAATTGGACCAGAGGGCAGACAGCAGAAGCAAGAAGAACTACAATCCTTCAGCCTGTGGAACAAAAACCACATTCACAGAAAGATAGACAAGATGAAAAGGCAGAGGGCTATGTACCAGATGAAGGAACAAGATAAAACCCCAGAAAAACACCTAAATGAAGTGGAGATAGGCAACCTTCCAGAAAAGAATTCAGAATAATGATAGTGAAGATGATCCAAGACCTTGGAAAAAGAATGGAGGCAAAGATCGAGAAGATGCAAGAAATGTTTAACAAAGACCTAGAAGAATTAAAGAACAAACAAACAGAGATGAACAACACAATAACTGAAATGAAAAATACACTAGAAGGAATCAATAGCAGAATAACTGAGGCAGAAGAATGGATAAGTGACCTCCAAGACGGAATGGTGGAATTCACTGCTGCGGAACAGAATAAAGAAAAAAGAATGAAAAGAAATGAAGACGGCCAAGAGACCTCTGGGACAACATTAAACAGAACAACATTCACATTACAGGGGTTCCAGAAGGAGAAGAGAGAGAGAAAGGACCCGAGAAAATACTTCAAGAGATTATAGCTGCAAACTTCCCTAAACATGGGAAAGGAAGTAGCCACCCCAATCCAGGAAGCACGGAGAGTCCCATACAGGATAAACCCAAGGAGAAACACACCAAGACACACAGTAGTGAAATTGGCAAAAATTAAAGACAAAGAAAAAGTATTGAAAGCAGCAAGGGAAAAACGACAAATAACATACAAGGGAACTCCCATAAGGTTAACAGCTGATTTCTCAGCAGAAACTCTACAAGCCAGAAGGGAGTGGCCTGATACACTTAAAGTGATGAAAGGGAAGAACCTACAACCAAGATTACTCTACCCGGCAAGGATCTCATTCAGATTCGCTGGAGAAATCAAAAGCTTTACAGAGAAGCAAAAGCTAAGAGAATTCAGCACCACTAAACCAGCTCTACAACAAATGCTAAAGGAACTTCTCTAAGTGGGAAACACAAGAGAAGAAAAGGACCTCCAAAAACAAACCCAAAACAATTAAGAAAATGGTCATAGGAACATACATATTGATAATTACCTTAAACGTGAATGGATTAAATGCTCCAACCAAAAGACACAGGCTTGCTGAATGGATACAAAAACAAGACCCATATATATGCTGTATACAAGAGACCCACTTCAGACCTAGGGACACATATCTTTTCCCCTGAAAGTGAGGGGATGCAAAAAGATATTCCAGGCAAATGGAAATCAAAAGAAAGCTTGAGTAGCAATACTTGTATCAGATAAAATAGACATTAAAATAAACAATGTTACGAGAGACAAGGAAGGACACTACATAGTGATCAAGGGATCAATCCAAGAAGAAGATATAACAATTATAAATATATATGCACCCAACATAGGAGCACCTCAATACATAAGGCAACTGCTAACAGCTACAAAAGACGAAATCAACATAACACAATAATAGTGGGGGACTTTAACACCTCACTTACACCAAGGGACAGATCATCCAAAATGAAAATAAATAAGGAAACAGAAGCTTTAAATGACATAACAGACCTGATAGATTTAATTCATATTTATAGGACATTCCATCCAAAAACAGCAGATTACACTTTCTTCTCAAGTGCGCAGGGAACATTCTCCAGGATAGATCACATCTTGGGTCACAAATCAAGCCTCAGTAAATTTAAGGAAATTGAAATCATATTAAGCATCTTTTCTGGCCACAACACTATGAGATTAGAAATGAATTACAGGGGAAAGAAACGTAAAAAACACAAACACATGGAGGCTAAACAATACGTTACTAAATAACCAAGAGATCACTGAAGAAATCAAAGAAGAAATCAAAAAATACCTAGAGACAAATGACAATGAAAACACGATGATCCAAAACCTATGGGATGCAGCAAAAGCAGTTCTAAGAGGTAAGACACAAAAGACCCCTAATAGCCAAAGCAATCTTGAGGGAAAAAAACGGAGCTGTAGGAATCAGACTCCCTGACTTCAGACTACACTACAAAGTTACAGTAATCAAGACAATATGGTATTGGCACAAAAACAGAAACATAGATCAATGGAACAAGATAGAAAGCCCAGAGATAAACCCAGCACCTATGGTCAACTAATCCTTGACAAAGGAGGCAAGGATATACAATGGAGAAAAGACAGTCTCTTCAATAAGTGGTGCTGAGAAAACTGGACAGCTACATGTAAAAGAATGAAATTAGAACACTCCCTAACACCATACACAAAAATAAACTCAACAACCATAAATGTAAGACCGGACACTATAAAAACTCTTAGAGGAAAACATAGGAAGAACACTCTTTGACATAAATCACAGCAAGATCTTTTCTGATCCACCTCCTAGAGTAATGGAAATAAAAACAAAAATAAACAAATGGGACCTAATGAAACTTCAAAGCTTTTGCAAAGCAGTGGAAACCATAAACAAGATGAAAAGACAACCCTCAGAATGGGAGAAAATATTTGCAAACGAATCAACGGACAAAGGATTAATCTCCAAAATATATAAACAGCTCATGCAGCTCAATATAAAAAAAACAAACAACCCAATCCAAAAACGGGCAGAAGATCTAAATAGACATTTCTCCAAAGAAGACATACAGATGGCCAAGAAGCCCATGAAAAGCTGCTCAACATCACTAATTATTAGAGAAATGCAAATCAAAACTACAATGAAGTATCACCTCACACCAGTTAGAATGGGCATCATCAGAAAATGTACAAACAACAAATGCTGGAGAGGGTGTGGAGAAAAGGGAACCCTCTTGCACTGTTGGTGGGAATGTAAATTGATATAGCCACTATGGAGAACAGTATGGAGGTTCCTTAAAAAACTAAAAATAGAGTTACCATATGACCCAGCAATCCCACTACTGGGCATATACCCTGAGAAAACCAAAATTCAAAAAGAGTCATGTACCAAAATGTTCATTGCAGCTCTATTTACAATAGCCCGGAGATGGAAACAACCTAAGTGCCCATCATCGGATGAATGGATAAAGAAGATGTGGCACATATATACAATGGAATATTACTCAGCCATAAAAAGAAACGAAGTTGAGCTATTTGTAATGAGGTGGATAGACCTAGAGTCTGTCATACAGAGTGAAGTAAGTCAGAAAGAAAAAGACAAATACCGTATGCTAACACATATATATAGAATTTAAGGGAAAAAAATGTCATGAAGAACCTAGGGGTAAGACAGGAATAAAGACACAGACCTACTGGAGAACGGACGTGAGGATATGGGGAGGGGGAAGGGTGAGCTGTGACAGGGTGAGAGAGAGTCATGGACGTATACACACTAACAAACGTAAGGTAGCTAGCTAGTGGGAAGCAGCCGCATGGCACAGGGGTATCGGCTCGGTGCTTTGTGACCGCCTGGAGGGGTGGGATAGGGAGGGTGGGAGGGAGGGAGACACAAGAGGGAAGAGATATGGGAACATATGTATAGCTGATTCACTTTGTTATAAAGCAGAAACTAACACACCATTGTAAAGCAATTATACCCCAATAAAGATGTTTTAAAAAAAAAAGCACGTTTAATGGATACAATTTGATGAGTTTGGACCTGTGCAAACACCCGTGAAACCATCACCACAGCCAAGACACACAGACACACCATCAGACACACACAGACACACCATCGCCTCTGAAGGTTTCTTTGGGGCTCCTCGGTTTTTGTTTGTTTGATTTGCTGTTGTCAACATGGTTTCAGTTCCATTGCCAGTGGCCTCGTTACTTTTTGACAGAAACAAGGTTTACACCCTAGACATGTGGGTAGGGAGTAAAATATCGATACAATAAAAATAAAGCACTTTCCCTTTTGGATAACTTCTATCCTTTAGTTTTTACTTTAAATACTGGTTAGCAGTTCAGTTGACTTCAACAACCATTTGTGGGTCCTTACTACGTGTCAGGTGCTGGGGATATGATATAAATAACAAACCCCTGTCCCTAGGGAGCTTACAGCCCGGTGGATGAGGCTGCGCTGTAATAAATTGCTGCTTCTACATCCAAAGTGTAGCACAAATCTGTCCACTTCCTCGGGCTCCACGTGTCCAGCTGGCCTAGGCCACTGTCAGTCCTAACTAGCTCCCTATGTCCACTCCTGCTGCCTCAACTCCGTCCTCCACACGACAGACTGGGGGCGCTTTTTATTTCTCTCCTATACACACAAAACGTTAAAAACATAGCCCACACGCTAATATGTATAAAATAGATAACTAATAAGAACCTGATGTATAAAAAATTAAAAAAAAACATAGTCCAGGGACCACCCAGTACACCTTTCCTCTAAACTCAGCAACTATTAATATCATGTCATATTTGCTTTCTCTGCATGTAGACACCCTCCTCCATCATTTGAGAGTAGGTTGAAGACATTGTCACACTCCAGCCCTTAATACTTCAGCAGATGTTTCCAAAAGTAGGAGCCATGATACCACTTTCCTCTAATTACCTAATATCACCTAAAATCCAGGCCTGGGACTTCCCTGACAGTCCAGTGGTTAGGACTCCACGCTTCCACTTCAGGGGTCACGGGTTAGATCCCTGGTCGGGGGACTGGGATCCTGCCTGCTGCACGGCGCGGCCAATAAATAAAATAAAATGGGGCTTCCCTGGTGGCGCAGTGGTTGAGAGTCCGCCTGCCGATGCAGGGGACGCGGGTTCGTGCCCCGGTCCGGGAAGATCCCACATGCCGCGGAGCGGCTGGGCCCGTGAGCCATGGCCGCTGAGCCCGCGCGTCTGGAGCCTGTGCTCTGCAACGGGAGAGGCCACAACAGTGAGAGGCCCGCGAACCGCAAAAAAAGAAATAAATAAAATGGAATGGAATGAAATAAAATCCAGGCCTGAGTCAAATATCCACATGGCCCCAAATGTCTTTTTTAAGCTTCTTTTAAAACAAGGATCTAATCAAGTTTCCTGCGCTGCACTTGGTTTGTGTCTTTTTATGTATAGTTCCCCTGTAGTGGTGGTGGTGGTGGTGGTGTTTTTTAAAGGACATTGACTTTCTAAAGACTCCAGGCCAGCTTCTTGCAGAACATCCTCATTGTGATTTGATTGCCTCTTCATGCTGTGACTTAACCTGCTCCCATGTCCCTGTAACCTGGAAGGTGGGTGTGCAGCTGCGTGGCCTGATGCTTTAGCCACTAGCCACGTTTGGCTATTGAGCGCTTGAAATATAGTGAGTCTGAATTGAGTTGTGCTGTCAAATTTCAAATTCAGGCCAGATCTCAAATACTCAGTACAGAATAAAGAATGTAAAATGTCTTATTATGTTTATACTGATTACATATAGAAATGATATTTGGATATGGCGGGTTAAATTTAAAAAATTATTCAAAGCTGTTTCTTTTTACTTTAAAAAATTCACATGTGTGACTTACATATTTTATTGGACAGCCCTGGTCTGGGGGTCTGACTAGATTCCATCAAACCCTTTAGGAAAGTAGTAAGGTAGATAGCTAGTGGGAAGCAGCCGCATGGCACAGGGATATTGGCTCGGTGCTTTGTGACAGCCTGGAGGGGTGGGATGGGGAGGGTGGGAGGGAGGGAGACGCAACAGGGAAGACATATGGGAACATATGTTTATGTATGACTGATTCACTTTGTTATAAAGCAGAAACTAACACACCATTGTAAAGCAATTATATCCCAATAAAGATGTTAAAAAAAAAAAAAAAAACCCTTTAGGAAGAAAGCTTCACAGGTGGGCCTGTCCTGGTGTCAGGCTGCCCTTGGTCTGTGGGGCTAAGTTTGGTCACTCAGTCAAGGGGGTGACTGCCAGATCTCTCCAATATGAAAGTACCTCTTCTCTTCGTAATTACTAAGTCACTTGGGATAGTTCTCTGGACCTGTGAGAATACCCTATTCCCCAAAGGCCTTCCACCAGTGGGTCTGGCACTCTTGATGCTGCTGGCCTGACTCACGCTGGGAGTTGCAGATTGGTGAGTGTCCTAACCCCTCATTCCTTCTGCCCTAACCGCCCGGCACTCTTTCATGAGGAAGCATTTTCCTCCCCGTACACATCTATTCCTTTACTTCTTTGAATCTTAACTATAGACACTTAAAAATATATATATCATTATCAATTTCATCATTATTCTTTTAGTAATGCTCGAATTGTCCCAAATTCGTTGGAAGCCACTTCAAGGTGACTTCTGTGTCCTTTTGACATGCCCATTATTTTTAAAGCACTTTCTTATTTTATATCACAAGATTTTCCAGGCTCATCTTTGCCTCCTCAGACGTGGAACCGGCCATTTCTTCGAGGAGCCCTGACTCCTTTTACTGGAGAATGGTATTTAGAAACCAAGATCCAGGCAGCAGGTGTGCTCCCTGCTACCGGGGTGTCATTGCTTCTAGGTCTTTCAGAGCACAGAGCTGGGAAATAATGAGTTTAAACTCAATTCAACTTTTTTCATTCTTTTTTATTATGGTAAATATACAGTACATAAAGTTGACCATTTTTTAAAAAATATTTATTTGGCTGTGCTGGGTCTTAGTTGCAGCACGCAGGATCTTCATTGCCGCATGCAATATCTTCATTGTGGCTTGTGGGATCTTTTTAGTTGCAGCATGCGGGCTCTTAGTAGCAGCACGCGGGATCTGGTTCCCTGAGCAGGGATCGAACCTGGGCCCCCTACACTGGGAGTGTGGCGTCTTAACCACTGGACCACCCGGGAAGTCCCTAAGTTGATCGTTTTAACCATCTTTAAGTATACGGTTCGGTGGCATTAAGTACATTCACATTCACACTGTTGTGCATCCAATTCAAACGTATACAAGTTTCTTTATGTCTTTAAAATGTATCCCACAAAGAATGTAAAATCAGAGTAGCTCTCATTTTCTCTCTGGTCCTTTTTGTTCTTATTTACTATTTTCTGTTCTCTTGACTGCTTCCATTCCTCCCCTCTTTGCCACCTCTATTACTGTACTTTGTACTGTACTGTGACCAAAATGTCGTAAGTTCTATCTCTTGGGAACCTGGCAATTTAGCCTCCAGCAATAAGTTGAAGATTTTCTTCAATATCTTTCTACCGTTCACTCTACTTTCATTTTAAATCATCATGTTATTTGTCCATTACTCAGATAATTAGATGAGGTCATGATGGTAGAGCCCCCATGAATGGATTAGTGCCCTTGTAAGATTCATGGGAGAGCTTGCTTCCCCTCTCTGCTCTCTGCCATGTGAGGGTACAACAGAAAGTTGGCAGTCTACAACCCGGAAGAGGGTTCTCAGCAGAAACCACCCTTGCTGGTACGCTGATCTCAGACTTCCAGCCTCTAGAAATGTGAGAAATATTTGTCATTTATAAGCCACCAAGTCCATGGTATTCTGATGTAACAGCCCAAACAAAGACATTACCCTTAGTTACTGGTAACTAGAATATGAACAACACGAAGGCTACAACTGATCCCCTGTATAAGCTCCAGCCCAGGGAGGGGCCCTTCACCTGGCCTGGGAATGAGGGTCAGGAGACTTCTTTTATACGTATGTTTAAGGCATTGGGATTGGCGTGTTTTCGTTTATTTATCCGGCTGTGCCGGGTCTTGGTTACAGCACACGGGGTCTTCCTTGCGGCATGCAGGGTCTTTCTTTTTTTTTTTTTTTGCGGTACGCGGGCCTCTCGCTGTTGTGGCCTCTCCCGTTGCGGAGCACAGGCTCCGGACGCGCAGGCCCAGCGGCCATGGCTCCCGGGCGCAGCCGCTCCGCGCGGCATGTGGGATCCTCCCGGATCGGGGCAGGAACCCGCGCCCCCTGCATTGGCAGGCGGACTCTCAACCGCTGCGCCACCAGGGAAGCCCCATGCAGGATCTTTAGTTGCGGCATGCATGTGGGATCTAGTTCCCTGACTAGATATCAAACCTGGGCCCCCTGCATTGGGAGCATGGAGTCTTAACCACTGGACCACCAGGGAAGTCCCAAGAGGACTTCTTGAAGGAGATGCCTGGCCAGCACTGACTGCTATATTAATTAAAATGAGGTCTACATGGGGTATGACATCCCTCCACTCTAAAGCCCAGTTGTTTCCTTATTAGAAAATCAAGACTGGAAGTGCTCCTTCCTATTTAAAACCACAGCTTGAATGCTGCCTGGCCCTCAAAGTAAGAGACACGAAATACAAAAAGCAGAAGCACAGCCCACCCCACCCCCCACCTCCCTGCCACACAATGCAGGCCCTTTGCTGGGCTCATCTTCCAGTTGAGAAGGGAAAGAAATGTGATGGAAAACAGTAAGAATTCAGCCCCAGTGATAAAGCAGTGTTTAAAGAATTTCACTCACTCAGCTGTGAGCAGTTAAGAGGAATAACACAGTGAAGCAGAAGAGAAAGAGGCCAGGACCTACCCAAGCAGAGGTCCTCTGAGATCTCAGCGCTGAATTCAAAGGGCATAAGAGGGGGAAAGTTTGACTTCAAGGAATGAGACAAAGGGAACACTCTCACGCCACATGCCTCGCTTCATGGATGACAAAGCACAGAGCAGGAGGGGGAATGTCTGACCCTGGGTGGCATTTCATCACAGGCTCTGAAGTCCTGGCTCAGATGCTCCAGGGTAAGGCGGGAAACTCGGAGTTAGCAACTTATGAAAACAGCGTAAGTTGATTCAGTAAGATTCAGCAAGAACCTGAGAAAAGGTGAGTAAAGAGAGTGCTAGCCAGGATTGATGAGGACACAGGAAGCAAGGCCTTGCAAGAACTGCTAGTTATGATACAGTCCTGTCATTCTTCTGAAGAGTAACTTGGCAACGTCAGAAGATGTGGATCCGTCAGCAGATTAAAGGGGGCTTCCCTGGCGGTCCGGTGGTTAAGACTCTGGGCTCCCAACGCAGGGGGAAAGGTTCGATCCCTGGTGGAGGAAACTAACGTCTCACATGTTGCGTGGTGTGGCCAAAAAATAAATAAATAAATGAGATGATACGAGAAGATTTAAGTACCTGAACCATTTGACTTAGCATATATACCTGTGGACCGTCACTCAGGACGTTATCAGACAAGCATTCGAAGATGGAGCTACAAAGATGGTAATTGAAGCAATATTAATAGTATCAAGAAGATGAAACAACGTAAATGTGCAACAATAGGGAATTGGTAGAAACATTAATACTTTAAAATATCGGAGGGACTTCCCTGGTGGTCCAGTGGTTAGGATTCTGCGCTCCCACTACAGGGGCCCTGGGGTCAATCCCTGTTTGGGGAACTAAGATCCTGTAAGCCGTGCAGTGTGGCCAAAAAGAAAAAATTAATAAAATATTGGAATAATGCCAAAAAGCCATTAAAAAGGATGTGTTCAGAAGAATATGGACAAACTGGAACCCTTGTGCACTGTTGGTGGGAACATAAAATAGTGCCACTGCTGTGGAAAACGGTATCGTGGCCCCTCAAAAAATTAAACCAAGAATTACCATACAACCCAGCAATTCCACTTCTGGGTATGTGCCCCAAAGAATTGAAAACAGGGTCTCAAGGAGATATTGTACCCCCAAGTCCATAGCAGCGTTATTCACAATAGCTAAAACGTTGAAACAATCCAAGTGCCCATGAACGGATGAATGGAGAAGCAGAAAGGAATCTGATTCAGCCTTAGAAAGGAAGGGGATTCTGACACCTGCTACAACATGGATGAACCCTGAGGACGTTATGCTGAGTGAAATAAGCCCGACCCAAGAGACATACGCCACGTGATTCCACTTATATGAGGTCCCAAGAGTCGTCAAATCCATAGAGACAGAAAGTAGAATGGTGGGGGCCAGGGGCTGGGGGAGGGGAAGAACAGGGAGGTTAGTGTTTAATGGGGACAGAGTTTCAGTTTCACAAGATGAAACGGTTCTGTGGACACGTGGTGGGGACGGCTGCGCGACAACGTGAACGCACTTAACACCACTGAACTGTACACTTAAAAATGGTTAAGGTGGTAAGTGTTATGTGTATGTTACCACAAAAAAGAAATGAAAGATACCTAGTTTCTGGTGAAACTCTTCATCAAAACTGAGTTTTTGGTGAAACTTAGCAAGGAACTGTTAAACATTGTTGGTGGGAGGGCAAATGGTTAAACATTTTCAGGAGGGCAACTTGTTCATAAAGGCAAATCATATATATTCTTTAAAAATGATCCTATACCTTTTTTAGTGCATAGCTGTGCTTTATTGGGGGGAAAGTAAATAATCCTTACAAGGTCACATTTATTTTTATCTTAATAATACATGAAAAGTCAAGATGCAGTGCTTATAAACAGCATTCCTCTGCTCCAGTTCTGCCCATCCCAGTGAACCTGCTTTCTAGGTATAACCATTTTAGCCATTTTAGCTCTTTCTCGGAGGATTTATGTCCATCGTTCATACCCTTTTACTAAGGGATTCCCTGGTGAGAAGCTACCCCAGAAATATTATCAGGTGTGGGTACGAAGACGTAGGTGTGGGGCGTCCGTCCCATTGGTATTCATATTGACGAGAAAAGTGGGAACGACACTTGTTAGGACTGTTTAAATAAATGATGGTCAAAATGTGCCATAAGAGGTGAAGCAGTCAGATCTATTTAACGACATGGCAAGAAACAACTATCAATTATATACATTACAGAATAAAATGCGGAGAGGGATTATCCCTGGACAGTGGCTGACGTTAAACACAAACTTTCCTTGTGTACTCGTCTTAATTTCAAAATTCTCTTTAATAAATATACATTTGCTTATAATCAGAAACAAAGAAAACAAAAAAAGACATGTTCAATCTACTAAGTTGCCAGACACCCTGTAAAAATTCTTACCTGGATTTGTTGTCTCTGTCAGGGCTCTCACTTGGGCATGGAGACGTGCGACTCAGACTAGCTTAAGCAAAAAAAGGAAAGAGGAGAAAAGAAAGGAAAAGAAAAAGAAGGACTTGACTGGTTCCCGTAGCTGTGCCCCCGGGTGCGGACAACCCCCCAGGCTCGGGCCGTCCCTGCGGTCCCCCTCTCCTCACTCTGCAGGCAGGTGGGCTGCACCCCAGCCTCCCCACCTGTGACGGGCCAGGCCCTCGCACATCCCCCAGATGATCCACAGCGGGAGGCAGGAGGGCCCCAGCAGGGGAGGAAGGAGGCCTGGAAGAAGTCAGAATGTAAACAGGATGTGGGAATAAAGGTGATTCCTATTTTCTTTACGCTCTCCTGTGTTTTTTACGATGAGCACGTATTCCTTTTCCACGATTAGTAACCTCTTTATGAGCAGGTAGCGTGGACCAAACCCTGCTGCATGTGCTCCCAGCCCCCAGGAGGTGGGAACTCCTGCCACCTTCCCTCTAGAGGCAGGATGAGGTGGGGGAGAGGCCGAGCCACTTCCCTCCTGCCAAAATCAAGGCCCCAGACCCCAGATAGATCCCCCTTCCCCTCACCTGGTCTGTGGTACGTCGCCTGGGAGGGACTCTGCTCTAGACACAGGCCTCCAGGCAACTGGGCTCCCCACTGCAGCCAGCATGCGGCATACAGCTCCATCAGCGCAGATGCAAACCACACCTTGGAACGCGCTGGGTGGGGCAGATGACCCTTGGGGAGAGCGACGCGGGACCAGACCCTGGCGGTGGCTTTCCGGGTGTCACAGCGTCGGGACCAAGTCCCTGCTGTTTGGTTACAGTCTCTGAGGCCCGGCCCCTGGATCCCACATGGCAGGTGGCAAGGGCTCCCCAGCAAGCCAAGGGACAGTGACCTTGACCTCAGCCCACCGCGGAGGCAGGGCAGCCAGCGGGGTCGCAGGACACAGGAGGCTTCTCGGCTCTTCCCTCCACCAGCTCTCACCTTGCCAAAGGCCGCTCTGGCCCCAGAAGGCCCTGCCGAGGCCCGTGCACCCCGGGCGCCCCCTCGCCCCGACGCCAGGGCCCCTCCCGCACGTCTGGCTCCGGGATCCCAGCCCCGGAGACTCACAGGCCACGGCCACAGAAACCCGTCCAACACCGCAGGGGTAGGGAGAGCGGCCCCCGACAGCCAAGCCCTGACCTCAGGGTCCTGGCAACACCCTCCTTCAGAGGATGGACAGGAGCGCTGCGGAGACGCCCGAGGGCGGGTGGGGGGAATCTCGATGAGAGGCACGGGGCGGTGAACACGAAGGGAAAGGGGCCAAGATCTTCCAACCGACGCCCACCCACGGGAGGAGCGCGGGAGGAGCCTCGGGCGAGGAGCAGGGCCTTCGGCGCAGACGCCGCAGGGCTGGCACCCAGGCCTCTCCCCTCCTCCCCGCGGGGACACGCGGAGTCCCCGCCACAAGGCGTCTGCAGCTGGGGCTTTCTGGGCGTCACGAGTCCTCAAGAGGCCTTTTCCTCAATCCAGCTTTAGTGAAAAGACAACTCAGGTATGAAAGTAGAGAAATGGACAGACTCATCAGGCGCGTTTCAGGGTGTGTCACGCGCGGTTATTGCAGTTCACGGGCAGGATGCAGCCCAGGGCACAGGCTCCGTGGCGCTGGCCGGCTGTGCAGCAAGCGCTCGCCGTCTGGAGGGCAGCCCCTCCTTCTCGCTGGGGCTGGCGTTGATGCAGCCCGCAAGACCGGCACAAGGCCTGTCAGGCGCCTTTCTGATGCAAGTCGCTGACTTGCCTTAAGTGGACGTGAAAACGTGGCGCGGGGTGCTGACTTCAAGGCAGGGAAACCCTTAAATTCGCTCCCGTGTGCTTCACGTCCTGCGGGCTGCTTGGTTCACACAGAGACGGCGTCGCCCATGCGTCCTGCACTCACGCTGCGTACCTCACCCCACGCTCACCACCCAGCTCAGCAGCGCGGGGTGCGCGCCTCCTTCCTTCCGGAACGACCGTATGGATTCCATCGGCCGCAGGTTCACTGAAGGCCCCCACGGTGTGGACCGGAGACGACTCGCAACGAGACACACTCGGCCCCAGAGAAGGACGGGGTTAACTCCCGCCCAGCCCCCAGTTTGCAGAGGAAACGTGGTCACACACTCTGGGTCTATACTGAAAAACCATGGATGTTAGTGGACAACCTCGGCACAAACCCCTCGGGAACAGACGGGGTTCACGGCAGGATAATCCACTGGTCCAAGGAGACTTGGAAAAAGTTCCTAAATTTAATGCTACCACAGAAAGTCTCCAAACCACTCCTCCATGTTCAAAAGAAAATCGCCTTTCCCTGTGATCGTGGCGAATGATGTGACAGCTCTAAGGATCAGAACACGGGGACGTCCCTGGTGATCCAGCGGTTAAGATGACACCTTCCAATGCAGGGGACGCAGGTGTGATCCCTGGTCAGGGAACTAGATCCCATACGCCACGCGGGAACTGAGCCTGCGTGCTGCAACTACTGAGCCACAACTAGAGAGAAGTCTGTGTGCCCCAACGAAAGATCCCGCGTGCCGCAGCTAAGACCCAATGCAGCCAAAAAAAGAAAAAAAAAAAAAAAAAAGAATCAGAACACGTAAGGCAGAAATTGAAATGATGTGCACTGTTTTATGGTTGTTCTACAAGATGCTGATTTCTGAGTCTAGTGTGAAATGCTTTGCCGTGGACAGACGATCTCCTTTCGAGTGTTGTAAGCCATTTCTTCTTCTTGCATCAGAACAGTTTTCACAGCAATGACAAACACCACTGTGAGGATTCTTCTCGCTGGGCTCAAACTGTACCTTATGGCTGGCTTTCAAACTATGTAAATTATCTTATATAAGAGGCACTGAAAAAAGAAAGCTGAACAAAGAAAGTTTTACCTTGGTGAAATATTCCTTTTAACACATCACATTATAATGGGATAATAATAATAACAGAACGTGTGTCACCCTTACCCCTCGAGTGAAGAGTCTGTGGAAGAAGCCTCTCTTCTGTCTGGGAGCTGGCTGATATGTCTTCTCTTCTGGATCTAATGCCACATTTCCCCTTTCGTTGATGTCCCTGGAACATTCAGACTCGGTCATCTGCACCCACAGAAGGGCAGGACAGAGGAGTGGCGGAGGCCCCGTGCGGCCGGCCGGCACCGCCCACCCGGCCCCCAGCCCAGTGCTCGGCGGCCACTCTGGCCCCCGTCCTCGGCTCCTACTTCCCCTGCTTCCTGCCCTCCTCTTGGGGGAGGTCGCGTGGCCGCCAGCGTGGCCCCCAGAGCAGTGAACTCCCGTCCAGCCAGCCCCGCTCAGGGAGCAGGGCTCAGGGCGGCAGAGCCCAGCAGACCCGAGGGGGCCACCTCTGTCCACCCCCCGTGAAGGGACCAGGGGCAGCTGCCACATATAATTTTACCTCCGAACATGCACACGTGCGCGCACACACAAATGGATGTGTATGTAAAATAGCTAAAAAGATATCTTAAAGAGGAAACTGTTCATTCTACACACATAAGGTTCTTCTTGGTCGTTGTAACTAGCTAGGTGGGCCGTGCTGCAACGGGCAGTACCTTGCTCTGCCAGGGGATGGAGACACAGCCCGTGACGAACTGGCTGTGGAAGGTGCAGTCGGTGCTGTCCAGGCGGATGCCCTTCACCGTGGAGAATTGCTCGATGTCCAGGACGTCCCTGCAGTAAACCACCTGCGGCTGTCACAGAGCACAGAGAGGCGCGGCTGAGACGGCCGCCGCTGCGTTTGTTTCCCTCAGCGGCGCTCAGGACACCTGGGAAGCCGCCGCACGCACACCTGCACCCTCCTTTCCTCGCCATCCCTCCCGGCGTGGAGTACGTCCAATCCTTGCTCTAGCAACCTCCAGAGCCACAGGCCCCGCGGCCCGTCTGCTCCAGCTCCCCACTCTCTCGCCCACAAGCCCCCCGAGGCCCCCTCTTCTCTTTCCTGCACGGAAACGGGCCACGGCAGAGGCTGCAGGTGGAGAAGGGCGGACGGGGTGCCCCTGCTGGGACACGGCAGAGGAAGCCTCCAGCCCTCGGCCTCCCTCGCGCACGTGCTGTCCACCTGCTTGGCCCCCATCTGCGCTGGGCAGGCCCCCAGGCCCCCAGCCCCACCGGGCACTGGCATCCTCGGGCGCAGAGTCAGGCCAGCAGGCAGGGCGTGTGGAGCCCGGGCCGCCGCCTCTGGAGCAGGGAAGCCAGGGCTCAGGGATGCGTGCTCTGCTCTCCCCGCTCAGGGAGCCAGGGCTCAGGGATGCGTGCACGACAAGGAAGGAGCGTGCCGATCCCGGGCCCCTGGTCAGAACTTCTGAGAGCAGTGGAGAGGTGGGAGCCGCCAGTGGGGGGCCGGCCCTCAGGAGACGGTGCAGGGGACGCCCGAGCCCAGGCCAGAACCCCATCCTGCGCCCTTGCCAGGCTGCCTGACGCCCTCAGACGCTGCTGACAGCGGGCCCCCGGACCGTCTGGTTAAATGCAGGAGAGCCCCCGGAGCAGCCCCAGCGCCTCTGCCCCTCACTCCCCAGCCGGCGCCCTCCTCAGGGAAGGCTGCGGCCCGCGGCGCACAGGGCCTGGTGGAAAGAAGGCTCTGAGCAGCCCCGGCTGGGTTTTCCTCGTCTTGGAGCTGGTCCTCCCCGTGACTCTAGTGCCTGGAGCAGGTGGGAGGGCGCTGCGAGAACGAGCTCAAAGGGAGAGGCTGCTGCCACAACACATTCCACGTAAACATAATGAATCCTGACTGTACAACTAAAACTATTTTAACCGCACGTCTCAGCCCCATCATATCCTGCGGAATGATCGAATCTCCACGTTTCCATCACAGGCCTGCAGCAGCTCAAGGCCAAAGAGGGGGCTGCTCCGGCCCAGCTCCGACGTGCGCGGGGCCTGCTGGGCCCTGGGGACGTGGCCCCGTGTGGCCCCGCCACGCGCTCACCAGGAGGCTCGAGCGGCCACTCCAGGGCCCTCAGTGTGCAGCCAGGACCTTGCGAGACCCGGCGTGGGGAAGCGCATTCCGGGCGGGGGAAGGGGCCGCGGGAACGTGGGGACCCTGGCGGGGCACCCTGGGGAGGGTGTCGGGTGCTGCTGAGGTTTTTGAGCAGGGCAGTGACCTGGGTGGGCTCCACCAGCCAGGGCGGCAGCGGGCCGGGAGGGCCTGTGCGGACGGGCCAGGGGGCACCGGGGGCGGGACGGGTGGTCCTGAACCTACCTGGAAAACATCCGTTTTCTCAGACACCCCAACACCCCGCTGCTCTCTGGCAACACACTTACGTCAGGACGGAAAGGGGGGTCTGACACGTGGGCCTCCAGCCTCTTGAAGTTAACGTCCCTGAACACAGGGTGTCCCTTGACTTCAGCCACTCCTTCGCCCCTGCAGCCCAGGCGCTGCTTGGGATCCTTGGTGAGTAGCTGTGGACGAGTGAAAATGGAGTCAATGGAAGCTCCAAGGATAAAAGAGAAAACCCAGAAAAGCTCCATAACAAAAATGGCCAAAGAATCGGGGTGGCAAAGAGCACCTCCATCTAAACAAAGTCACTAAATTTCAAAGTATCAACCAAACCCCGTTACTTCAGATTTTACTGATTTAGAATACGCAATGCTTCAAAAAGGAGTTGAAACTGAAGTTTTGCCTTTGAGCTATCAATAAATAAAGAGGTGGCTAAGAGGGCTTCCCTGGTGGCGCAGTGGTTGAGAGTCCGCCTGCCGATGCAGGGGACACGGGTTCGTGCCCCGGTCCGGGAAGATCCCACATGCCGCGGAGCGGCTGGGCCCGTGAGCCATGGCCGCTGAGCCTGCGCGTGAGAGGCCCACGTACCGCAAAAAAAAAAAAAAAAAAAAAAAAAAGGTGGCTAAGTAAATCCTTAAGAAAAGTTTACCCACGTAAAAATTAGGGGATTTTTTTCAAGAAATAGAAGCTCTTGGGAACTTTGCAGACACCACTTTCATGCCAAGTTATGTTGATTATTAGAAACTATTTTAATCTATTAATTAAACAGATCACTAAGGACCTCAGATGAGGCAAAAATTTAGCAAACCTAGCTCTAAAAGTTGTATATTCTTAAAATTAATAGAAAGTGTTTCTTTCAAAAGTATTCCTTACTTATACATTTAAACGGGCAGACCTCGGAGATACCGCGGGTTCGAGTCTAGACCATCAGAGTTAAGTGATTATTGCAGTAAAGCAAGTCACACGAATTTTTTGGTTTCCCAGTGCGTATAAAAGTTACGTTTATACTACACTGTAGTCTGTTAAGTATGCAATAGCATTATGTCTAAAACAATTGTACCTAATTAAAGAATAAAGCTGCTAGGAAAATAGTGGCAATAGACTTGCTCAACACAGGGCTGTCACAAACCTTCAATCTGTCAAAAACACACTATTTGTGAAGCACAATAAAGGTATGCCCCTTATTGCCAAAAGTTCAGATAGGCCTTCTTCCACAATTAGCAGTCAAAGAGGTCTGCCTCTGCTCAGAGCGACACAGGAAAGGTCTGGGCCTCCAAAACCTAGCCTAGGCCAGGGGCTGGGAAGCTGCAGCCCAGGGCTGTACCGCACCGGTGCCTGCTTCTGTAAATAAGGCTCTGTGGGAGCAGAGCTGGCTGTTAGCTCAGGGGTCTGTGGCTGTTTGCGCTGCAATGGTGAACTGAACGATGCGAGAGCGACCTGCAAAGCCCTAGTGACGCCACCTGGTGCGTCACAGGAACGCTGGCTGACCCGTGGCCTCGACTCCCAGCCAGCACCCACGTGTGGCTCCCGGCTCATGTGCGACGCCCCTGGGCCGGGCCCCGCCCGCTCGGCCGGGTCGCACACACACCGAGGCCGTCTGGTCTCTCGGCCGAGCTGACTCCTACCAGACACCGCCGATGGGAATACACCTGCGTAGTGGGCGCGGTGCCGGGCTTTCCCGCAGGACTCAAGCTTCTGCAGGCAGCTGCCGTGGGAACTCCAGCACGGAGCCAGGGCGGGGCTCAGTAACACAGGCTTCCTTAATTAAGACCAGACCTGAACATTGTGTCAGGCCAGATGCAATGACCGCACCGCAGGGACTCCATGCCTCTGTCAAGCCTGCTGCCAACTCACGCGGTCCAGGGGCCTGACCGGGCAGCGCCGGGCAGCGGAAAGCACCTTGTGCCCGTGCTGCCTGCTGCCACTGACTATGGGACACCACGGAAATCAACTTTTAATTTTTCCACCGTGCAGCTCTGAGAATATCCTAGAAAGCCACCGTGGGGTTGAAATGAAAACAGAGAGCTCTGAAAATGACCCAGCGGTACCCGACACCAGGTGTCACGGCAGGGGCCCGGCAGGGACGGGCAGAGGCGGGCTGTCCCCTTCGCGTGCAGTCAGCGCTGGGCCACATCCTGGACCCCGCAGCTGCCCACGCTCCCCCCTCTGTGCCCTGTTCACATCGACCTTGCACCTGAGGTGGCCCCTCCTCCAGGCCGTCTGTTGGAATTTCACAGACTCTCTAAGAACTAGCTGTTGCTCTGCTCAGCAGTTACCGAGGATTCACGTGGGACTGAACACTTCACACGCACGCTTTCATTTTATCCTGCTGGCAATTCTATAAGGTAGAAGTTATCCACCGTCTGCATCTTCTAGATGAGAAACCCGAGACCCGGAGGGGTGAGCGCGTGGTG
The DNA here is from genome assembly GCF_003676395.1 of Aethalodelphis obliquidens. Taxonomy (NCBI): domain Eukaryota; kingdom Metazoa; phylum Chordata; class Mammalia; order Artiodactyla; family Delphinidae; genus Aethalodelphis; species Aethalodelphis obliquidens. The sequence continues at coordinate 73,996,662 of NW_020837950.1, forward strand.
GTGGGAGGCTGGGCCTCGACCCCGGGCCCTGAGTCACAGGCTGGGCTTCACGCAGACACCACCATCTTTCCCACGAACAGCATCCCTTCATCCTGAAAACCCTTTAGGCTTCGCTTCTATCTTGTACCCGTCAAGCTCTGCTTTTGACCCTAGTTTCTTTCGTGTTACTTTAGGCTTGCCATTCAACTGTGTGCTCCCGAGGGGCCGGCCCCACTTCGCACATCTGTATGCTCCTGCAGCCCCATCGGACCGTCGCGTGCCAGCAGACACTGGGTCAACATCTACCAGCTGAACAGCAACAGCAGGGTGGCCAGGAGGCGGTTACAGAGGAGCTGACTGAACGCCCTCAGCTCCAAGCAGGGTGAGCAGCCCGAGAAAGGCCACCAGCACACGTCCCTTCACATGTGGACACAAGAGGAGACGGACCCCTAGGTACTTCATCCCCAGCCAGTGTCAACTCCCGCAAGACACACCGGCTGACCCCAGCACCCACTGGGGGACCACACCCCGCGCTCTGTGGCCGCAGTCCAGTGGCCTGGTCCTCCGTCCTCCATCCTGCCACTCCCCCCCCACCCCGTCAGCCCTCCCCCCGCAGCGCGCGCCCCCGTGTGTCTAACTCCGGCAAGGAGCCCGCCTCCACCTGCCCCGTGTCCGCACTCTCCTCTGTGACCCGCGCACACCCACAGTCGCTCCTCCAACCGCCCCTCTGCACCCACCCACCCCCGCGGCCTCGCTCCTGCTTCTTCAGACCCGCTTAAGCAAGCCCGACTCCCCGCCTGCTGCGAGCTTCGCGCGTCCTGCCTGCACACAACCAACCACCGATCTCCCTGGACGCCCACGCGGCCCTTGGCGCGCCGGAAGCCCCTCACTTCTCCGCACACCTCCAGCGGCTCCCTCCCACCCTCGCGCGCCACAGGAGGACGGGACAAGCTGCCCGGCGCGCACCGAGTCCCCGCCTCCGCGCCGGGGCTTTGCTGCAGCCCCTCCCCGCTCGGTGCACGGCTCTCAAATCCTACGGGCGCGGCCTTGCCGTCCACCCGGAGTCCGACGGCTTCTTACTCGCTCTGCCACCACCCAGGGCTCAGACTCCCACCTGAATCTCCACAAAACCCGGGCCGGCCCCCCTCCTTCTGTCCCGTGGATCTCTTCCCGGGAGTCCCAGCGCATCAGCCCCCGGCCTCCTGCCCCGGTGCGGCCCCTCCTCCCCACCCCGCCCCGCGGCCAGCCCCTCCCACGTCCCTGCCGAAGATGCCCGTCTCCCAGGCCGCCTCCCCTGAGTGGGTGAGAGCACCGGCCTTGGGGGCAGAAGGGCTGGGATTACTGCCTGTTTTACTCAGTGCCGGGGAAGGTCCCATGGAGGACGCGCAATACATTCTCGCTGGCTGCAGATGAAGTTTAAAATGTGCTCAGAAAATCCTGAGTGTTGGCTTAAGAGAAGTTAAGCGACAAGGAGAGCTTCTCTCATCCCCTTACGTCCAGGATGGCCTGGGACTGACAGTGCCAGGCGCATGGCAGGCCATCGGGGCAGGGTGTCGATAGGACCACAGTCCCTGGCGACCAGTTAAAGGGAGTTCTGAGGAACGTGGGCAGAGAGAAGAACCTTACCGCTGCAAAGCACCCCGAAGATTCTGTTTCATGTTTAGCGTCCTGTGAAGTTGGCCAGCTGTGCTCTAAACAGTGACCCGACACCACCCTTCCCTCTCAGCTGCACCTCTGGGGAAAGCAAACGATGAACTCTGTTCTGCGTGATCAGAACCCCCGAGGAAGGCCCTGTCCCTGGCACCGCGGAGCACCAGGTGGCCCCTCCTGAGCCTGAACGGCGGTCGGTCGGAAGACTAGCCCCACTCCCACCCTCCCAGACCGCGACTTCTCCGAGTACCGCTCTGCCTCCTCCTTCACCCTCCGCTCCACCTCCGCCCTATCGACCTTCTCTCGGAATTTTCTGAACAGAGACTGTCCCTGAACCATTTCGTATATCAGACAGCCACGTCCCCACCAATCAGGACTGAATGTGTACCTCTCATGATTGAGAACTTCGGGAGCTACGTAACAAACACAGGAAATGTAAATTAAGTCAAGTTAAACGCCCTCATACTTAATTCAAACAACACACTTAACCTTAATGTCTGTCACCACGTGGATGACCCTCGCCAACACGTTAAACCAAAGAAGGCAGACACGAAAGGCCACAGAGCGCGTGAGTCCACCCGTACGAAACAGCCAGAAGAGACGAGTCCACGGAGACAGGAAGCAGATGAGGGGCTGCAGGGCTGGGGGCGGACGTGAGGAGTGGGGAGTGACTGCTGACGGGCGCGGGCCTTCTCTGAGGTGATGAGAAAGTTCTGGAATCAGACAGTGGTGATAGCTGCACACCTCTGTGAACAAACCGGAATCCACTGACCTGCACACTTTGGGTTGGTGGGTTTTATGGCACATGAACTGCATCTCAGTAAAGCTGTTATTACAAACCATTCCTGCTGCTCGTGGAGTAACTACCGTGGGGAAACCCCGCCTCCAAACAGGCAGAGCCAGGCCCCCGGGCGCCCCTTTTCCCTCAGAGTAAGACCCCAGCAGCAGGTGACAGCAGCCACAGTGGAATGGGGGGAGGGTAAGTGCGGGACTCAGCAGAGGCCCTCAGGGTCCCTCATGTCAGAGGCCCCCCTGCGTCAGGCTGGGTCACTGCCCTGGAGCTGCGCGCATAACTCTGACAACCTTGTGGGGGTGTGCGGGGCCAGTGAGCACAGCGGAGAGGCCCACTGCCCTGTCCCTACTCTGGCCCGTCAGCAGAGAGGAGCGCAGGCCGGGGGGCCAGGTATGCTCCCCAGCAGCGGGCCAGGGCGGACCCCAGGTCCCTTCCCGTGTTCAGTTCTCTGCGTCCTGAGGGCAGGGGCACGAGCACCCCGGGGTGGTACATTACGTACCCGTGTAGCTGAGCGTTCCGACTCTTCCTTGGGTGGTCTCCCCTTCCGGGATCTCCATGGCTAAACCAAGATCTGAAGTCCGGATGTGTCCTGCACGCGGCCCAATACACGAGACAAACCACAGCGGGTGAGCCGACACCTCACCAATAAAGAACGGGAAAAATCTAAAAGACACGGTGGAAATTATAGCGATTCATACTTGGAAACACTTAGATATAAAATTACATTTAGGGAGTTCCCTGGCAGTCCAGTGGTTAGGACTCCATGCTCTCACTGTCAAGGGCACGGGTTCAATCATAAATAAATAAATAAAAATAAAAAATACAAAAAATGAAATTACATTTAATTTTTGCGTTCAGTTCCACTACCCGCAGGAAATTAGATTTATGCCTGGATATTGATCAGGAAGCCCTTTAACCATAGACAACTACAGGATAAAACAGGAGCATTAAGTTTGCTATTTTATTTCCACATAACTACCAGACACATAAATAAAACTATAATGGAGGGCTTCCCTGGTGGCCCAGTGGTTAAGAGTCCACCTGCCAATGCAGCGGACACAGGTTTGAGCCCTGGTCCGGGAAGATCCCACATGCCACGGAGCAACTAAGCCCGTGCACCACAACTACTGAGCCTGCGCTCTAGAGCCCACGAGCCACAACTACTGAGCCCGTGTGCCACAACTACTGAGCCTGAGCTCTAGAGGCCACGAGCCACAACTACTGAGCCCGCATGCCACAACTACTGAAGTCCGTGTGCCTAGAGCCTGTGCACAACTACTGAAGCCACCGCAATGAGAAGCCCGCGCACTGCAACGAAGGGTAACCCCCCCTCACCGCAACTAGAGAAAGCCCATGCGCAGCAATGAAGACCCAACACAGCCAAAAATAAATAAATTAATTAATTAAAAAAAAAACTATAATGGATACTATATCAACTATGAAACAGCAAATAAACACTCCCTGTCGGAATACCAAGAGGCTTATACACAGGGACAACAACAGACAAATAATACGGAGTTTTTCTCTAAAGAACAAATGGTAATAGGGTCAAGGAAATAATAAAAAACTATGTTATGGGGCTTCCCCGGTGGTGCAGTGGTTGAGAGTCTGCCTGCCGATGCAGGGGACACGGGTTCGTGTCTGTGAGTCTGTTTCTGTTTTGTAGATAGGTTCATTTGTGCCAGATTTTTTTTTTAATTAATTAATTTTTTTTTGCGGTACGCGGGCCTCTCACTGTTGTAGCCTCTCCCGTTGCGGAGCACAGGCTCCGGACGCGCAGGCTCAACGGCCATGGCTCACGGGTCCAGCCGCTCCGCGGCATGTGGGATCTTCCCGGACCGGGGCACGAACCCATGTCTCCTGCATCGGCAGGCGAACTGTCAACCACTGCGCCACCAGGGAAGCCCGAGTTGAGAGTTTTTAACTCTTTCCTCCCGAACTCAAAGGTTCAGAAATGTTCCTGGTTTCCACTGAGGTAGCAGATGGAGCATAGGTCTGCCAACCTTCTTACCCAGCTTCCTACTGAAAGGAACAAAGACAAAATCACAACAAAAAGAATGAAACGTGATCTGGAAAAAGAATACAGGGCACCCTCAAGAGTGAGAAATTTGAGGATTAAAATTAAGTCACAGAACAAAGAGCGTGGGCTTAGAAATTAAATACAAATATGATTAATGACAAAACACTGTGGGATGGGCTGGATAGTGCTCTGCATGTGCATAAAAGCATGGACGTTTATCTGGATAATAAGGAAATCTCCTAAAATGAATGGCAGGGACTTCCCTGGTGGCGCCGTGGTTAAGAATCCGCCTGCCAATGCAGGGGACACGGGTTCGAGCCCTGGTCCAGGAAGATCCCACATGCTGAGGAGCAGCTAAGCCCGTGCGCCACAACTACTGAGCATGCGCTCTAGAGCCCGCGAGCCACAACTGCTGAGCCCACGTGCCACAACTACTGAAGCCCGCATGCCTAGAGCCCATGCTCTGCAACAAGAGAAACTACTGCAATGAGAAGCCCGCAAACCACAACGAAGAGCAGCCCCCGCTCGCCACAACTAGAGAAAGCCCGCACACAGCAACAAAGACCCAACGCAGCCAAAGATAAATAAATTTTTTAAAATAAATAAATTAAATTTAAATTTAAAAAGACTGATCAGATTTTCAAAAAGCCTTGGTGCCAGACTAAGGAGTTTCTCTCTCTCCTAGAAGGAACAGATAAAAATAATAACTACCCGTAATATTTTTCACCTCTTACTGCGTGCCACTATGATTTAAGTCCTTTCTGTGTATTATTTCATTTGAACTTCACAATAATACAAGTTGGGCATTGTGAGGACAGCAGAGACCTTATGGGACCTGCTCACTTCTGAGGGCCGTCTGGATCTGGGGCCGTGGAGGAGACGGGGGCAGTGGGGCTGGGACAGGGGGACGGGGCAGGGGACCAGCCAGCGGACGAGCAGCTGCTGCCAGAGGGAGGTGGTGAGTGTCGGACGGAGAGGCCAGCTTCCGGTGACAAGTGCATCTCAGAAGGCGACTCACTCCAATTCTGAGTCCCCTCGTGGTGAGGAGACGGCAGCAGGAGGGAGTCTACATTCTCAAAATGGTCCTTTTGCTTATGTGTATTTTACCACAATTTGAAAAACATTTGTACGTGAGTCACTGTAGTCACTTTACTCACAACAGACCAAAAACGAAAACAACTCAATGTCTATGAAATGATGAATGGATAAATGAAGTGTGATATGTCTATACAATGGAATATTATTTGCCAACAAAAAGGAATTAAGTTCTGATTCATGCTACAGCATGCGTGAACTTTGAAAAGATTACGTTAAGTGAAAAGAAGCCAGTCACAAGAGATCACATAGTATATGTTTCCCATTTATATGAAATGTCCAGAATAGGCAAGTCCACAGAGACAGAAGGAAATTAGTGGTTGCCTGTAGCTAGAGGTGGGGGAGGGAATGGGGAGTGGCTACCAACGGGTATGGGGTTTCTTTTGGGTGATGAGAATGCTGTAAATTGAAAAACTGATTGTGATAATGGTCACACAACTCTGAGAATGTATTAAAAACTATTGAATTGTACACTTTAAATAGGTGAATTGTATGGCATGTTAATTATATCTCAATAAAACTGCTATTTTTAAAACATAATGAGGAAAAAAATGTAATGACATTAAAATGGCTGGATAGGTCTTTGGGGAAAAAATACTCCCACTTTATACTATCTGAAATTAATTTTGATAGATAAAATATTTAAACTTTCTTAAAAAGGAACTATAATAGTACTAAAGAAAAGATAGATTTTTAAAAAAATTATCTTAGGGAATAAAGGTGTCCTCCCTAAGTACAACATAAAGCTCAGAGACTAAGAAGAAAAACATTGATATAGTTGTCTATATAAAAAAGTAAAACTGCCATATTGAAAAATACTGCAAGCCAAGAGGCAAAAAGCATAAATACAAAATGTATTCACAATGAATATAAAAGGACAACACCTTTCATATATAAAGAACTTTCAAAAATGAATTAGAAAAAAGCAAATTGAAAAAACCCAATGAAAATGCTCAACCCCATCCATAGTTAAAACAAGAGACCATTTTTCAAATTACACTTTAGTAAAGGTTAAAAACATTGATAACGACCAGTGTTGGCCAGGTCATAGGCAAGGGTAAAACGATACAACCTTTTTGAAGGGTAATTTGGGAACATCAAAATTTTGAATGCACATACCCTTTGAACTGGAAATCATGTCTCTAAAAAAATACAATTATAATTGCCCTTAGACATGACTCTACTTGTGACTTCTTGTGCTCATGTCAGGACCTGTAGCTAACTCTCTCCTTCTTTACATTGCAGAGTATCCCATGACCCCGCCATACCTTATTTTTTATCTGACTATTCCTTTCCTGAAGTTCTCACCAGTAATTCCTGTCCATGTGCACAGAGAACTGTCTGGAAGGAGACCGAGAAACGGTTACCAGTGTTCACTTCTAGAGAGGATGACTGCTGCATTTCTCTTCTGTTCTACCTAGAACAATGGGTATATATCACTTTTTTTTGGCCGTGCTCCACAGTATGTGGGATCTTAGTTCCCCGACCAGGAATCGAACCTGCAGCCCCTGCATTGGAAGCGTGGAGTCTTAACCACTGGACCACCGGGGAAGTCCCAGTTCTTAAAAAAGGTTTTTAATGAAAAAGTCAATAGCCATACTTTATAACTGCACATTAGAAAATCTACAGGGTTTTTTCCTGGGAAGAATCGTGACGATATATGGAGAATCTATTAAATAGCATTTGAAGCAAATAAGGGACTAAGGAAAGACCAACATCTAACAAACGAAACAGCACAACGCCAGCCATGACCTCCGGACTCGAGCAGGTGCGGCTTCCTTACTCACCAATCGAATGTCGAAGCTTGCTGCACTGGGTGCCGGGGGGCAGCTTCAGTATCTCCCTCCAATTTTTACTACGACCGATTTTTTTGCCATATCCTCCTAAATTTGAAAAAAGCAAGGCATTTTTGTAACAATCAGAAACATCCATTTTTAAAAAAATTATTTATTCATTTTTCGCTGCCTTCGGTCTTCGTTGCTGCGCACGGGCTTTCTCTAGTTGTGGCGAGCGGGGGCTACTCTTTGCTGCGGTGTGCAGGCTTCTTATGGCGGTGACTTCTCTTGTTGTGGAGCACGGGCTCTAGGCGGGTGGGCTACGGCACGTGAGCTCAGTAGTTGCGGCTCACGGGCTCTAGAGCTCAGGCTCAATAGCTGTGGCACACGGGCTCAGTTGCTCCGTGGCATGTGGGATCTTCTGGACCAGGACACGAACCCGTGTCCCCTGCATTGGCAGGTGGATTCCTAACCACTGCGCCACCAAGAAAGTCCCAGAAACCTCCATTTCTGACAACTTCTTCCATTCATGTATTCTGTTTGAGTAGCTTGGGTACCTACGATGAGGGATCTGGAAGGCACCCTGATGAAGTGTGAAAATCCCACCGAGGCAGTCAGTCACTGGCTCTGTCCTTTAGAAATCAGGTGACCTGGACCTTTGTAAGCAGCTCTGCTAAGCCTATATCCAAGTTTGTAAACCGGACCTAATATCATAAAGGGCTGCTTATAAATATTCGTTCAACAATTATTTATGAAGCACCCACTATATACCAAACACCTTCAAAGTGCAGGAAATACAGTGGTAAAAAAATACCATTCTAGTGAGGGAGAGAGATTAAGAATCACTTAATGACAAGTGATAAGAAAAAAATGAGCCAATCATACAGTGATAAACAGTTGAAACAAAATCGAGCAAGGCGCAGGCGCAGGATGCTCTTCGGGCTGAGGCAGGACCAGGAGAGACCCCTCTGGAGGGTCACGCTTAGGCAGAGACCTGGGGTGTGAGTCTCGGGAAGGTCTGGGAGAAGAAGACTGTCCCTAGCGAGACAAGAATGGTGGGAAAAGCAATTACATGATATTTTAGAAAGAGGTTTTTAAACAACTGACCTTTAAAAGAAGTTTAACTCCGAGAAATTAGAACCTTCGATTTCAAGCATTCTGAGGAACTGAAGTTTTACTGAATTTTATCCAAGAGAAAACATACAGTTTTTTTGTTTTGGTTTGGTTTGGTTTGGTTTGGTGATTATTTTTTTAATTAATTTTTATTGGAGTATAGTTGCTTTACAATGTTGTGTTAGTTTCTACTGCACAGAAAAGTGAATCAGCTACTTGTATACGTGTATCCCCTCTTTTTTGGATTTCCTTCCTGAACCCTACTCAGAGCACTGAGTAGAGTTCCTTGTGCTATACAGTAGGTTCTCGTTGGTTATCTAAAAACATCACAGTTTGGGCTGGTGACTAAAGCCTCCAGGACTATTGGGAGGAACAGGGAAATCAGGAGGAAGGTCCTGTTTCTCGGGGAAGTGACGCGCTCCCAGTTTGGAGAGGAAGACACCAGAAGATGGGGGGCTGTTTTAGGCTCAGGAGGGAAGGCCTGGCTGCAGACAGAGATTTGACAGTGGCTGCCTAGTGGGTGCAGGTGGGAGACACGGGGCCTTCCTCCTCAGCCTTCCTTTCTGCTCCACTACTCCCCCCATTTCAACTGAGATCGTGAGCCCTGGACTTGCACCCACTCTCCGGACGTCCCAGAGCACCTCAAGGTCATCTTCAAATTAGACTTATCACCCCCTGCAATCCAGTCCTCTTTCCACACTGAGATTCCTGCCAACAGCTACCGTCTACCAGGCCAAGGAAGCAGGAAACTGGGGCACCATCTAACTCTGTCTGCTAAGCACCGCAGTCAGTCACTCAGGAGGGGTGCGCTGCTGCGGTCCCGCGTGCAGGGCCCTGTCAGGCACCAGGCACGCCGTGCAGAATCATGGAGGCCAGCCCGGCCTTCAGAGGCGCTCCTGCCCGCCCCCCCACCTCCCCGCCCTCTCTACTGTCCTTTCACGCCAGGGCCACCACTCTCCTCCACCTCCCTTCTAACTGGCCTTCCGACCTCTTCCTCCCTTCCAGACCCTCCCCACTGCTTCTCAGGGTCACCTTCCTAACATGCATATACAAGCTCACTTCTCCACCGCCTACAGACCCTGAAGGTGTCGCGGAGTCTGAGGATGAAGTGAGAACAGAGCGCAGCCCTGCCTGACACCATCCCCAGGCACACCGTGCTCAAGCCACGCCACTTACAAAACCTCCACTCGGCTCAAGCGGGACCCCCTCCAGGAAGCCCACCCTGAGGGCTGAAAGGAGGAGGAGAGTTAGGACAGGTCCACAATACCCTCACCTCTCTAGGACCTTCCCACCTATGGACTCGTTCAATCGCCCCCTTGGATGTAGGGACTGCTACCAGTTAGTCCCTTTTCTCACATAAGGGACCCAAGCTAAGAGTAAATAACTTGCCACTGTCACTCAGCTGGCGAGAGAAGAACTGAGACACACTCGGGCCTGCCTGACGCCAGGAATCCCGCTTGAACAGTCCTGTCCATTAAGAAGCAGTAAGCTTCAGCCAAAGCGGTTTTGGTTTTGTTCTTTTCTCTTGAAGTGCAAAAGCATCTAAACTAAAGATTTGCCATGAACACGTTTAGAAGTTAAGGTATGTTGGGACTTCCCTGGTGGTCCAGTGGTAAAGAATCTGCCTTCCAATGCAGGCGACGCGGGTTCGATCCCTGGTCAGGGAACTAAGATCCCACATGCAGTGGGGCAACTAAGCCCACACGCCACAACTACTGAGCTCGCGCGCGCCTCAACTAGAGAGAGAAAACCCACGCGCCAACTCAACTAGAGAGAAGCCCGTGCGCTGCAACGGAAGATCCCGCGTGCCGCAACCAAGACCCAATGCAGCCAAATAAATAAATAAATATTAAAAAACAAAAAAGAAATTAAGGTATGTGTGAAATGAAACTAAGAGTAAACCAAAACCCCCAAGATGTCAGAAATGGTTATGGTGATGGCCATAATAATGAGTAGCCCTTATTAGCATTTACTAAAAGCCAGATACTTTTCTAGAAGTTTCACAAGTCTACTCTCACTAAATCTTCCCATCAGCCCTACAAGGCTAGTACTGTTGCTGAGCGCTTGTCATAATCCTCATTTTACAGGCGTGGAAACGAGGGCACAGATGTGTGGAATAATCGGCCCAAAGCTTTACAGCCAGTAAGCAGGGACGCTGGGATTTGAACCCAAGTAACCGCCCTGGACAGATGGGGACGCCACCTTTGTCACAGCAGCTGTTTTTCCATCAAGAACCAGGACTGCCAAGATAAATGCGCAATGTGAGGAAGCGCCGGCCCCAGTGGGTCCTGGATATTGAGGGGCTTGTGACGTGGTTTTATACCTTGAATGCCATGATTATTTTTATAACATATTTTGTGACGTTACACACCATCCAACTACAATCATGAATTTAGTGTGTATTATTCCAATCCATTTGTAGATATCTGCGTGTGTGTGTGTGTGTAGCCATGAATAATATCGTACTGTTTTAAAACAAGATTCTTAAACTGGGATCCACAGCAGATATCGGGGTGTCCCTGAATTCAAACTGGAAAAAGAAATCATCTTTATTTTCACAAACTTCCAAGCAAACTTCATCACTTCCTTCGGCTATAAATATAGACAAAAGTACAATCATATTAGCAGTGCCTGCGACTTTATCACCAGAATTCAGATTTTCATGTCGCATCATCGTGATTAGAGGTAACTCAAAATATCTCGTATCTCAAACGACTTTGAAATTACAGTATAGGTGCCAGGCCAGCAGCCAGACTGTCTACAAGCACTCATGCGACACGGCCAACCGACTCGTAGGCAGCTCTGTGCCGGGCAGTTAATCGTTCAGACTGTGAGTGGCCAGGTCCCAAGTTCTCACATGGGTGGTCTAGCTATGTACTTTACAATTCCCTACAACTGTATTGATCAACACACGGAAGGAGGTAAGTCAAAGGCCATCCCTCAGTTTACAATCCCCATTTGAGCTGGTCAACAAGAGCCCTCACGCTGACAGATCTTTAAAAGATGACACCTTAACTTGCCTATGTTTTACATGTATTGCCTTGTCACTTAATGCTCGAATAAGAGAGCACATATTGTAACACGAATCCATTAAAAATTTTATAATTATTTTAATATAATTGGCTTCCTTTACAACTGTAGGTAATTAATTTTATTTAGATTAAGAAGCCCTATTCTAGAGGTTGTTAGATTAACAGGAATGGTGTGTTACTGCATACATCACTCTACAATTTAATATTTTTTCAAGCAACTCGGTCCATTTTGACACAACTGGCTTACTCCGTCCCAGTCTGTTCCTCCTCGACCCCCAGCCTCAGGCCTTTATTCCTGGTCACCCCACCTAAACTGTCATGCCCCACCTCATGTCCAACCCTTAGCATCTCCCTTCTCTGCTTCACTATTTCTTCTTAGCCCTTAACACTATCTACTACACAATCTATTTTACGTACCTTGCTGAGGACCTGTCTCCCCACTAGATTATAAACTCCTTGAAGAGAGGGGTTTAACCTGTGTTATTCGTAACTGTACCCCCGATATCTAGATGAGTATCTGGCATAAAATAACCACTCAGTAAACATTTGTTGAATGAGTAAATGAATTCGTTTTCATTACTGTACAGCAATTTACTGTATGAACATCCACCCAATGTGAGAAAACAGCTACAAACCATGTATCTGGTAAGGGATTATTATCCAGAATATACAGAGAACTAAAATTCTACAACAACAACAAAAGGCAACCAATTCAAAAATGTGCAAAGGAGTTGAATAGACATTTATTCAAAGAAGATATGTAAATGGCCAATAGGCACACGAGGAGATGCTTAACATCCATAATCATTACAGAAACGCATATCAAACGTTGTACCGCCTCATACCCATGCAGAGGCTAAATCAAAAGAAACAGAAAATCAAAAGCGTTGATGAGTGTGTGCAGAAAGCTGAACCCTTAGGCACTGTCGGCAGGAGTGGAAAACAGTACAGAGGTTCCTCAAAAAAATTAAGAATAGAACTACCATAAGATCCAGCAATTCCACTTCTGGGTATATACCCCAAAGAACTGAAAGCAGGACCTCGAAGAGATATTTGTACACTCACGTCCACTGCAGCATATTCATAATAGCTAAGATGTGGAAGCAACCCAAATGTCCATCAGCAGACAAATGGATAAGCAAAAGAAGTACATACTTAGAATTATTCATCCTTAAAAAGGAAGGAAATTCTGCCACATGCTACAACATGGATGAACCTTAAGGGCATTGTACTAAGTAAAATAAGCCAGTCAGAAAAAGACAAATATTGTACAATTCCACTCATAGGAGGTATTTAGAATAGTCAGCATCATAAGAGATGGAAACCAGAATGGTGGCTTCCAGGGGCTGGAAGGAGGGGAGAATGGGGAGTTGTTACTAATAATGGAGACAGTTTCAGTTGTATAAGATGAAAAGGGTTCTGTGGACAGACGTTGGTGATGGTTGCACAACAATGTGAATGCACTTAATACCACTGAACCGTACACTTAAAATGGTTAAGATGATAAATTTTGTATGTATTTTACCACAATAAAAATTTTTTTGAAAAAAAAAAAAGAGAGCGATCTAGTCAAACAACATAAAGTCATTTGCGGTTTAAGTACTGAAAAGGTATCACCCAGCTCTCCACTTCATACGCCACCAGAAGTGAAGATGATGTGCAGATGCAGCAGCCTTGGTGAGGGACTTGTTGGCTGTGACGACTAATGCCGTAGAAAACTCTCCAAGCACAGGGCAGAACGTAACCAGAACTGCTGAAACGGCAGACCAGGCCCCAGCTTCTTCCTGGACGCCGCTCCGGGGTTATCTCTCTTCCCTTCCTGCATCCAGTGTCAGTGTTTACCTTAGCACGCTCACTGCAAAGACGCAGGAAAAAATGCCTCTCAGTCCTTCCTCATCCCGTGAGAAAATCCCAGGGGGGATGAGAGAAGATACATCAGATTTCCCTCTAAGTACCTTACCTGGCCAAGTGAGGGGAAAAGAACACCTCGCCTCCGGCCCCGTTCGTTATCACAGTACTTCCTGAGAAAGGCGATTCTGATGCAAAAGAATCGCTGTACAATCTCAGAAGAAAGGGTGGGCTTCTTACTTGCACCCACTACACCGTTTGTGCCCTGGCACTTCTGTCCCAGGGGAAATGGAGCTGACAGACCCTCTGCTCCTTTTGTTCCTCTGCCTTTATTTGCTTGTCCGCCTTTATTTGCTTGTCCATACGGGGCTTCCCTTGTTTGAGCGCCTTCACCATCTTCTGGCTCTGAAACAGCCCCTTCCCCTCATACCGCCCAACAGTAATCCTTTTCCTTAGTGTTTCTCTAAAACGCCTGCAAAGAGGAAGGAAGAGACCAGCGAAGTCACAGCCCCGGTGCTCCTGATGCATAAAAGCCAGTGAAGTGGACAGGCTCCTCCCAGGGAGGGCCACAGGCCAGAGGTGCAGGTGCTGCGGAGCGGTGGCCAGGACTCAAGGCTCTGCCTGGCCTCTGACTTCTGGGCCAGAGCACAGGGTGACAGTAGGTCATTTCCAGCTCCACATACTGACGAGGAGGCAGCCTATACCTGCCAGGCCGGGTCCTCCCTTTGCGCCTGAGAAACCTTGATCACAGGATATCCGCTGACTAGTAGCAGCAGGGCTGTGACAGAAAGGGAGCTGGCACAGAAGATAAGCATCTTATTTGTCATTTTCTTAGGAAAGGCCCCTAATTCAGACTTTCACTGAGTCATGCTGGCTTGATAATTCACGTGAACTCAAGTTAGTGAAATTTTGATGTACTTGATTTAATGTTGATGTACGTAAAGTCTTCGGAGAAAACATAAAGTTGTGTTTCAGTAAAAAGCTATACGTTGTATTCACCTGGCACCTCCGGCTAGGTTATCCAATTCTAGGCTTCCTTGTCTCTGAGCTGTCGTGCAGCTGTCTGTAAATCACAGGTGATGACGGGCAGACATTCGAGCCATCTTATCTGGTAGTTTCCATGGTCTTCTATAGAAAAATCATTTTGCCTCCATTTGCAATTCAATTCCTTTACTCCATAGAAACTTTAGCCTTTTTTTTAAAATATAAACTTGGTTTTTATTGATTTTTTTTTTTCCCAGCCACGTGCAGCATGCGGGATCTTAGTTCCTCGACCAGGGATCAAACCTGTGCCCCCTGCAGTGGAAGCGCAGAGTCTTAACAACTGGACCTCCAGGAAAGTCCCAAATTTTAGCCTTCTGACTTTTTCCTTTGAACGGATCATAATATCTGCTTGGTTCACTCACATATGAGGAAAATAAAACGCATGTTCATTTTATTTTTTTAAATTTTTAAATTTTACTTTCCTTATTTTTTTATACAGCAGGTCCTTATTAGTCATCCATTTTATACACATCAGTGTATACATGTTAATCCCAATCGCCCAATTCATCACACCACCACCCTCATCCCCCACTGCTTTCCCCCCTTGGTGTCCATACATTTGTTCTCTACATCTGTGTCTCAATTTCTGCCCTGCAAACTGGTTCATCTGCACCATTTTTCTAGGTTCCACAGATATGCGTTAATATACGATATTTGTTTTTCTCTTTCTGACTTACTTCACACTGTATGACAGTCTCTAGATGCATCCACGTCTCTACAAATGACCCAATTTCATTCCTTTTTATGGCTGAGTAACATTCCATTGTATATATGTACCACATCTTCTTTATCCGTTCGTCTGTCGATGGGCATTTAGGTTGCTTCCATGACCTGGCTATTGTAAATAGCACTGCAGTGAACATAGGGGTGCATGTGTCTTTTTGAATTATGGTATATACCATAATTCTCTGGGTATATGCCCAGTAGTGGGATTGCTGGGTCATATGCTAACTCTATTTTTAGTTTTTTAAGGAACCTCCATACTGTTCTCCGTAGTGGCTGTACCAGTTTACATTCCCACCAACAGTGCAAGAGGGTTCCCTTTTCTCCACACCCTCTCCAGCATTTGTTGTTTGCACATTTTCTGATGATGCCCATTCTAACTGGTGTGAGGTGATACTTCATTGTAGTTTTGATTTGCATTTTTCTAATAATTAGTGATGTTGAGCAGCTTTTCATGGGCTTCTTGGCCATCTGTATGTCTTCTTTGGAGAAATGTCTATTTAGATCTTCTGCCCGTTTTTGGATTGGGTTGTTTGTTTTTTTTATATTGAGCTGCATGAGCTGTTTATATATTTTGGAGATTAATCCTTTGTCCGTTGATTTGTTTGCAAATATTTTCTCCCATTCTGAGGGTTGTCTTTTCATCTTGTTTATGGTTTCCTTTGCTGTGCAAAAGCTTTGAAGTTTCATTATGTCCCATTTGTTTATTTTTGTTTTTATTTCCATTACTCTAGGAGGTGGATCAGAAAAGATCTTGCTGTGATTTATGTCAAAGAGTATTCTTCCTATGTCTTCCTCTAAGAGTTTTAGTGTCCCGTCTTACATTTAGGTCTCTAATCCTTTTTGTGTATGGTGTTAGGGAGTGTTCTAATTTCATTCTTTTACATGTAGCTGTCCAGTTTTCCCAGCACCACCTACTGAAGAGACTGTCTTTTCTCCATTGTATATCCTTAACTCCTTTGTCAAGGATTAGTTGACCATAGGTGCGTGGGTTTATATCTGGGCTTTCTATCTTGTTCCATTGATCTATATTTCTGTTTTTGTGCCAATACCATATTGTCTTGATTACTGTAGCTTTGTAGCATAGTCTGAAGTCAGGGAGTCTGATTCCTACAGCTCCGTTTTTTTCCCTCAAGATTGCTTTGGCTATTAGGGGTCTTTTGTGTCTCCATACAAATTTTAAGATTTTTTGTTCTAGTTCTGTAAAAAATGCCATTGGTAATTTGATAGGGATTGCATTGAATCTGTAGATTGCTTTGGGTAGTATAGTCATTTTCACAATATTGATTCTTCCAATCCAAGAACATGGTATATCTCTCCATCTGTTGGTATCATCTTTGATTTCTTTCATCAGTGTCTTATAGTTTTCTGCATACAGGTCTTTTGTCTCCCTAGGTAGGTTTATTCCTAGGTATTTTATTCTTTTTGTTGCAATGGTAAATGGGAGTGTTTCCTTAATTTCTCTTTCAGATTTTTCATCATTAGTGTATAGGAATGCAAGAGATTTCTGTGCATTAATTTTGTATCCTGCAACTTTACCAAATTCATTGATTAGCTCTAGTAGTTTTCTGGTGGCATCCTTAGGATTCTCTATGTATAGTATCATGTCATCTGCAAACAGTGACAGTTTTACTCATTTTCGCATTTGTATTTTCTTTCTTTTTCTCCTCTGATTGCCGTGGCTAGGACTTCCAAAACTATGTAGAATAATAGTGGTGAGAGTGGGCATCCTTGTCTTGTTCCTGATCTTAGAGGAAATGCTTTCAGTGTTTCACCATTGAGAGTGATGTTTGCTGTGGGTTTCTCATATATGACCTTTATTATGTTGAGGTAAGTTCCCTCTATGCCCATTTTCTAGAGAGTTTTTATCATAAATGGGTGTTGAATTTTGTCAAAAGCATTTCCTGCCTCTATTGAGATGATCATATGGTTTTTATTCTTCAATTTGTTAATATGGTGTATCACATTGATTGATTTGCATATATTGAAGAATCCTTTCATCCCTGGAATAAATCCCGCTTGATCATTGTGTATGATCCTTTTAATGTGTTGTTGGATTCTGTTTGCTAGTATTTTGTTGAGGATTTTTGCATCTATATTCATCAGTGATATTGGTCTGTAATTTTCTTTTTTTGTAGTATCTTTGTCTGGTTTTGGTATCAGCATGATGGTGGTCTCATAGAATGAGTTTGGGACTGTTCCTTCCTCTGCAATTTTTTGGAAGAGTTTGAGAGGACGGGTATTAGCTCTTCTCTAAATGTTTGATATAATTCACCTGTGAAGCCATCTGGTCCTGGACTTTTGTTTGTTGGAAGATTTTTCATCACAGTTTCAATTTCATTACTTGTGATTGGTCTGTTCATATTTTCTATTTCTTCTTGGTTCAGTCTTGGAAGGTTATACATTTCCAAGAATTTATTCATTTCTTCCAGGTTGTCCATCTTATTGGCATAGAGTTGTTTGTAGTAGTCTCTTAGGATGCTTTGTATTTCTGCGGTGTCTGTTGTAACTTCTCCCTTTTCATTTCTAATTTTATTGATTTGAGTCCTCTCCCTCTTTTTCTTGAAGAGTCTGGCTAATGGTTTATCAATTTTGTTTATCTTCTCAAAGAACCAGCTTTTAGTTTTGTTGAACTTTGCTATTGTTTTCTTTGTTTCTATTTCATTTATTTCTGCTCTGATCTTTATGATTTGTTTGTTCTTCTTTCTCTAATTGCTTTAGGTGTAAGGTTAGGTTGTTTATTTGAGATTTTTCTTGTTTCTTGAGGTAGGCTTGTATTGCTATAAACTTACCTCTTAGAACTGCTTTTGCTGCATCCCATAGGTTTTGGATCATCGTGTTTTCATTGTCATTTGTCTCTAGGTATTTTATGATTTCCTCTTTGATTTCTTCAGTGATCTCTTGGTTATTTAGTAACGTATTGTTTAGCCTTCATGTGTTTGTGCTTTTTACATTTTTTCCCTGTAATTGATTTCTAATCTCATGGCGTTGTGGTCAGAAAAGACGCTTGATAGGATTTCAATTTCCTTAAATTTACTGTGACCCAAGATGTGATCTATCCTGGAGAATGTTCCGTGTGCACTTGAGAAGAAAGTGTAATCTGCTGTTTTGGGATGGAATGTCCTATAAATATGAATTAAATCTATCTGGTCTATTATGTCATTTAAAGCTTGTGTTTCCTTATCAATTTTCTGTTTGGATGATCTCTCCATGGGTGTAAGTGAGGTGTTAAAGTCCCCACTATTATTGTGTTACTGTCGATTTCCTCTTTTATAGCTGTTAGCAGATGCCTTATGTATTGAGGTGCTCCTATGTTGGGTCCTATGTCCTATGCTTTCAATACTTTTTCCTTTGTCTTTAATTTTTGCCAATTTGATTACTGTGTTTCCGTGTTTCTCCTTGGGTTTATCCTGTATGAGACTCGCTGCACTTCCTGGACTTGGGTGGCTATTTCCTTTCCCATGTTAGGGAAGTCTCTTCAAATATATTCTCGGGTCTTTCTCTCTCTCTCTTCTCCTTCTGGAACCCCTATAATGCGAATGTTGTTGCGTTTAATGTTGTCCCAGAGGTCTCTTAGGCTGTCTTCATTTCATTCTTTTTTCTTTATTCTGTTCTGCAGCAGTGAATTCCACCATTCAGTCTTCCCGGTCACTTATCCATTCTTCTGCCTCAGTTATTCTGCTATTGATTCCTTCTAGTGTATTTTTCATTTCAGTTATTGTGTTGTTCATCTCTGTTTGTTTGTTCTTTAATTCTTCTAGGTCTTTGTTAAACATTTCTTGCATCTTCTCGATCTTTGCCTCCATTGTTTTTCCGAGGTCCTGGATCATCTTCACTGTCATTATTCGGAATTCTTTTTCTGGAAGGTTGCCTATCTCCACTTCATTTAGTTGTTTTCCTGGGGTTTTATCTTGTTCCTTCATCTGGTACATAGCCCTCTGCCTTTTCATCTTGTCTTTCTGTGAATGTGGTTTTTGTTCCACAGGCTGCAGGATTGTAGTTCTTCTTGCTTCTGCTGTCTGCCCTCTGGTGGATGAGGCTATCTAAGAGGCTTGTGCAAATTTCCTGATGGGAGAGACTGGTGGTGGGTAGAGCTGGGCATTGCTGTGGTGGGCAGAGCTCAGTAAAAGTTTAATCCGCTTGTCTGCTGATGGGTGGGGCTGGGTTCCCTCCCTGTTGGTTGTTTGGCCTGTTGCGACCCAACACTGGAGCCTATTGGAGCTCTTTGGTGGGGCTAAAATGGTGGACTCTGGGAGGGCTCACGCCAAGGAGTACTTCCCAGAACTTCTGCTGCCAGTGTCCTTGTCCTCACAGTGAGACACAGCCATCCCCCGCCTCTGCAGGAGACCCTCCAACACTAGCAGGTAGATCTGGTTCAGTCTCCTATGGGGTCACTGCTCCTTCCCCTGGGTCCCAATGTGCACACTACTTTGTGTGTGCCCTCCAAGAGTGGAGTCCCTGTTTCCCCCTTGCCACCAGGGAAGCCCAAGACTCCTCAGCACCTTAAGTCCTGATGACTACAGCCAAATAATCAATGTTTTATGCCAGAGAAAAGCCAAATATGTGTATTTTCCCTTGTCAGAAATTAGTAGAGGGACTTCCCTGGTGGCACAGTGGTTAAGAATCTGCCTGCCAATGTAGGAGACACGGGTTCGAGCCCTGGTCCGGGAAGATCCCACATGCCATGGAACAACTAAGCCTGTGCGCCACAACTACTGAGCCTGTGTGCTGCAACTACTGAAGCCCGTGCACCTAGAACCCGTGCTCTACAACAAGAGAAGCCACCGCAATGAGAAGCCCGTGCACCACAACGAAGAGTAGCCCCCGCTCACAGCAACTAGAGAAAGCCCACGCGCAGCAACGAAGACCCAACGCAGCCAAAAAGAATAAAATACATTAAAATAAAAAGAATTAGTGGAAATGGCACACTAATGTGAATACAGGCTGTATTGGTTTTAGGGTAATTATAAGATACCTAACATGAAACCATTTTAAAAAATCAACTGCGGTATGAGTAATAGAACATTAATTAAAATGGAGGCTATCACCGTATGATTTTCAGATTAACTTCCTGGTATTAATGTCCCAGGTTGATCTTTCTGCTTTGCAGTTTAAGTTAAATATTTATGAGGCACTAGGCTCCAACTCAGAGTGTGAGGGCAAAGTAAACTCATGGGGAGTGGACGCTTTCATTAAGTCCTGTCATGGGCCTGGGTCAGTCTGGCAGGCATATGGAGACTCAGCAATTATTAAATGACTTGTTGGTGTTTGCTTTGCGTACAAAGTTCCCCAAGAATATTACACCCTTTCATCATGGCTTCACTTACTTAACCTGAAATTTTATGTCTGACACTTTATGTTGGGTTTGCCAAAAAGTTCCTTCAGTTTTTATGTAAAAATAAAAGACACATTTTTCATTTTCACCAAGAACTTTATTGAACAATGTATTCATCATTTTGTTCCACTACCTTCTGCCATTTTTCAGGCAACTTCGTAAGTCCATCTTTCCAAAACTTTTTATCTTTTTGAGCAAAGAACCGTTCCAGGTGCCTTTTACAGTCTTCCAGGTAACTGAAATTTTTTCCATTATGAGAACTTTGTAAAGACCAAAATAAACAGAAATCTGAAGGTACAATGTCTGGTGAATAAGGCAGATGAATCAGAACTTCCCAGCCAAGCTGTAACAGTTTTTGTCTGGTGATGAAAGAAACATGTGGTCGTGCGTTATCCTGATGGAAGATTATGCGTTCTCTGTTGACTAATTCTGGACGCTTTTCATCGAGTGCTGCTTTCAGCTGGTCTAACTGGGAGCAGTACTTGTTGGAATTAAGAGTTTGGTTTTCCAGAAGGACCTCATAATAGAGGACTCCCTTCCAATTCCACCATATACACAACATCAACCTCTTTGGATGAAGACCGGCCTTTGGTGTGGTTGGTGGTGGTTCATTTCCATTGCCCCACAATCTCTTCCGTTCCACATTACTGTACGGTGACCACTTTTCATCACCCATCACAATGTTTTAAAAATGAAACGTTTTCATTACGTTTCAGTAAAGAATCGCATGCAGAAATACGGTCAAGAAGGTTTTTTTCATTTAACTTACATGGAACCCAAACATCAAAGCGATGAACATAACCAAGCTGGTGCAGATGATTTTCGGTGCTTTATTTGGATATTTCGAGTATGTCGGCTGTCACCCACATGGTATAATGTTGATTGTTCTCAGTTAATGTCTCGATTTGATCGCTAACAACTTCAACGGGTCTACCCGACCGTGGAGCATCGTCCAGCGAGAAATCTCCAGCAAGAAACTTCACAGACCACTTCTGACACGTTTGATCAGTCACAGCACCTTCTCCACACACTGCACAAATCTTTTTCTGCCTTTCAGTTGCATTTGTACCTTTCTTGAAATAATAAAGCATAATATGCTGAAAATATTGCTTTTTTTCTTCCATCTTCAATATTAAAATGGTTACACAAAAATTCACCAATTTTGATAAGTTTTTTTAAATGCACGCTGATATGATAACTGTCCCAATACAATCTAACAAAATTGTTTTTTTTGTTTTTTTGGGTTTTTTTGGCAGTATGCGGGCCTCTCACTGTTGTGGCCTCTCCCGTTGCGGAGCACAGGCTCCAGACACGCAGGCTCAGCGGCCACGGCTCACGGGCCCAGCTGCTCCGCAGCATGTGGGATCTTCCCGGACCAGGGCACGAACCCGTGTCCCCTGCATCGGCAGGCAGACTCTCAACCACTGCGCCACCAGGGAAGCCCACAAAATTGTTTTGAATGAAGTTAAAGACAACTAAGCACTACTAGAGCCATCTTATGGAAAAACACAAATGAACTTTTTGATCAACCCAAATAGCTTTTGATGGTTAATGGCCTGAAACCTTTTATGATTTAAATATTTTAATTTGACTGATTTGTTGCCATCTCTGCTGTTCTGTGTGTCAGTCACTTATGAGTTTAGGATCTGATATCCTGTAAGTTAGAAATTATTTCTGTTTATGGGTAGATCTGCTTTGGAAATGAAATTTGGGCTGAAGGTTAGAAGATGGCATCACAGCCAGGGAACAGGAATTTTGTGGGGGGGAGATCTGTTATAACCAGAGACCCAGGAGGCTTCCTGGGTCCTGCTTTCTCACTCACACCACATCCCATCTGTCACCAGGTCCTGTTGATTCTGCCTCCAAAATCTTCTTGCATCTGTTCCCTCCCCTCCTCATCCCGTCGTTCCTTTTGTCCATACTCTCAGCAACTCTAAGCTGAACCGGGCAAGAGCCTCAGCCCTGGCTTCCTTGCCTTCAGTCTGGTCCTCTTCATTTCATTTCTCAAACTACAGTCAAAGTGACCTTATCAAGCATGAACCTGATCATGAAGCACCCCTACTTGTCTCTGTCTCGCCTCTCCTCTCCCTGTATTCTCCTTCTGCACCACTTATGCAAACGTCCACAGTCCCCTGAGCGCTGCCAGCATCCTCCACCCTTTGTGCTTTGTAAGCATACTTTTCTTCTGGCCACAGTGCTCTTTCCTCTTCTGTTCATCCAGAAAACTCCTGTTTATCCTCTAAGATGCAGCTCCAGTGTCTCCTCTCATGTGAAGTCTTCTTCCGTGTTCCCTTCACTTGTTGAAGCAGCCCTGGCCATTGACCTCCTTATCACGTTGTCCTGCATGTCAACTATTCATTGTCACCAGACTGTGAGCACCAAAGAACAGGGATGATCTTTACACTTCCCACACTCAGACAAACAGTGGGTGTTAGAGAATTTTTCTAAAAATCTAGGGTACTAGAATTTATTAGATTGCTAATTGTAATTTATATTGACATAAAATAATTTAGCTTAGAAATTAATACTTACTCGTTTGGAGGAAAGACTTTACTTCTTCGGCATTTTTATTGCCTCTAGAAAAATATTTTCTAGTTTGTGAAGGAAACAATTTATTTAATGACCTGTGTTTCTCCTCATCTGATAAGCTCGTCAACATGAACAAATCGGTTTTCTAGAATTGTGCTGTCCAGCATAAGCACTACATGTGGTCGTTGAGCTCTGGATGTGTGGCCAATCTGAATGGAGAAGTGCTGATTCAGATTCTGACTAACTAGTATGACAATGAGAATTTTTGTTTTGTTTTGAATGAGTTAGTTGAATACATTCAGATGTGTTTCATTTGAAACATGGATCCCTATTCTCTGGATAACAGAATATGATTTGATGGGGTTTTTTTGTTTGTTTTTTAAAATATTTATTTATTTATTTATTTAATTTATTTAGGCCGCACAGGGTCTTAGTTGCAGCATGCGTGATCTTTAGTTGCGGCATGCAGACTCTTTAGTTGCAGCAGTCAGGCTTCTTAGTTGCGGCATGCAACTCTTAGCTGTGGCATGCATGCAGGATCTAGTTCCCCAACCAGGGATCGAACCTGGGCCCCCTGCATTGGGAGCACAGAGTCTTACCCACTGGACCACCAGGGAAGTCCCTGATTTGATGTTTTATGCACAAAAGTAAAAACACTTAAAAATGTCAATTGGGCTAAAAGTGAATGTTCACAATATAGTATATACAGTGAGAAATGGAAGGGAAACAGAATTTCCACAAGTTGTGAAACCACATTACTGTACTGGTGAGAAATCTTAAGGGTTACTTCAACCATAAGGTTAAGGTGAATGTTAACATAGCTGACATGGCTGTTGGTCTGAAGAGGTCAAACAGTAAAATGACCTGAACAGCTGCAGGTCTGGAAGCTTTAGCACTTTAACACTTTAGCACTCAATCTCTGTTGTTATTCTGTCAAAGGAGAGCATTTAAAAGCCACTCCCCAGCTCGTCAAGTGCAGACAGAACACAGAAGACCCAGGGTGCTGAGATTCAGGGAAGTCCGAGGGCTGCAGGGTCCCTCGCCTGGAAAGAGGACCATTCCCTAGTGACCAGTGGTGGGCAGTGGAAATTGTGCAGAGGGTACTGGAAAGGGGAAAAAGCCCTGACGATGCAGGTGATGATGACACAAGCAGAGGCGGAGGACAAAGCCTGGAACCCAGGAAAAGAGCCAACATGAAACAAGAATGATGACCGTCTCCAGTGAGGGGTCAGTCCAGGCAGAAGAGAAATAGCAACTAGATCTGAACAGGAGCTGGAAATATATGTATGTCTATGATTGCTGCCTAGTCTATAGAACTGTGTTTAATTTAACCAGAAAGTAAACTGTATTAAGTCTTAGTTCATCTAACAGTTATCAGTAAGAACAGTACACTACTCACAAAGTTCTACTAAGTAAGAGACTGACAAATATGTCTAGGCATGGGTGACCTGATGCAGAAGCTTATTAGTTTCTGGTCTCAGTTCTTTTTTTTTCTTTCAGAGATCATTGAAATTTAGTTAATCACATTGCATTTAGTCATAAGATACTTGTTTCCTCCACTTGCCTGTCACCTCATCAAAGGCAAATTTTCTGCCGAGTTCATGGTTCACTCCAGTACCTCCCACAGTTCCTAGCAAAAAATAAATGGCCAATAAATTCTTGATGAAGGAATGGGAAAAAAGAAAAAGAGAAATGGATTAAGCATTCAACTCAAGAAGGCAGAAGCCAATCAAAATAAAGAGAATAATAATGTAAGCAGAAATTAATAAAACAGAAGGCAAACATACAATAGCATATGAAACCAAAAGCTGGTTCATTGAAAAGACTAATAAAATAGAAACATCTTTTTTGCAAGGCTAATAAAAATGACAGGCACACACAAATAATACTCCAAATGAAAAAGATCACAATTGTAATTGTAAAATAGTAAGAAAACGTTACAAATAACGTTTATGCCAAATAAATTTGAACACTTAGAGGAAAATATTTTTCTCAGCAACCACACATTACCAAACATAGCTCAAGAAGAAACAGGAATCTTGAATATCACAATAACTATTAAAGAAACTAGACAGATAATAAAAAGAACCGTTCCCATCCCTTCTTCCAGAGAGGAAAAGGCACCAAACCTAGGCATTTCACAAGCAAGTTTCACCAATCCTTTAAGGTACAGAGAGTCACTATCTAATGAATTTTTTTTTCCTTTAAAAACAAAACTTTTACCAGATATAATCTGCACAATAATATGCACTAATCTTAAGGCTATTTCTTGATGAACTTTTACAAATGTATGTATGCACACAGTTACCACCTGGATCAATAAATAGAACATCCTCGCTGTTCCCCAAAGCTCCCTCCTGCCTCTTTTGTGTCACACCCCCCTTCCTGGAAGCAATCATGACTCCCATTCAGATGGCCGCGGGTTAATTTCACTTCATCCTCATGAAATCACTGAGGATTGTACTGAATAGTTTCTTCCGATTTTCCCCTCAACATAAGGCTCTTCAGATTTGCCCAGGCTGTTGCATGTGTCAGTAGCCAACGCTTTTCTATTGCAGTGTAGTATTATACTGTTTCATTATGTGTTGATCCATTCTCTTACTGAGAACACTTGGGCTGTTTCCAGTTTGAGACTATTAGGAATAAAGCTGGTACAAACCAGACTTTTTGTAGACGTCTGTATGAATTTCACCTGGGTATATCCTGAAGGGGAATCACTGGGCCATAGCATAGGTGGTGTGTGTAACTTTATTAGAAAGTGCTATTTTCCTGTACTGGTCCGACCATTTTACACTCCAACAAGCAACGTGTGTGAGTTCTAGTTGCCGCTACTCGGCATCTTTGCTAACACCTGATATATTGTCAAGGAACGCAAGCAGCCTCTAGAAGCTGGAAGAGGCAAGAAAATGGATGGATTCTCCCCCAGAATTGCCAGAAAGGAACGCAACCCTGCTGACACCTTGACTTTAATCTAGTGAGACCCTTTTCAGACTTCTGACCTGTTAGATAATAAAGTTTTGTGGTAATTTGTTACAGCAGCAACAGGAAAACTAATACGGCAAGTCAGAAAATGGGAGACTTGTGCAAGCATATTTAGTATCCAGATTATATAAAGAGCTGCTACAAATCAATGAGACACTCTCCCCTCACTGGGCAGAAGATGCGAAGAAACAATTCACAAAGAGGAAAGCTGAATCACCAGTCAATGTGAAAAGATGTTCAATCCCCCTGGTAATTAGGAAAACACAAATTGAAACAGTGTTACATGGACTGACCTGTATCCGCCCCCTCCCATTCACATGTTGAAATGCTGATCTCCAATGTGATTGTATTTGGAGATGGGGCCTTTAGGGTAGTAATTAAGGTTAAATGAGGCCAGAGGGTTAGGACCCTAATCCCATAGGTGTCCCTGTAAGAGTAAGTTACCAGATCTCCCCCTCTCTCAGCCAACACACAGGAAAGGCCATGTGAGCACACAGGAAGAGAGCCCTCACCAGAACTCAACCATGCTGGCACCTTGGTCTTGGACTCCTGGCCTCCAGAGTTGTGGGAAAATAAATTTCTGTCATTTAAGCCACCCAGTCTGCGGTATTTTGTCATGGCAGCCCAAGCAGACTAATATACATGTAAGATAACATTTCATGCCCTTCAGGAACAAAAGTTTGAGAGTCTGATAACTCCACGTGCTAGCAAGAGTGGAAAGGAAGGAAGATGAGGGAGGGAAAAGAGGAGGAAGGGGACTTATACATCAACAAGGATAACAAAATCATACACACACACAGAGCAACAGCACCGACCTGAAGTTTAAATCACGTAAAACAATACACTCCATATTGTTACCTACAAACCTAAACAGCCAAAGTGCAGAGAGACCTTGGTTATCTCTGGGGAATGAGGGAAGGGCCTGGGACCTTGGAAAGATACACAAAGTGTCTCCAGTATATCTGCATGTTTTTTTCTTAAAGAAATGAAATACAGCAAAATGTTAAGATCTGTTGGCAGTGGGCACTGGGGTGCTTGTTATACTATCTTCTACACTTTGAACTCTTACACAATTAAAGAAACCACATTCACATTAAATTAGGAACGTTTCTCAAAACAGAAACAGATTCATAGACACCGAGAACAAACTGGTGGTTGCCAGGGCGGAGGGGGTGCTGGGGGGATGAGTGAAATAGGTGGGGGAGATTAAGAGGTACACATTTCCAGGTATAAAGTAAATAAATTACAGGGATGTAATGTACAGCATAAGGAATATAGCCGAGAATATTTTAATATCCTTGTATGGTGACAAATGGTAACTAGGTCTATCATGGTGATCATTTTGTAATGTACAGAAATACCAAAGCACTATGTTGTACACCTAAAATTAATATAATACTGTAAGTCAATTATACTTCAAAAAAAAATTAGAAATGCTCTCTCCGCCATCTTTCCGCGCCACCATAACAGTGGGCACGAATGCCCCGGCCGATGCTCTCAAGAGCATCAACAATGCCGAAAATAGATGCCAAAGCCAGGTTCTTACTAGGCTGTCCTCCAAACTCACTGTCCACTTTCCAACTGTGATGATGAAGCATGGCTCCACTGGAGAATCTGATCACCTGTGATCCCATGATCACAGAGCTGGGAAAATTGTCGTGAAGCGCTCAGGCAGGCTAAACAAGTGTGGAGTGATCAGCCCAGATTTGATGTGCAACTCAAAGATCTAGAAAAACGGCAGAGTAACCTGCTCCTGTCCCATCAGTTTGGTCCCTTTGGACTGACAACCTCAGCTAGCAACATGGTCCATGAAGCAAGATGAAAACACACAGGAGGGAAAATCCTGGGATTCTTTTTCTAGGGATGAAATACATTCATGCAAATAAAATGCCTCAATGGAAAAAAATCAGAAATGTTTATCAATGTTTCAATTGTCAAAAATGAAAATACTTTTTCCCTTTTTTTTTTTTTTTTTTGGCCATGCCGCATGACTTGTGGGATCTTAGTTCCCCGACCAGGGATCGAACCCATGCCCTCGGCAGTGAAAGTGCGGAGTCCTAACCACTGGACCGCCAGGGAATTCCCATACTTTTTCTTTTTTATTGGAAAACATTTTGGCTAAAATTATCATTACCAGAAGAAATCAAAAATGAAAAATCTAAGCTTATTATTTTTTAAATTTATTTAGTTAGTTAGTTTTGGCTGCATTGGGTCTTTGTTGCTGCGCAGGCTTTCTCTAGTTGCAGTGACCAGGGGCTACTCTTCGTTGCAGTGCATGGGCTTCTCATTGCGGTGGCTTCTCTTGTTGCGTAGCATGGGCTCTAGGTGCGCGGGCTTCAGTAGTTGTAGCACGTGAGCTCAGTAGTTGTGGCTCGCGGGCTCTAGAGTGCAGGCTCAGTAGTTGTGGCGCACGGGTTTAGTTGCTCCGCGGCATGTGGGATCTTCCCGGACCAGGGCTCAAACCCGTGTGCCCTGCATTGGCAGGTGGATTCTTAACCACTGCTCCACCAGGGAAGCCCTAAGCTTAATTTTATTTATTTATTTATTCATTTATTTTTGGCTGCTTTGGGTCTTCATTGCTGCGCACTGGCCTTCTATAGCTGCAGCGAGCCGGGGGCTACACTTCGTTGCTCTGCAGCATGTGGGATCCTCCCGGACCCGAGCCCGAACCCGTGTCCCCTGCATTGGCAGGCAGACTCTCAACCACCGCGCCACCAGGGAAGCCCCTAAGCTTAATTTTTTAAGTTATAAAGATAACCAATACAAGAATTAAAAACAGTGATATAATTATATTGATAAGGGAAAAGAAGATGGAGTTGGTTTAAGTGAGCTATCTCCTCATGAGGCTCAGAAAAGTCTGAATTTGATCAACACTATACTTTAGAAACGCAACAGTAATCAGGAAGATAACTAAAATAGAACCCAAGAAAAGAATCAATGTGGTGCACCTGGGGAGGTGTCTTTGTTTGGGCCACTATAATGGAATACCACAGACTGGGTGGCTTATAAGCAACAGAAATTTATTTATCAAGGCACTGGCAGCTTTGGTGTCTGGTGAGGACCTGCTTCCTGGCTCATAGACGGTGTCTTCTGTGTCTTCACGTGGCACGAGGGGCAAGGGAGCTCCCCGGGGTCTTGTTTAAAAGGGACTTGTAGCATTCCGAGGGCTCCACCCTCATGACTTAATCATCTCCTAATACAATCACACTAGGGATTATGCTTCAACATATGCATTCTGCAGGGACACAAACATTCAGTCTATAGTAGAAGGAGTAGAATGGAGAAGGTTAGGGCTCTTTATTAAAAGTCCTTCTATTCTCTGATTTTCAAAAATTATTGGTTATTTGGAAATGTGTTTTTAAACACATAGAACAGAAGCGGTGGAGCTGATTTTGTCCTTGGCTCTATGAGAGGCACTCCTACAAGACTGCACCATGTTTAGCCCACGTGAATGTGGGAGCATTGTTTTTCAAAACAACACTCAGAACAAGAGATGTAGGTTTACAATGCAAAAGCTCAAGCACAGTGTCTCTGCCAGGAAGTGAGACTAGTTAGCACAGCAGTAAGGGGGCAGCAAAGGTAACACTGTCCTGTGTCCTTTGAACTAGGACTCTCTTTCAATTCGGTAGAGACAAAGATTTACATTCTGAAAGAAA
The DNA here is from genome assembly GCF_003676395.1 of Aethalodelphis obliquidens. NCBI lineage: Eukaryota > Metazoa > Chordata > Mammalia > Artiodactyla > Delphinidae > Aethalodelphis > Aethalodelphis obliquidens. The sequence goes on from NW_020837950.1 coordinate 74,026,236, forward strand.
CGCACGCGTGCCTGGCCTTTGGCTAACCTCATAACTAGTGCTGGCTGGCCCTGCTGTCTTTGCTAGTGATGAACATGTAAACATGGAGAGGGAACCTACCGGCTGCGCTGCAGATACAATTAAACACTTAATCCTGACTTAATAAGAAATTAACACAACACTGAATCATCCATACTTCAATAAAATTTAAAAAAAATGAATAATAAAATAATACTGATTTAATAAAAACAATAAAAACGTTCATTCAAAACAAAATAAAAAGCACTTAGCATTTACAAGTATGGAGCCAACTGACATCCCAAAGTTGAATAAAATCTCAGGTTTTGCTCCCTATTTCCAGACTGCTAGTCTAAAAAGATAGCTTATTTTGAAACTTCAATTTCTGGTTATCACCAGTACTGAGAGACTTCCTAAGATGTGCTCTTTTGTCCTTCAGCCAGCATTTGGAATTTGCAGAGAACAGACTGAGTGCCATTACAGCGCTGGGTGCCAGTGACACAGAAGGGGAGACCCAAAGCTGCCCCGGGGGATGCCCAGTGCAGCAAGAGCTCCTCCTGGGCACAGCAGTGGCTCAAGGGACGGAGCTCAAGGGATGGAGTGACCAGGCCTCTTGCAGGAATGTGGACGTTCCCCAGAAAAGACTCTGGAGCTGGAACAGGAAGGAAGAAGACGACTGCAGGCAGAAAAGAAAAGCCTGGAGGCGTGAAGTGGTGTGACACGCTCAGCTGCTGTGGACAAGGAGAGGAGAGCAGGCCAGTGGTCAGACAGGACCCTGTGGGCCATGATGAACTAAGGCGTTTGTTCTTGACCTGGAATGAAGCTCCAGGGCCAAATTTTAAACAGAGAACAAATCTGGGTTTTAGAAAGTGTTCTAGCAGCATTGGGGATGATAAAAGAGAAGCAGCTCTGGAAGTAGAGAGCAGCTAGGAAACCACTGCCCTCAGTCAACTTACGAGGTGTCGAGAACCATCTAAGGGGGTACTGGGTGAAGACAGAGACAAAGAAATGGACAACAGAAATAATGAAGCTTAAGGATAAACAAGATTCAAGGACCTCCTGCATGTGGGAATTCAGGAAGAGAAAAGCTATGCTTTTGGAAAGTCTAAGAATGAGACAAGGAATCAGGTTCAAGGTCAATTAAATGATCACAACTGCAATGTTAAAATGCCAGCTTTTCATCATGACTCTGGACATAATAAAATCTACAACCACAACTACTATGCTTATTTACTGAGCACTTTCTAAGCGCCAAGCACTGTACCACGTTATTCCATGCAGTCCCCTCGTCAACACCATGAAGCAGGATGGTTGTAAGTCCAGCTTTACAGAACAGGAGAATTAGGCCTAGGAACTAGCTGGGATAACGTCCATAAAGAATTGAGCACGATGCCTGGACAAAGCAATCCCTCATTAACGGTAGCTATTCTTAGCTATCAATCATGAGGCTCTGCAGCCATACTTGAACATGCTTTATTCCCTCCGTATCAAGCCAATCCTAATCAACACCTTTCCTCTTGAAAGGCACTTGGGATACAAACGGGAAGCGGGGGAGCTTAAAAAGAAAACAAACCCCCCAAATCTGAAATAGCTGTGTTCCAGGTTAATTTCTCTCACAGAACGTTATACACTATTCTAAGCACAAGATGAACTTATTGATGCTTCTCAACAGCATCCAAGTCACCAGGAGCACCACTTGGCCGACATCTGCGCCCAGGAATCCTGAAGCCCTGGGAGATGGAGCATAAAACACTTCTTCCAGGTTGTCTTAAATATACATCCTTCGGTGGGCACTTACGCTGCTCCCACCCGGACTCCCTAAGAGGGAAGCTGCGGAAGAACTATGGGTGGTCCCTGCCGCCCGCTCTCCCATCTCTCGGGAGGCCGGAGAGGGGACGCTCGGTATTCCACAGAGAACTCTACTCCTGGGGTCTCTGAGCAGAAGGGCTGCGCCAACTGCTGCTTCTACGTTGCTATCAGGGTGAATTGTAACTAACGTGCTCAATCTATCTCTAAGTCGGGCTAAAACCCACTCCACACACCGTAAAGTCTCGGACACCACTAAACCTCAAAACCAAGAATCGATGTTAAAGTAACACTCTAAAAACACTAACGGAAGGGTCTCCCGGGTTAGTTTACAGGATTTTCTTCTTGGTCCTTTAAAGAGCACAAAGGCGCGGTTCTTGTTTGCTGGCTTCGCTCGCCGGTCCGGCTTCCTCCCTCGGGGACAGAACACGGCTCGCCTGGTGCTGAAGCCACACTGCGACCCGAGGTTCCGGAGGAAGAGCAGGACAGGGAACAAGCTCACACTAACAAGAGCAGAGCGCAGGCCACCTTCACCTGCGTCCGGAGGCGCCGAAAGGGGACGGGGCGGCTTAAGCTTTACGTGCCCAAGCTGACCACTCGCCGACTGACCACTGCTGAGAGTGAGGCTGCGCGGACCCCGGGTCCGGATTCCACAGAAAATCTGGGGTCCGCAGCAGGGTCGGGGTTCTGCTTGGGACCAGGGTTCAGGTCCCAAGGGGATCAGGACTCCAGCGGGGGTCGGGGCGCCGCTGTGCACCCACCTTGGCGCGCTTTCAGCAGCATCGAGTTGGCCAAGAGGTTCTCGAGCTCCATGGACGACCGCCGCCGCCGCGACCAAGCTTTGTGGACTCGAGGAGGCGAGGTGGCGACCGGGGGCGGCGGTGGGGCAGCCTCCGCGCATCGCTCGCCCAACGCCGGGTCCGGTCCCGCACTGGGCCGCCGCTTCTCCTCGTCCTCCTGCTGCTGTTGCTGCTTCTGCCGCTGCCGCCGCCGCCGCTGCGTCGGACGCTGCCGGCGCCGCGACGCCTCGCCCTCGGGACCCGGGACTGCGGCCCAGGAGGGGTCGGGCCGAGCCCCCCCGGTCACCCCCGCCGCGCCGTGGCCCGGGCTGTCGACCCCATCGCCCGGGGAGGCGCTCACTGGCCGGGGAACCACCCCCCGGCGACGACGGCTCCGGCCAACGGCTCCCCAGACGAGGGAGCCAGAGCGCTGCGCTCCACGGACCCCGAAGCGGGAGCGCTACCGCGCGGGCCGGGACCGCTCCCAGAAGGCCCCGCACGGGGCGGAGGCGGTGGGGCGCGAGCGCGGCCTGCTGGGAGTTGTAGTTGCTCAGCCTATGGGCGGGTAAGCTGAGCGGGGGCTTGTCAGTATTTTACCCAACGTTCCTACGTCTCGCTGGCTCAGTTATCGCGAGACGGGGGCGGCACTCCTAGGCGGCTGGGCCGCGCGGTAGCTCCGGAGGGAGCGCGCGCTGTAGCTGCCGCCTCCTCGTCAGCGACCCGAGGTGCAGCGCGTGTTGCCATGGGGAAGACCAGGTCTGCCGGAGCGCGCGGGAAGGCCCCCGGGGCCCCGGCGGGCGCGCGGGGCTGCCGGGCGAGGCCCAGCGCCAACCCGTTCGAGGTGAAAGTCAACCGGCAGAAGTTCCAGGTCCTGGGCAGGAAGACGCGCCACGACGTGGGGCTGCCCGGGGTGTCGCGCGCGCGGGCCCTCCAGAAGGTGAGCGGGGCGCCGGGCCCTCCGGGGTGGGTCCCCCCGGCCCCGCCTGCCGGCCGGGACCACCCACGGCCCTGCTCCTCGAACCCCTGCGGCACCGAGGGGCCGCCGGCAGGCTTGGGCGAGCTACGGACTTACTTTCCGGTGCCCTTTTTCCCTTCTGTAAATCGGCCATGATGGTGGTACGTACATCCTAGGGCCGCCGGGAGAATGGGAAGCGTCCACTTAGAGTCCTCGGGACAGCGCCTGGAGTAGTGAGACGTCGTGTATCGTGTATGCCATGTGTCAGCTGGACTGTTTTCATCTTCGTGCCTCTGCTTCTGCGTGGGCGGGGACGACATTCCCCTGCAAAACCGCCGTCCCTCCTTGGAGACCCACACACAAGTCCAGCTCAGGCAGAGTTCATCACTTCCGCGCTGCCGCGGCCCCTGTGCGAACCTCTTAAAACCTGCCCTCGTTGAGACTTTGAGCTCCGCTGGTTAGGGACAGGATAGGGGATTACATGCTCAGTAGATGTTTGAAGAAGGAATGTATCGGTCCTTTGAAGCGCACAACCTTGTCCCTTGCAGGGTAACTGAAATGCTGCCTTCTTGGAAAGTCTCGTAGCCTCCAGCTTTCCTGTGCTTACGGTTCCAGAGTATTCTGTACTTTGAAATTCAGTTCGGGTGGCATTCTCTCTGCAGCTTCTGAGACATGCTCATTGGTTTGTTTAACGATATTTATTGTTACTCTGAGGAGGAGACATTAGTAAGTTAGTGAACAAATTAAAGCACAGAAAGGTCAAGTAAATTTCCCAGGGTCACACAGCTGGTAAAGGCTGGGGTTTGCACTGGGTTTGGACACCTGTGAAGCCTTTATGTGCCACTGAGCACTTAACGTTTAAGCTGTGTTCTAGCAGGTGGAGAGGTAAAGGTAAAGTAACACCTGGCCCTGCCTTCATGGGCTCATAATCTGTGTTCTGTCCCACAGCATGTAATCCAGTTGATCTTTTTTTATATATAAATTTATTTATTTTATTATTTATTTATTTTGGCTGCCTTGGGTCTGTTGCTGCACGCAGGCTTTTTCTTGTTGCGGCGAGAGGGGGCTACTCTTCTTTGCGGTACGCGGGCTTCTCATTGCGGTGGCTTCTCTTGTTATAGACCACACGGGCTCTAGGTGCGCGGGCTTCAGTAGCTGTGGCATGTGAGCTCAGTAATTGTGGCTCATGGGCTCTAGAGCGCAGGCTTAGTAGTTGTGGCACACTGGCTTCGTTGCTCCACGGCATGTGGGATTTTCCCGGACCAGGGCTCGAACCTGTGTCCCCTGCATTGGCAGGCGGATTCTTAACCATTTCACCACCAGGGAAACCCCTACTGATCTTTTCTTTTTTTTTTTTTTTAATAAATTTATTTATTTATGGCTGCATTGGGTCTTCGTTGCTGTGCACAGGCTTTCCCTAGTTGTGGTGAATAGGGGCTACTCTTCGCTGCAGTGCATGGGCTTCTCATTGCGGTGGCCTGTCTTGCTGTGGAGCACAGGCTCTAGACACACAGGCTTCAGTAGTTGTGGAACACAGGCTCAGTAGTTGTGGCGCACGGGCTTAGTTGCTCCACGGCATGTGGGATCTTCCCGGACCAGGGCTCAAACATATGTCCCCTGCATTGGCAGGCGGATTCTTAACCACTGCGCCACCAGGGAAGTCCCCCCAATTGATCTTTGAATTGAATCAAACATCGTCCTTATTGCAAGGAGCTGGCAGTAATAGTAGACAAGACAAACTTATAGCCGACTCCGATGCACCCCTGCATCACACACCCCAGGGCAGGCTTGTGGGGGCAGATGTGGGGATGGGCATTGCATGGGCTCCAGACTAGACATGTTTTCCTTTATCATGTAAGCCTCAGTTTTCTCATTTCTCCTTAAGAGCCTGAGGTAGGAACTGCCATTCTCTCCTTTTTACAGGTGAGGCTGTAGGCGCTTCCCAAAGTCCTCGCTGGGAAGTGGTGCAGCTGGTGGGGTTCTGAGTCCTCACTCTCGACTGCACCTCCTGGGCATCACATGCATGTCCATGAATGACCCAGAAAGTGCTGAGAGTATTGGTTTGGGGCTACACATAAATTTTACCAATAGACAAATACATAAATACAGAATCTGCAAATAGCAAAGACTGACTGTATATACACATAATGGCACGTATATAACAAGCAAAGAGCAGATAGGCAGTGCTGCTGCAGTCTGTGTCTGTAATTGATCGTGACGTCGTCATTGACATAAATGGCCTCTCAGATCATTGTTCCCTGCTCCCCTTACTCGGCTAGAACCTGAACTCCTCTGGCTTCTTCACCTGGGTGGAGTGACCTCTGCTCGATTGTCTGCTTTTTTTTGGTTGCCATCATTTTACTTTAACCTTTGGTATTAGGCCTGGAAGTACTAACACACACCCTAGAGAATCCCCTGGGTTCCAGACATCATCCTCTTTGCTGCCGTTGTATGGCAGCGACCCAGTTTCTCCTTGGTAATTGAGATCAGTCTTTCCAGCCAGTAGATTGGCCTTTTTTGGACTGTTTGTCTCAGGGGCCTGAGGCATAGAAAATGGCATTTTCCAGTTCCTTAGAGCCAGCGTTGTGTCCCCTTGTGGAAGCACCTCCCCTTTGGTGACTAAGACTGCCAGGCCGTCAGAGCTCAGAGTTGCCAGGACCGGTGAGAGATTGTTCTATGATCTGTTTTTCAGCGCACCCAGACTTTGCTAAAGGAATACAAAGAAAGGGATAAGTCCAACGTATTTAGAGATAAACGCTTTGGAGAATACAATAGCAACATAAGCCCGGAGGAGAAGATGATGAAGAGGTTTGCTCTGGAACAACAGGTATGGAAAACAGTCTTTTGCTGTAGTTTTACACAGAAGTCAAATACAAAGAGAAGGCCGTTTCCCCCTTGTTTGTTTATACTTTTGTGAGTGCACAGTGGATGGGTCTTCAGTCGTGTATCTTGCCTGTCTAGACCAAGGGGGAAGCAGCCTCTTGCACATACCAGTTAGGTGGATAAATATCTTAACCAGAGTGCCCGGCAGTGATGCGTCCTGGGGTTCTGGACTAAACTGCTGCCTTCAGCTGGGTCGAGTGGATTGTGGAGCATTCCTGGTGGGTAGAGCTGCACGATTTCCCAGTGCCTTAGGGTGGCCCATTGATTTATTTACCTTCTGTGGGTTCTGTTTATATCCGAATCATTGCTCAAATGACCCAGAATAATCTTAAAGCTACACTGTCACATTGCACAAAAATGGGGGAAAAAATCATTCTTTTTTTGATGTTAAATGGATGTGGAAATTTTAGGAGACTGATTTTCATTTTTTCTATTCTGTCAGCGACAACACGAAAAGAAAAGCATCTACAACCTAAATGAAGATGAAGAACTGACTCATTACGGCCAGTCTTTGGCAGACATTGAAAAGCATAATGACATTGTCGATAGCGACAGCGATGCCGAGGACCGAGGAGTGCTGTCGGGTGAGGCCTGGGATCAGGGGCAGTCTGCTTAGCACTGACGTTCTTTCTGCCCTGCTTGCACACCTAGAAAATGCAGGTGTAGATCTCTAAGAATGTGTATATGTAGATAAGATAGACAGCCTGCTGTCTGTCTGTCACAGAAAGCACCTCAGTGTCCCTCCTCTTGTTTGAACTTCACCCCAGCTTATTTTACCCGGTGAGCTCAGAGAAACAATATGATTTGACCAACCCGTGAGTCAGAGTTGTGGGTAAAACCCACCTCGCTAACCCCTAGGACAGCTCTTCTGTACTAACCCACAGTGCTTTGCTACCACTGTTACCAGTTCTGACCCAATGTGTGCACTAACAGTGTTTACTTAGTTCTTTTAGTCTTTGTTTTCTCTGGAACCGCTTATGACAGTTTTGTGGGGGAAGTAACATTGAGCTGCTTCTTTTTAATTTCTTTTTTAAAATTTATTTATTTACTTATTTCATTTTTGGCTGCGTTGGGTCTTCGTTGCTGCGCACAGGCTTTCTCTAGTTGCAGCAAGCCAGGGCTACTCTTCGTTGCGGTGCGCAGGCTTCTCATTGCGGTGGCTTCTCTTGTTGCAGAGCACGGGCTCTAGGCGTGTGGGCTCAGTAGTTGTGGCTCACGGGCTTAGTTGCTCCTCGGCATGTGGAATCTTCCCAGATCAGGGCTCGAACCTGTGTCCCCTGCATTGGCAGGCGGATTCTTAACCACTGGGCCACCAGGGAAGTCCTGAGCTTCTTATTTATAGATAATAACAAAGCAGGTTAAACCGTGGCATTAGTTAACACTGATATACAACTGAACTGAGTTAGGACTCGGTTCAGGTCTGATCATCTTGGGCCCTTTTGTAAAGTTGCGGTCATGTCGTAAGTTCGCATCCTTATGATTTAGAATATCCTCTAGTCAGCATCTTCAGAACAAAGCTGCACAAAACTGAAACTGACTCAGCGGTTTTTCTGGTGTGTGGAAAGCCAAGCCGTTAAGCCCATGACTGCTTTTTGGTATTTGGGTGATGCGGGGGCAGAAGGCCTAGGAATTAGGGCAGCCCGTGGTTCTGTCCACAGCACCGGGAGGCGGACCTCAACTCTGCTGAGGCTTCGTGGTTGAGGAGGGGACATGGCTCACCTGGAGGGCCTTTCTCTGCGCACTTTCCATCGTTCAGGACTTTTTATGCACGCCTCGCTTTAAACACGTTCACCTTCACTGTCACCGAAGGGGACTGCCGTGGCACCTTAACGTTTGGCGGCCTGGTCATTCATCACAAGGTGTCGGCCTCGGCCTCGTTGGTATGATAGGCTGTGACGGTTGGCTGACTAGAGGAGAAGTTGGATTCCCATTCTGCCAGGTGTTGGGTCCTGGGGACTCAACTGTTTATTTGAGGTTTCCTATCCTCCTCTGATGTTTAGTATGAGCTCATGAGAATCCAGGGGACTTGCACATTTCCAGGTAACCTCTTATATTTGAAAATAAATATATTTGCCGTACCTTTTAAAATGAATCATTAGGAAACATTCTGTTTTGTTCAACTACATAGTTTATGTGTTCTCCTAGATTAGGAGAATTTCATCTTAAAAATCAACCCTAGTTTTCTAATTAAATCCTATCATCAGTATAAACACACTGATGGATTTTTTTTTTTCTTTTCTCCGAGAATCCTTTTTGGAATCTTTTATATACTACCACGTCGTTAGTTAATGTTTTGTAAATTTTATTTTCAGAAAATATTGTAAACAATCTCGAATTAGTAGAATGCTAAATGATAGTGTTTTCTAATATGCTGAACTTTGCAGGAAGCAGAGGAGTCACTCATTCACTGATTCATTTATTCAGCATGTGCCAGGCAGTGCTCTTGGTTCTGGGGAAATAGCAGTGAGTAAAACCTACCTGCAGCTCAGTTTTCTGGGGAGACCCAGACAGTAAACTAAATAATCACTAAATCCCGCAGGCCGGTCGGAAGTAGAAGTGCTGTGGGGGAAATGAAGTTGGAGCGGTCTGGGACACGCCAGGCAGTCCTGATTAGGGTCACGAAGGAGGTGGCTGTCGTGCAGGCCTCTGGTGGTGTCACAGTCTGGGACCAGCCAGGAGCCTGGCAACTGGAGGGGGCGATGGTACAGACAGGTGGGCTGGGCCCCCGGGGCCACGGGAACAATTTTGGCTTTTACTCAGGAACGGGAGCCGGAGGGACTTGAGTGGGGAAGGACAGAGTTGGCTAGGGCAGGCCAAGAGGTCTTCCTGAAATTCTCTTGTAGGCGAGGGTGGTAGAGAGGAAGCAGGATGCGCAGGGGTGTTTGGGGTACCTGTTAGCCCAGGGGAGGCATCAGGAGGGCAGTGGGGGCCCAAGTCCGCAGACAGCCTTGCCTGGAGGAGGGAGCTGCTGCCCAGAGGAGTGAGCGTTGGCCTTTAAATCGGGCCAGAGTCTACTGCAGGGAGAGCGAGAGCAGCTTCCAGAAGGAGGCATGATGGGGGTGGCGGAGCGCAGGCGCAGACGGCGGGTTGTGGGCCTGACGGGGCTAGAGGGCCACAGGCAGGAGCTGTTTCTCTTACTGGATGAGATCTGAAGTCAGTTGCTTAGCATCTAAGCCTCTGTTTTCTCTTCCAAGAAATTGGATTTTTTTAAAGTTTCTTTCTCTTCCAAAATCGACGATTCCCAATGTTTTCTTTCTCTCTTCTTCCCTGGTAGCTCAGGCAGCCTAGGAATCGGTGACTCTAGTAGCTGGCTCCGCCCCCTGCCCCCGGGACTTTCTGTGAGACACAGGGAGGGTGTGAAGTGGCTCTGGTCCTGGGCACGCCCGCTTAGGACTCAGGCAGGAGCTAGTTTGCGTTTGCCCATCTTCTGTGAGACGTTAACACATTGGAAAACAGGTTCTTGGTGTTTCCAGTCACTTGGATCACAGCTGTTTGGTCTTTTTATGCCTCTGGGTTTTCTCGGAGGGGCTCATCTTGGGGGTTTGTGTCGCTGTGCCTGTAGTCTCACCTGCCGTGGGTGAGAGTTTTCTCTTAAACGTGGAGTCTGCTCTTAGGACCGTGCTTGGAGAAACGCTGGCAGAGCGACTGCAAAACCCACTTCGCAGCCGGGCCTGGCTTCACAGAGGGGTTTTCTGCTCTCTGTCTGCAGCTGAGTTGACGGCGGCCCATTTTGGAGGAGGTGGTGGGCCGCTTCACAAGAAGACCTCTCAACAGCATGGCGAGGAGGGGCAACAGCCGAAGTCACGCAAAGAGCTGATCGAGGAGCTCATCGCCAAATCAAGGCAGGAGAAGGTGCGTCCGCTGCCGTTCTCGCTGCAGGCTCGCTGCTGAACACTTTCAAGTCTTTCCTCCCTGTGCGGTTTAGGCTGTGTCTAATATTTTCTATGAATTCAATAAAAGCATTCACTTTGAATAGGAATACAAAATGCATTTTAAGTTTCATCAAGCATGTACTTCCTCTTTTTTTTTTTAAATTTTATTTATTTATTTATTTATTTTTGGCTGTGTCGGGTCTTTTCTGCTGCGCGCGGGCTTTTCTCTAGTTGTGGAGAGTGGGGCCTACTCTTCGTTGCAGTTTGCGGGCTTCTCATCGCGGTGGCTTCTCTTGTTGCGGAGCACGGGCTCTAGGCACACGGGCTTCAGTAGTTGTGGCACGCAGGCTCTAGAGTGCAGGCTCAGTAGTTTTGGCGCAGGGGCTTAGTTGCTCCGTGGCATGTGGGATTTTCCTGGACCAAGGCTCGAACCCGTGTCCCCTGCATTGGCAGGGGGATTCTTAACCACTGCACTACCACGGAAGCCCCAAGCATGTACTTCTGATGGTTTCTTGGGGTTTTGGTTTTGGTTTGGGGGGAGGGTTGGTTTTAGTGTTGTGGCACGTATCAAGAGTCGCAAAACATCACTGCTTCTGCTAAAGGCAAACTGCTCAGAGCATCTAGAAGAGCAGTTTTACAGCAGGAAGTTCGTTCTGCGTGATGGGATCCTGAGATGCTGATTTCTCGTGGTCTCTTTCCCCGTCGGCATGTTGGGCTGAGCGGTTGTCCAGTGGGGCCTGGACGTCTGCTGGAGGCCGGCAGTAATGGGGTGCCTTCTGTTCTTTTTCCCCAGAGGGAGAGACAGGCTCAACGAGAAGACGCCCTTGAACTCACGGAGAAGCTAGACCAAGACTGGAAAGAAATCCAGACTCTCCTGGCCCGTAAAACACCCACATCCGAGAGCAGAGGTGGAAAGGAGAAACCCAAGGTGGGGTCAGCACCTCACAGGCAGCCTGGGCTCACGACCATTGACCCAGCCTTTCTCTGCAGAAGAGGGGGAGCCAGACATCTGTTCTCCCTTTTAGGACTTAAGTTTTCTGTTAAACTTTTATATTGAGGTATCTGACGTGTGTTACATCAGGGTGGAAATAGACTAAAAGTTACTTCACTATCTACTCCAGAATAATGAAAGTAAAGAAAATGGTTGTTTCTTGGTATGAGAAGACTTGGTATGTGTATTGATATATACATTTATTTATTTTTCCCCCTGGACAATATTTGGTTCCTACCACATTGCTTTTAGTCTAAATTGTCAGAGAAGGTGCATTCGTTTGAGTTGCTGGTTTCTAGAAAATACTTGGATTTCACCAGATTACCTTGCCGTGTGGCCATCTGCACATCTGTGAGTCGACCTTACTGTTGCTTCCCCCAAAATCCCATTTGGGGGCTTAATGCCTAGATGAGCAAAGTTTAGTTTTCTTTTTTTTTTTTTTTGCGGTACGCGGGCCTCTCACTGTTGTGGCTTCTCCCGTTGTGGAGCACAGGCTCCGGACGCACAGGCTCAGCGGCCATGGCTCACGGGCCCAGCCGCTCCACAGCATGTGGGATCTTCCCGGACCAGGGCACGAACCTGTGTCCCCTGCATCAGCAGGCGGACTCCCAACCACTGCGCCAGCAGGGAAGCCCAAGTTTTAGTTTTCTTAAAGCAGACATACTTTAAGAATTTTCGAGGAGCAAATAGTTGTATGTGACCTAAAGGCGTCCTCGAGACTGATTAGAACAGGCCTCTGTCACACAAGAAGAAAAGACTTAGGCCGTGGTTTAGCTTCTTCCATAAAGATGTCCAGCCACGACTGGGATGTGCGGGAAGCTCGTCATGCAGGTCTTTTCTTTAAAAAAACGATCCCTTCTTTCTGCCCTAGCCTGACGCATACGACACGATGGTTCGTGAGCTCGGCTTTGAAATGAAAGCGCCGCCCTCTAACAGGATGAAGACGGAGGAGGAGCTGGCCCAGGAGGAGCGGGAGCGGCTCAAGTGCCTGGAGGTGTCTAGGGGGCGGGGCGGGGGGCGGGGCGAGGCAGGGGGCGGGGCAGGGCTGCTCTGGGAAGCTGCTACTACCAGAAAGGCCCTTTGCACCTTGTTGTGTTCAATGGGCTGGAGGTGTGCTGTGTTTTACCAGTGAAATCTTTTTAGTGTCTAAACAAGTTTGTTTTATTTTTTTTAACTGTAAAAGGAAAAATAAATGCAGATAATACCCAATATAACAAATTAAAAATGACTTTCTTTCTAATCCCTTTACCTCAGAACAGCTGCTAGCGATATAGTGCACTACCTTTTCACCTCTTTTCTCTTAAAGGTTTTTTAAATTTCCTTACGTTACAAAACAAAAATGAAGTGGAGGCATACTGTCGTGCATCTGGCCTTTTCAGTACCCCCCTCGTGGGCCGTCTCCTGTGGCCATTGCATGGTTCAGAGGGACAGAGTAGCTGAGCTGCTTGTTGAATGGATGCAGACCTCAGTGTAAGGTGTCCTGTTCCTCTTCTGGGGCCTGGTGGTGAGTGAAGCCGATGGTTGGCCACCATCATTTGGCCAGAAAGCCCCCAGGGTGACAGCTTTTCCTTCCTTGTGACGGGAACATGTTTCTGCCGCAGTATTTTTATTTTTGTTAAAATAAGTCTTCCACACGATGCTTGCCAAGGGTTTGCGTGTCTGGTTGAAGAAAGCAGAAGGCAGGCCTGAAGCAGCTGTGATGGCCGAGGGAGCCTGGAGCGTGCGTCCCTGCCACGTGCTCACAGCACGGCAGACAGCTTTTCTGTCTTTCCTGCTCAGGCTGAAAGACTCCGGAGGATGCTTGGAAAGGAGGAGGACGAACGTATTAAGAGACCGAAACACATGTCGGCGGATGACTTAAGTGATGGCTTCGTACTAGACAAAGATGACAGGCGTTTGCTTTCTTACAAAGTAAGATGTTTGCCTTCGTTTCCTTTTTTTTTTTTTTAATTTAAAGCAACACATTTCCTGGTTTTTCACTTGATAGGTTTACCACAGGTGGAAATTGTGAGTCTTTTTAGAAGCAGTTTCTCTGGGGCTCTTTCTAAAGTTGGTGAGGTTTTTCATCCGCGAGCCCCATTAGCTCTATACTCCTCTCCCCTTTCAGAGCGTCGGCCCCACTCGGGGCAGGAAGATAGGAGAAGGCCAGGGGTCTCGAGCAGAAAGGGTTCCAAGACGGGAAACCGGGTGCTTGCAAAACACTGGGTTATCTGGGGGAGTCGTCAGGGGTCACCCTCCGATGTTGAGGTCCCACCACCTCCGTGTGCAGCCCACATGCCAGGAAGCCCCAGCTTCCTGGGGCTGCCAGACACTCATAGCAGCCGGAGCCTGTCCGCTGGGGCGCCTTCCGCATCCTGGACCCCCGCCGCTCCCCAGCAGAGACAAGCCCTGCCCAGAGTCCTGGCGGCAGGGTGTGGGGACTGCGGTTCCCAGGCCTTTAGCCCCGTGACGTGTAGCAGCCCCGAAGGAGGTGGGAGAGAGGCCCCACGCCCGTGTACGGTGCAGCACCGGGCCGCGTGTTCCTGGCAGACAAGTAGCATAAAGTGTCTGCACGTGCACGGCCCTCAGACACGGTCACAGGCTGTGCCAGCTGCTGTCCCCTGAGGAGTGATGCCACTGGTTCCCACACTCTGTTCCCAGGATGGAAGGATGAACGTCGAGGAAGAGCCAAGCGGGGAAGCCAGTAGCAGTGAGAGCGAAGGGGAAGAGGGCAAAGGCTCGAGCGAGGGGGACCCAGAGGAGAGCGATGGCCCGGACGGCCTCTCAGGCCTGGAGTCTGACATGCAGAGCAAGGACGGGAGCGAGAGGACCCAGGAGGAGCAGCGTCCGAATCCCGGGGAGCGATCGGCAGCCGACGACCGGGAGGCTGCCAGGGCCGAGCTGCCCTATATGTTCGCAGGTAGACAGACAACTGGGGAGTGACCGCAGTGACCTGGTGGCGTCTGCCTCACGGGATGCGTCATGGAGTGGGACAGGGTACGGGCCTGGACACACGGGCACAGCCCGTCTGTGCTGTCCTGGCTGGCAGACAGGCACAGTCATCCTTCTCTGTGACGCCCCTGGGATCTGACCCAAGTGCTCTGGGCAGCACGTCAGCCTCTGCTATGTGGCTGCAGCAGTTCTGCAGGCCGCCGGCGGAGGTCCCTGCCGCTTGACAAGTCAGCCCTTTGTGGGCAAGGGTGGCCGCGGAGTCGGGCTCAGGCCTCGTGACATGGCATGTAGCACACGGTGGGCTGCTCTGTCCCACGTGCAGACACCCCATCCGGTTCCAGTCCGCAGGCCTAAGCTGTCCTGCGACTTAAGGGCGTTTCCAGAGCGGTTGAACCGGCGGGTGGAGCTGGCTGCCGGGGGCATCTCAGGCGTGACGCTGCACTGCTCGCGGGGCTCCTTCCAGCTTCCAGCCTGTTCTGAACGGTCCTGGCGGCCACCCCGCCCACGCACTGTCCCCTCCTCCCTCCCCGTGTCGGGCATTGGCGGGATTCCTCCTGGAGGGGAGCTTGGGGTCATTTCTTCGTCGAGGCTTGTTGCAGCCAGCCCAGTTTCCTCGAGCCTCACCCTTGGCGGGCACGTGGGCACACGTTAGAAGCAGTGTGGTAATTACACAAAATGAGTGGTTCTATAAAACAGGTGGAAGTATTTCTTTGGATGAAGTAAAAGAAGTTGTATTATTTAATTTGTGTTCAGTTTTGATCTCTGTTACCAGAAACGTAATTCTCATTTGACAAGTTAAGCGTGGAGTGTGTTTTGTGTTTATTTTGATAGCTCCCAAATCCTACGAGGAACTGAAGTCTTTATTATCGGGAAGATCGACGGAAGAGCAGCTTTTGGTTGTGGAGAGAATTCAGAAATGCAACCATCCAAGTCTCGCAGTGGGAAACAAAGCAAAACTAGAAGTACGCTGAGTTGTTTGTCTGCAGTGTTGGGAGTGTCAGGGAAGAGCCCTGGTCTGTGTGGGCGTCGTAACCGTGAAGCTGGTGGTCCTGAAGTGCACCCCGTGCTTACGGCCGCGAGATTTCACGGTGGGGTGTGGGTCAGGGGGCAGAGAGCCAGGCCTGGGTGTGCGTCAGCTCCAGGGCCACGGCAGGCCCAGGAGGAGGCCGAGCTGTTGACCTCAGTTTACACTGAGTCCACCGCGCGCACCGTCACGCAGCAAAGCCAGGCTTGGGGAAGTAGATAGCTAGGAACGTGCCTCGTCCTCTTTGGCGCCCGGCCGGCGCGCTCCTGGTCTAGGACTGAGGCGTTGCCCGCCAGCCAAGGCAGCACCCAGACCCTGTGCTCTTCGCCCGTGTGCCTGCCTTGGGTCACATGCCCCCTTCGCTGGCCCTGAGGCCCACGCCCCACCCGGTGCGGGGGCACAGGGGGCAGGGCGTGCTGTGCCGCAGCTCCGTTCTGGGCTCAGCCCTGAGCTCTGGCCCCGACCCTGTTCCTGCAGAAACTGTTTGGCTTCCTTTTGGAATACGTCGGAGATTTGGCTACAAGTGATCCTCCAGACCTTGGCGGAATCAACAAGTTGGTTGTGTAAGTGAAAACGGGGTGCCTTATCTGGAACGTGGGGCTAGTTGAACAAATTTTGTGCCCTTTAGTAAAGTTGTAGAATAACTTCGGAGTTATTAAGGCAGCCTTGCCAGTGGACCCACAGCTCGCACAGCTGCGGTGATTTCCGTACGCCATCCTGCTCCTAAGTCGTGTTGACGCGCTGCCCCCATTGCCCTAGAGATGGGACCTGCTTTTAACTGCAAACGAAGCGACTTTCAGACGGGAGGGCCCCTTCAGTTTATTAATATTTGACGGCAAATTTTCTGTTCCATTCGCCCACCTGCTGCTGTCCTGCGCGGGGTCCCCGGGCCGGGCTCTGCACCAGGCCCCGTGAGAGCAGAGCAGCATGGTGGCTCCTGGCCCCGTGGTGGCTGGAGCAGGGCGCAGCGGGCAGGGTGCTCAGTTGGGAGGGTCCGTGAGAGCAGGTGCCTGGTGGTACCCTCGGGCTGGCCACCTGCACACGCCTCCACCCCGTGCCAGCCTCTGCCCCCAGGAGTGCTTGTGAGGTACCACTGGGTTCAGGACTGTCAGCCACGTCTGGCCCTTAGAATATGCCTCCCGTGCTGTTACTTGTATAAACAGAGCTACTTCTGCCACCAGTACTGAGAAGTTACGACCAGGTTCTTAGCAAATAGCAAAAGTGATTATAGGTTATTATAAAACACTATTAGAAAAACTACCTGGATCACCGAGACGGCCAGCCAGGTGTCAGTAAGGAAAAGTGCATTCATCCAGGGGCTTCCAGCTCCAGCTCAGCCGGCAGGTGACTTCACAGGAAGATGATAAACGTGGGTGGTTTGAGGGGGTTTCTATGTTTTTGTTACCTACGGACATTCTCCCCTGACATGTCTCTGATGAACAGGCAGTTGTATAACCTTTGCCAGATGTTTCCTGAAGCCGCAAGCAGCGCCGTGAAATTTGTCCTCCGAGATGCCATGCACGACATGGAAGGAATGGTTGAGACCACAGGCCGGGCGGCCTTCCCGGGCCTGGACGTGGTAAGCCAGGGGCGTGTCTCATCTGGCCGTTGACCCGCGGCCACCATCTGTCCAGTGTGCTGCCATGGCACGGAGGGGCTGGGGGCTTCAAGAGGGTGGTCTGCCCCAGAGCCTCCGCAGCCATCTGGAGGGCACGCTGGGCCAGACCTGGAAGGACTGCTGACCTGTTAACAACTAGCTAATGTGGGCTCAGGAGCAAAGTTCCTGGTTTGACTTCTCCGTGAACGGTGCCGTGTTTAGTCTTGATGGCAGACCTGGGGTGTGTTTTCCTGAGGACCTGAACCTGTGGGCTGGTTGCTCCACCTGCTTGTGCACAGCGACCTCTGACCTCTCTGAGGTTTCTGACCGTTTCACGACAGCCGTGGGCCGTGTCGTCAGCTCTGGTCACTGAAGAAGTACTGCTCAGTCCGTTCCATTTTCTGGTCTTCGTGTTGAAATGAACTAACGGCGACGGGCAGGAACTTAAAAGTTCGGCTTTAGGGCTTCCCTGGTGGCGCAGTGGTTGAGAGTCCGCCTGCCGATGCAGGGGACACGGGTTCGTGCCCCGGTCTGGGAAGATCCCACATGCCACGGAGCAGCTGGGCCCGTGAGCCATGGCCGCTGAGCCTGCGCGTCCGGAGCCTGTGCTCCGCAACGGGAGGGGCCACAACAGTGAGAGGCCTGCGTACCACAAAAAAAAAAAAAAAAGTTCGGCTTTATGTCAGTGGGTCAGTAGACTCCTTGGGAAGGCATCTGAGCCAGTGTCTGTGGCCTCGGCCCCTTTCTCTGTGTGACCTGGGGTAGGTGGGTGCCCGAGCTGTGGCCGAGGGTATCCAGCCTTGCCTCCCCGGAGCCTGTCCCTGGCGAGGAGTAGTGGGGAGGCCAGGGGGGTTGGCAGGCTGCCCGGGCTTCCATCCTGGGCTGCGTGGGCCTGGCCTCTCCCGGCTGTAGGCGGTAGTGATGGCTCAGTGGTACCTGACCCGTAGGCTGGCGTGAGGATTCATGAGTTGATGTTACTGAACCAAATTGGGGCCCACCCTTGCCCGGCACACAGCAAAGCCAGCCGACTGGTGCCAGGTTGTGAGGAAGAAACGTGCAGCGTTTACTGCAGGCAGCTCGTGCCCAAGAGACACGGACTCCCTGAGGGCCTCAGGGGAGGGGTTTTAAAGGCAACATCGAGGGTGAGGGTCCCAGGGTGTGTGACCAGCTGGTGGGCTTTCCTCTGAGTGGCTGGTGGTGAGCTGACAGGGTGATGTTCGGCCACTTGGCTCCCAGCGTCTGGGGCCTGGTGCTCGCGGGCAGCCTGCAGTCCCCGCCCCCGGCGGGTGGTGGTCTTGGTCTCCGCAGAACAGCCCAGAGGTGCGCGTCAGGCTGTCTCCCTTCTTTAGCCCGTGTGGTGGCGCTTTCTTTCCAGCTCGTTTACTTGAAAATTGCTGGGATGTTGTTTCCAACCTCTGACTTCCGGCACCCGGTGGTCACGCCTGCGCTGCTGTGTCTGAGCCAGCTGCTAACCAAGGTACGTCAGGGCCTCCCCATCGGAGCCAGCCCTCCCAGGGGCTGAGCGGGGCCGCGGAGACTGGCGCTCCTTGGGGCAGGAGTAGGAAAGGCTCGTCAGCGAGGCCTGCGTAGCAGCTCCTTCCCAGAGCTCCCGGGCGAGGTGGCAGAGGGTGTGACCCCAGAAAGCGCATGAGGGCATCGTGTCTGATCTGGGGTTCTGTTCCCCTCTTGGCTTTAAAAGTCCAAATAGCTCCGTTTTCCTTGAGGGGGCGTGTGATCGGTACCCACTTGCTGTGGCAGTTATCAGCGTTCCGCTCCGAAAGGGTGGGACCTTACGGTCACAGGGCTCTGTGCCTGATTGCATGCCACGCGCCTCGATCCTGCCGTGGGGGCGGTGCTCCCCTCCGTGCAGAGGAAGGTCGGGGCCTGCGGCTTCCCACGGAAGCCAGGCTGTCTGCCTGGCGCAGTGTTGTGAATGTTGTTCCCAAGTGGACACTGTGCCCTGTGTTCCTTTGCCAGTGTCCCATCCAGTCCCTCCAAGACGTGGTGAAGGGGCTCTTCGTGTGCTGCGTGTTCCTGGACTATGTGTCTCTGTCCCAGAGGTTCATACCTGAGCTCATCAATTTTCTTGTTGGGATTCTTTACATCGCAACTCCCAACAAGCAGAGCCAAGGTGAGTTGATTGGAGGCAGCGTTTGCAAATATACTGTACTTTAGACTTTTAATAGGAATCGGTATTCATTGTAGAAAGCTTAGGATGTGGGGAAGTTAGAAAGAAGACAAAAGAGTCTCAAGTCTCATCCTCCAGAGTAGCATCCTTTTTTCCCTCTGTGTGGATGTGTGTAAACCCACATTTTGAAAACAATCAGGATCCCACTTTATCTGTCCAGCACAGTAGCCCATTTCCACGTGTGGGGAGTCTGAGCTTAGTGTAAAGTACCCCCCAGGTGGCAAGACTACCTACCAGAAATATATAAAATACTGAGGTTTACTGTATTGACTGTGTGTTGAAACAGTATTTGGGGGGGAGGGTAAATAAAATACATCCATTAAGATTTACCTTTTTGGGGGCTTCCCTGGTGGCGCAGCGGTTGAGAGTCCGCTTGCCGATGCAGAGGACGCGGGTTCGTGCCCCGGTCCGGGAAGATCCCACATGCCGCGGAGCGGCTGGGCCCGTGGGCTATGGCCGCTGAGCCTGCGCGTCCGGAGCCTGTGCTCCGCAACGGGAGAGGCCGCAACAGTGAGAGCCCCGCGTACCGCAAAAAAAAAAAAGATTGACCTTTTTGTTTTTACTCATTTTATGTGGCAACAAGAACACTTTAACTGCGTAGCTCACGGTCTGGCTCCAGTCAGCAGCGCCGCTCCTGTAGTTCCTACAGTGTTCTGAATGTTGGAAGGAGATCGTGGACCGCAGTATTCTGACAGGGTTTCAGCAGTTGTTGCTCTTCGGAACTATCACACCCTCCCCTCCCCTCCCCCACACAGGATGCTGACACTCTTCCCCACGCTTCTGCCCACTCACGGCTCCCTCGCCCTCCAGGAGCTGCCCACCTTTGTCCCCTCGCTCCTCCGTGTCTAGAGGGGCTGCTTTCCCGGCCTCCTTTTCCCTTCCCTGCCCTTCCACTTTCTCCTCGTAACCTCACATGGACACTTGCCTGATTTCTCTGAGCCCCACGCTGTGGGATCCTCTCTGCCAGCCGTGGTGATGGGCACGGGGGGGACAGCCACACCCCAGGGAGACGTCAGGGTGGCTGCACTGCTGGAGGAGGGGCCCCGGTGGAGGGCACTGGACGCTGGAGTCGGGACTGGTCATCAGACTGGCTGTCACCCGTATGCCCCCCACCCTCTGCCCAGCCACCGCCCACTCTGCCGTGCCTGGACCGCACCCGGCCTGGCACCCTCCCCGGCAGTCCCTTCCGTCTGCTTCGACTGCTCCTCTGAGTAACGGTGGGCTTAAGTCCTGCTCGCTCCCCGGGTCTCTGGAGCAGGCCTTCTCTGGCCTGGTGAGCTCTGCACCCTGCCCCACCGCCCCAGCTCTCCTGACAAACCCGCCTCACCCTCCTCTGCTTTTCCTTTGTCTGTCGTTTCTTACTGATACTCAGTCTAGTCTGCCCACGAGGGCAGGGGCCTAGTCTGAGCTTGGACTTGGCCCACACACCCCTGTCAAAGCTGTCGCTCGTCTCTGGTGGTAAGCACAGCACATGTTTGTTAGAATGAACTTCCAAAGGCTTCACCCTGCAGAGCCTGCCCTGCGAGCCCGGTAGCCTCAGAGGCCGACTCTGTCCCTGTCCCACTTGGAATCCAGGTTACACTCTGGTGCACCCTTTCAGAGCACTTGGGAAGAACTCGGAGTTGCTCTTGGTTTCTGACGAGGAGGCCATGACCACGTGGCACAGGAGAAGCCTCCCCCTCCAGTGGGCAGGAAGACTGAAAGCCCAGACTGAGACAGAGGCCAACCACACCAGGTACGTGCGGGCCTGGGGCTCCGGGCCGTGGTGCCAGCTTAGACCTCCGAGGGGCCAGGCTGCAAGCCAGACGTGACCCAGCACCCAGCCTTGAAGATGCACCCGGGTTATCTCTGTTCGCAGATGAAATGATTTTATATATGGAAAATCCTAAAGGTTCCACAGAAGAGCTATCAGATCTGATAAGTGAATTCAGCAAAGTAGCTGGATACAGAGTCAACGTACAAAAGTCAGTTGTATTTCTACACACAAACAATGAACAGTCTGAAAGGAAATTGCAAAAACGATCCCATCTACAATAGCATCAAAAGGAATAAAATTACTTAAGAATTAGCTTATGCAGGGAGGTGGAAGACTGGTACGATGGAAACTACAAAACATTTGTTGAAAGTACTTAACAAAGACATGAATGAAGGGAAACACGTCTGTGTTCCTGGACTGGTAGACATAATCACCTCCAAATACCACCACGATAGGGGTTCGGTTTCAACAGGGGTATTTTGTGGGGTCACATCCTTCAGTCTGTAGAAGTAGAATGAGGAGGGGACTAGGACTTTTTCTCCTAAGTCCTCTGATTTTTAAAAAAATTATGGTTATTTGAATTTTTTTGTTGACATTTATTTGTTGTGTTAAAATGCAGATAACATTTACCATCTTAACCATTTTTAAATGTATGGTTCGGTGGCATCTTAAGTACATTTACACTGTTAAGGAACCGTCACCACCCTCCATCCCCAGAACTTACTCATCTTCCCAAACTGAAACTCTGTCCCCATTAAAGACTAATCCCACGCCACACCCCAAGCCCCACCATCCTCCTTTCTGTCTGTGGATTTGACTCCTCTGCTGCATCTCATATAGGTGGAATCGCAGGATTTGTCCTTTTGTGACTTATTTTATTTCACTGAGTGTAATGTCCTCAATGTTCATCCATGTTTAGCAGGTATCAGAATTTCCTTCCTTTTTAAGGCTGAATCATACTCCGTTGTGTGGATGGACCACATTTTGTTTATTCATTCATCCATCAGTGGACACTTGGGTTGCTCCCACTTTTTGGTTATTCTGAATAAGGCTGCTGTGGACATGGGGGTACAAGTATCTATTCCAGTTTCTGCTTTCAGTTCTTTTGGGTTTATACCCAGAGATGGAATTGCTGGGTCAGATGATAGTTTTATTTCTAATTTTTTGAGGAACCTCCATGCTGTTTTCCACCACAGCTGTACCATTTTACATTCCCACCAACAGCGTATGAGGGTTCCAATTTCTTCACATCCTTGTCAACACTTAGTAATTTCTGGATTTTTGATGGTAGCCATCCTCATGGGTATGAGGTGGTGTCTCATTACGATTCTGCCTTGATTTTCCTAATGATTAGTAATGAGCATCTTTCCATGTGCTTGTTGCACGTTCATAATCTTTGGAGAAATGTCTGTTCACATCCTGATGGCCGTTTTTTTCCATGAAAACCTAACTTTCCCAGAATGTGTGTGATTTTCAAAGTATATCTGCTTGATACTGGAAATAGTTTTAGTAATTTAAAAACTACAACGGGGTTTGTTTAAGATGAGGGCTCCAGCCATTGTAGTGAGTGAGTCAGTTTTCTTGGGTCTCTCCCAAGAAATGTATATGTGTTACTAAACTTTTTCTTCTGTTTAAAAAACAAAAAACACCGAGTACTCTTTCCAAGTTGTTGCTGCATTTCCCGCAACGTTCTTTCCTATTCAGGGAAGCAGGATGTTTTCTTTAACTCCTGATCCCATCAGCCATCGGGCTGCAGCCGTTGCCCAGGGCAGATGTTTGACCTCAGGGTCCTGCGGCCCAGGCCCACGAGTGGAAGGTTTTCATCTTTGCCAAGATGATGGGCTTTGTTGGTGACGGGGAGGGGCCCTTCCTTCCTGTTTGCCTGAGGCCGGGTGTCACCCATGCAGGCTGTCCTGCCTGGCCGTGTGTCTGGCTCTGGTGCAGCGCTGTGTGACCGTCTATGGCACCCTGCCCTCCTTCCACGACATCGTGCAGCCCCTGCGAGCCCTCCTGATGGAGCACCTGGCAGCCCGCAGCTGCCCGCCCGAGCTCCAGGTGAGGCCTCCCATGGCGCGGCCGTGTCCCGGAGTTGGGGCAGGCTGGCGGGCGTTTCTGTCACCGGGGTTCTGGCGCTAGGAATCAAGGCCAGCCGCCCCCCTCAGCCTGGGCAGCGGCTCCAGGCCCCGCGCCCCTCCCAGGTCACTCGGGTTCTGAGGATGGTCCCACTGCCCTGCACCAGGCGACAGGAAGCCATGAGGGGCACCTGCCTTTTGGCCTGGGGGCTCCCCTCTGTACGAATGGGCTGGTCCCCATCGTGTGCTCCCCACATTCCTCTGGGAGAGACCGTTCTGTTGCTCAATGGGTCTGTGGGTCTGAAGTCCCACCAGGCCAGATGCCACGAGGACGCTGCAGGAAGGTGGAAGCTTCGTGAGAGCTGGGCCGTCTGGGCACAGTGGCTCTGCACCTGCAGTCGCCGGGCCCAGGGGAAGGGGCGGCCCGGAGGGAGGAACTCCGGAGGCCACGGTGGGCAGGCCCGGCGGTGTCAGCTTTCCTCACGTGTCAGGAGCTGAGTCGGAGCATTTTGACGGAAATGGAAAAGCAGCCGAAGCACTATCGGCCGCTGGTCTGTGAGAAGAGCAAGCCGGTGCCGCTGAAGCTGTTCACCCCCCGGCTGGTCAAAGTGTGAGTACGGAGGCCTCCCAGCACCCCAGCCCCAGAGGGGCCTGGGGAGTCCGGGGCTGTGGCTGGGGGCGGCCCTGACCGGGGCCTGGCAGGCTCTGGGTGCGCAGACCCTGCGCCCTCAAGGCCGGCTTTGCACCTTCAGCCTCGAGTTTGGGAAGAAGCAGGGCTGCACAAAGGAGGAGCAGGAGAGGAAGAGACTGATCCACAAGCACAGGCGAGAGTTTAAAGGCGCCGTCCGGGAGATCCGCAAGGACAACCAGTTCCTGGCCCGGATGCAGCTCTCGGAGATCATGGAACGGTGAGGGGCGACGGGGTCTGGCAGGGGCTGGTGTGGGTGCTGGGCCGGGGTGAGGGCGGGCCACGCGGATGTGAACTGCTATTGAGTCAGATAGGAAAAAGGGCAAGATGTCCTCCAAAATGTATCCAAAAATGGGCTTTTTTTTTTTTTTTTTTTTTTTAAAGGGACGCGGAAAGAAAACGAAAAGTGAAGCAGCTTTTTAACAGCCTGGCCACACAGGAAGGTGAATGGAAGGCTCTGAAGAGGAAGAAGTTCAAAAAATAAATTATGTTTTATGAATCAGACAAGGAGATGCTATGTAATGAATGCCGTAAGGGGTGCTGTAGCGTCAAGGTATTTTCCTGTACTTCGCTTCATGTTAAAACGCCTCTCCTGACATATTGCACTTTGGGAACACGGCCAAGCCTCTGTGGGAGCTACATGCGGATAAACTGAGAATCACCTCTATTCCTCACTTCCAGACAGTCCTCAGTTAATCACGAGGCTTGGGACTGATGGGATTCAGGCTAATGTTTTTGGTCAACCAAGCGTATTTGCCTTGAGGTGTAGAATTCAGTGTTACTTAATGTTACATGAATTTTCAGTCATCAGTGAAACAAGTTTGCACATAGTTTAGAAATCACCCGTAATCCCGGCACCCCAGCAGCCATGATCGGCTTTGCCCCAATCCATACCCAGTCTTGATTAATGCTTTGGAGTGCCAGGCCGCTGTGAAGGCAGGAGGGGTTGGGCTGCATCTGCATTGACCCAGGAGGCTTCATAAAGACACAGGAGCCACCTGCCCGCCCTCGCGGCGCTGGGGGCTACGGCCTTGCACAGAATGCTGCCTCCCTGCGGGGGTGCAGAGGTGCCCTGCCCCCAGTCTCTGTGAGGCACTGGTCCTCACACCCCAGGTGACCATGCGGCACGTGGCAGAGGCCTCACCCTCAGCTGGCAGCCCTGCCGGGTGGCCCTAACACTCAACATCAAGAAACCCATCCTTGGGATTTCCCTGGTGACACAGTGGTTAAGAATCCGCCTGCCAATGCAGGGGACACGGGCTCAAGCCCTGGTGCGGGAGGATCCCACATGCCATGGAGCAACTAAGCCCGTGCGCCATAACTACTGAGGCTGCACTCTAGAGCCCACGAGCCACAACTACTGAAGCCTGCGCGCCTAGAGCCCGTGCTCTGCAACAAGAGAAGCCACGGCAATGAGAAGCGCATGCACTGCAACAAGGAGTAGCCTCCGCTCGCCGCAACTAGAGAAAGCCCGCGCAGCAACGAAGAGCCAACAGAGCCAGAAATAAATTTTAGAAAATGAAGCCCATCCCCGAGGTCACAGCCACAGAAGTGACCACGGAGAGATTGAAGGATTAGCGAGACTGGACATGTGGGAAGAGGGTAACTGATTCTGGCTCCCCCAACAGGGAGGCTGGTGGGGAGAATCGGGAGTTTGATTTGGGGCGCTGTTAGGCCGTGTTGGGGCTCAGAAGGGCAGAGGGACAGGGCCAGAGCGCCCCCTGGTGGCAGGCGGAAGGGACAGATGAGACCACGTTGGATGAGATTTCTGCATCTTTACCTTTTTTCTAGGATTGTTCAGAGATAGGTGTTTGCCAGGTGCGTGGCTCCACAGATCTCGAAGGCCCTGGCAGGTGTCGGGGCCACAAACGGGGCTGGCTTCACCTCGCTGTGTAGGCCTGGCCTGCTGTTAACATCGTGCAGACTCAAGACTCCACCCTCACGTAAACTCTCCTGTAGCTGTTGCTACTTAAATTCGCCAAGCCGCTGATCCCGGGTGGCGGTGGAACGTGCCAGCAACAAGCTGATAAAGCCCCAGCTTTGGGTCCTGGGTCGCCCGAGCACACCCACCTCTGCCCACCCTGGCCTCTCCACTCCACTGCAGGGACAGTCCTTGGAAATGTCAGTATCCATGTGGATGGCCCGTCCCAACCCTGCCTCCTACTCCTTGCCAAGGGGCGTATGTAGAAGGGGTCGTGGAAGAAGGTGGTTATGAAGCCAGAGTGTTTCCATGTGAGTACATCTGCCGACATATTGCCCAGCTCTTCCTCCCCTCTGCCGCGCGCCCACCAGCTCTTACCTCCGCTGTGTCACGTGCAGGCTTCTAAGGGGGGGCAGCACGGCTCAGGTGGAAGAGGCGAGCATCCCCTGAGCCTCCATAAAGGAACGCGTGTCCTCAGGGAGAGCTAACACGTGTTCTCTTTGGTCGTAGGTGGAACAATTATATGTTAGGCAAAGTGTGACTGCTTGGATGTTTGAAATTTAGTGTCGTTTTCGGAGAGGTGCATGAGTGCTGAGCTGACGGGGTGGACTGTCCTTCCGGATAGTTCGGCCACAGACGCCTGAATTTCAAGGGACGGAAGGGAAGCAGGAGGTGCTGGCAGGTCCAGAAGTCCAGAACCTCCAGCTGCCGTTGGGTCTCCCCCGGCGCGGCCCCAGGACCGAGCGCGCCCTGGGGGCACCTGCTCCTCCCCGCTGACCCCGGGGCAGGCGGGGCACCGGAAAGTCCTGACCTCACGCCCCCTCCTCCTCCTCGCCGGCCCGGCCGAGGCCCCAGGGTGGGCGAACCCGCGCCCCCGCGCATCTGCGGGCGTATTTTGGACGGGAGTGGACGATGTGAGGAGGGTCCGGTCAGGGTGGACCCCGCCCAACGGCCCTCCAGACGGAGCGCCCAAAACCCCGAGGTCCTCAGCGGGCGGGTCGTCACTCGGGCGCAGTGTCCGGGGGCAAATGGAACTGTGGCCTGTCAGGCGCCTCCGGTTGGATCCCTTCCCACCGGTAAGCCGCTGCCGGACCCGTTATAGGGCCAAGTCGCGCGGCCTTGGAGGACCGGCCGAGGCCCCGCCCAGCGGCCGGAAGAGGGCGCGCAGGGCCGCCCACTTCCGACTGGGAGACACGCCCACTTCCGGGCGGGCGTGGCGTGGTCGGCGTGCGCTGTCCGCCCGCCGGTCCATTCCGCTTCCTTCCGTCCGTCCGTTTGTGCGGAGCGCGGAACCCGCAGGTGCAGGACGGGACGGGGCGCGCGACCAGGGATGGGCGGGTGTCTTGTTCTCCGGCTCGCGGGGCCGCCCCCGCCGCCCGCCCGGGCCTCAGTTTCCCCAGCCGCTCCGCCCGGGACCGTGGGGTGGCGGCGGGGGCGGGGAGGTACCGGAGCCGCGATGCCCCACCCCGGCCCCTGGGACGGTTGGCCTCCGGGGCTGCGGCTTCTTTGCGTAACGCCCGCAGCCTGCGTTTCCTGCTGCCCAGGGTCGGGGGAAGGGTGCACAGAGGGACTCCTGTGTTGGGTCACGGGGCAGGCAGACCCTTTAGGCGCTCGCTAGCTCTTCGCGGGTTTGGGGCACGGCGGGAGCTGGGGACTGTTTTCCCCCCCAGGTAGGTGGGTGTGGGGCTGGGGTACCCAAACGTGCCCTCGTGCGACGTGCCGTCTTGCAGAGCCGCCACACGCTCAGCCAGGCCGGATCGGAGCGGCCCCCATCATGGGCTGGGGAGCCGGCGGGAGTTGCACCCCGCGCCCGCCCATCCACCAGCAGCCGGCACCCGAAACCCGAGTGGTCGCTGTGGTGTTCCTCGGCCTCCTGCTGGACCTCCTGGCCTTCACCTTGCTGCTGCCCCTGCTGCCTGCGCTGCTGGAGAGCCACGGCCGTGCGCAGGTGAGCACCCCCGGTCCCGATGCCGCTTCACCCCCGATGGATGTCCATTGTTCCAAGCCCCTCAGGGACTCCCCAGCCCGTCACACTTCCTTGTGCCCTAGGATCCTCTTTATGGCTCGTGGCAGCGCGGGGTGGACTGGTTTGCTTCAGCCATTGGGATGCCAGCCGAGAAGAGGTACAACAGCGTCCTGTTCGGAGGTATGGTTCTTGAGCCGGGGCTGGGGGCCCATTCGGGTCCTGCCTTCCTGGTCCCTCCCTTCTCAGTCCCAGGTCTTGGTTCTCATATTCTCGCTCCTGGGTACTGTCTGTTCTTTCTCCAGGTGGGCGGTTTTGGGGCCGTCTCAGCTCAAGGTCCACGGCCTGGGGGTGCAGGGCCCAGCATGGTCCGACTCTTGGGGACTGGGCAGCGTGGTGACTGTGATCTCTGTGTCTTCCAGGTCTGATTGGTTCCATCTTCTGCTTCCTGCAGTTCCTGTCAGCGCCCCTCACGGGGGCCATCTCTGACTGCCTGGGGAGGCGCCCCGTGATGCTGCTGTCCCTGGTACGGGTGCCCACAGACGGGAGCTTCTTCCCGCCCACCAGCAGGGCCCCTCGTTGGCCCTCGTTGCCCCCTGGGGGTGGTGTTTGGGGGGGCAGTGGCTTCTGTGGCTAAGCGAGGCTGTGCCAGAGTTGCTCCTGCCACGGGGACGTTGGGAACACAAGTGGCCCTTGGATGCTGCAGAACAGGGCAGGGTCCCAGGGCACTGCTTGGGCTCGCTGGCCCCACTGTGGGCTCCTCCTGGCCTCCAGTGACCATGCCTGCCCTTGGTCCCTGCCCTGAGGCAGGCAGGCCTGGCCACCTCGTATGCCGTGTGGGCCAATTCGAAGAGCTTTGCGGCCTTCCTGGCCTCCAGGATGATTGGGGGCATCAGCAAGGGGAACGTCAGCCTCTCCACCGCCATTGTCGCCGACCTGGGCTCGTCTCCTGCCCGCAGCAGGGGCATGGTGAGTGCACTCTGGGGGGCTTAGCGGGTGGAGGGGCTCCAGGGCCTGGGTCTCCCTGCTTGGCTCAGGCAGTCTTCTCCCCAGGCAGTCATCGGGGTGGCCTTCTCTTTGGCCTTCACACTGGGCCCCATGCTCGGCGCCTCCCTGCCCGTGGAGACGGCGCCCTGGTTGGCCCTGCTCTTCGCGGTCTCCGATCTGCTGTTCATCTGCTGCTTCTTGCCAGAGACGCTGCCCCCAGAGAAGCGGGTAAGGTGGGAGCCAGACAGGCACAGGGGCTCGCTTCCGGGGCCTGCGGGGAGGCCCGTCGCGGGCCCAGGTGCTGGGGAGGCCGAGCTGCCCGCTTCTGGTGTCCAGACGCTCTTGGGACCACAGTGCCTCCTGGGGCCCCTGCGTTCCCCAGACCCCCTACACCTCCAAAGCCTGGCAGGTAGACTGGGGGCCGGGCCTGCCAGGGCCTTGCAGGGGGCAGGGACCAAGCAGGTTCGGGTCAAGCCCCCTCCCCCCAGGCTGCGAGGCCTGGGGACGCCACCAGCTTCATCACAGGCTCCTCAATCCTGTCCCCTCCAGGCACCGTCCATCACGCTGGGCTTCCGAGCTGCTGTTGACCTGCTCAGCCCTCTGGCCCTGCTCTGCTTCTCAGCCGTGGCACGTGGCCCGGACCCGCCCACCGGAGTCAGTAAGGAGCAGGCCCCCCTCGTGAGCGTGGGGCTGTGGCTCCCTCGGGCTGCCCAGCGTCCCCCCGCCAGCTGCTCGGGGCCCCCTTTCCGCTGACGTGCCTTTCCGCTGCTCCGCAGGGCTGGGCAGCCTGCGCCTGCTGGGCCTGGTCTACTTCCTCTATCTTTTCCTGTTCTCGGGCCTGGAGTTCACGCTGAGCTTCCTCGTGCACCAGCGCTTCCAGTTCAGCAGGTGGGAGTGTGGGGCCCCTGCCAGGACCCTGCCTGGGCACGCCCTGCCCTCTCCCCATCCCGAGGCCCCGCAGCCCCGCTGCTTCAGGGCTGACTCCCACCTTGGCCTGTCCCCCGGGGCCCAGCCCGGGATCCCGGGGCGGGCGGTGCCTCGCGCCGAGGACGGGTGACGCACGGGCCGTCACCCAGGCTGCCTGGGTCTCCGTGTGAGCAGCACGGGCGCAGCAGGGAAGGGGTGCTGACAGCTCGCCCCTCCCAGCCTAGAGCAGGGAAAGATGTTTTTCTTCATCGGCCTCACGATGGCCACCATCCAGGGCGCCTACGCCCGGCGGATCAGCCCTGGCGGGGAGATCGCAGCTGTGAAGCGGGTACGGGGGCTCCCCTGGGCGTGGGGGCAGGCGGCGCCCCGAGCTCTGCAGAGGCAGCGGGGTGGTCCTGAGACCAGCTGTGCCGCCCGCAGGCCATCCTGCTGCTCGTCCCCGCCTTCCTTCTCATCGGTTGGGGGCACACGCTGCCCGTGCTGGGCCTGGGGCTGCTGCTCTACTCCTTCGGTGAGTGGCCCTGCCCAGGCTGGCGGGGGTGCGGTCAGGGGCCGGCGGCCGGGAATCCTGGAGGGTCGCACCCCTGTCGGCCCCTCCTCCAGGCTGACGGGCGCCTCCCTGATGTCCCCTACCAGCCGCTGCCATCGTGGTGCCCTGCCTGTCCTCTGTGGTCGCCAGCTATGGTGAGAGGCCCTTCCCTTGCCTGAGGTCACCCTGGGTGGCCCACAAGCACCTGACGGCCTCTCCCCTTTCCCCCACAGGCTCTCCCGGGCAGAAGGGTGTGGTCATGGGCACGCTGCGAAGCTTGGGCGCCCTGGCCAGGGCTCTGGGGCCCATGGTGGCCGCCTCAGGTGAGGGCCGCGCGACAGCACTCGGGGCGTGCTAGGCGCTTGGAGAGGCCCCGCCAGGCCAGGGGGCTGCTGGCCCGAGCTGGAGGCCACACAGCCCCTGCTGGCGGCCTTGGTCCCAGCTACTGAACCCCTGGCTCAGCCCCACTGTCCTGTGGGCAGGGACCTGGGCGGGGACCGTCGCCATCACCCACTGCTGTCTCCACAGCGTACTGGCTGGCCGGGGCGCAGGGCTGCTACACCGTGTGCGCGGGGCTCTTCCTGCTCCCCTTCTCCCTCCTGCGGAAGCTGAGACCGGCAGCAACGCTCAAGGCCGAGTAGCTGAGCCACGCCTACCCCAGAGCGGGGCAGCCAACGCAGGGAGTGGGAGGCCTGGGCCAGGACGGCTCCCCACTGCCCGCCTGACCCCTCCCTCCCCGCCCCCCAGCCTGGGGCGGCCCAGGACTCGCACTTGTGCCTGTGACACTCCTGTGTGGACCTGCCTGCTGGGATCAGACTCCGAAACCTTCCAGGCTTTCTGTTCACTTGTCTTTTATACTTAGTGACACACAGCGTTCAGCCAGGCCTCTGAATGACCAAATAAAGCAGCTGTTTTATACCCAGTGCCTTCCTCCAGTGCACAGCTCTGCCTCGACACACCCACTGCCCAGGGAGACCCCCCCCAGGCACCAGGAGAAGCAGCTTGAGCTGAACACACATTACAGCTCCACGGTCCGGAAGAGCACGAGGCTTTGCCCAGGCCCGTTTCCCTCCCTTCTGCACTGTAGGGAGGGGTGGACAGGCAGATGAAGGGCTGCCCCTGCCCCCGCCCCGGGGTCAGCGCTTACCAGGTGGTACATGGGGGGTGTCCTGCACCCTGGCAGACTGGGGAGGAGCGACCCTTCCGCTTGCCCCCCCCCCCCCACCTCGCCTGGACCCTGTCCTCCGCGCCCTGTGGAAGAACAAGCGGGCACTGGGGCAGGGCACTTCCAGGTAGAGTGTCCTCCGTGGTCCAAAGTGACAAACTGCGTGGGATCTTTTTTTAAAACATAAGATAAACTTCTGAAGCCCTATTTTAAAGGAACAAAGAAAAGGAATTAAGATGCAAGACTGCTTCCCAAGTTTAGACAAGGAAACTGCTTAAAGAATTTTATTTGTGAGTAAAACATGTTACAGTGAAGAAAGGCTGTAGAAGTTGTCCTCCCGAGCCTGTGTCTGTATATGCAACTAAACTTCATGTTGTAATACAAAGAGTTAAACTACAAAAATGAAATTAAAGTCATTGCATACTTGGGGTCAGAAAAAGGGATGAAAGGAAGAGCCCATGGTTAACTGAGGTGCAGGGTGAGGGTGGAGAGCTCTACCACCATCTTGGCAATGGAACGATACACAGGAGAGAAGTGGCTTGCCTGCCAGTAAGCTCAAAGCAGAGGTCAGCGCCATGCAGCCGCTTCAGGTCCTGCCTGGGTGTCGAGTGTGTGGGACCTGAGCCCACGTCGGGCACTGGGTCCCCCGAGGGCCCCTCCCCCCTCCTGGGGACCTGTCTGGGAGACAGGCTGGCACTGGAGCTCCTGGGACAGGTCGCTGTCGAAGAGACACCTGGCCACCCACTAGTTCCCACTAAGCAGCTAGCCGCTATCTTCCAGGGATGTGAGTGCAGTGAAATTCACTGTGGCGCTGGAGGGCAGGAGGTGGGCTCCACTAGTGACTGCACAGGGCGTCAGGTGGGACCCCTGGGGCCAACTCCTACCCCGAACTGCCTTCTGTCAAAGTGAGGGTACCCTCCAGGCCGAGCCGAGCCGCGGTTAAGAGCAGACCCCCCAGGACAGCGCGTGGAGCCCTGCTGCGCTCTGCCACAGGCCCTGGGGAGAAAACGAAGCACAACACAGACCGTTCGCTCACAGTGTGTAGGGTGAACTGCAGACTTTCTGAAAGAACATCTAGAAAGCACTCTTCCCCTCCTGATGCACCTTCCCTATGACAGGGAATCGAGAGCCCCCAGTGAGTAAGGAACGGAGCCCCAAGTCTGGCTTTGGCCGCGGGGGGCCGGTGAGACCATGCATAGGTTACCTGGGTGTACACAGGCCTGTCCGCTGCTGGGACTGCCGGCTCAGCCCAAACCCACCTCTCAAAAAGTCCGCCACGGTGGCCTGGGCTATTGGCGGGGACACGAGTGTTCTCACAGGACCAAGGCTTTGTGTATCCGAACAAATGAGATCACTGAGCAGATAATGCCAGCAAGAAGCTACAGGTATGATGCAGTCACCCGAGACCTCGGGCTGAAGGGAGCCTAGCAGAGGTGGGCCGCGGATTACTTCACAAGAGAAGGACAGCAAGAGCGGTGGAGGCCAGAGCTGGCAGGGCCACCCCCGACCCAGCCAGAACCCGGACTTAGCTAAGCCCCTGGGGACAGCGTGTCCCCGAAGGGCTCATGAGATGGGCCGAGATGCTGGTCCCTGCAGGGCAGGGCTCGGAGGTGGACGCAGAGACCAAGTCTCCCCCAGCACCTGAGGCTGCCGGCTGGGCCGCTGCGCGCGCACAAGGTTAGCACCGGTCTCCGTGGGGATTCGGTCACGCCGCGAGGGGAGTGCTAGCTATGCAGGGGTGGGCCTTTTGCATTCCATTACACAAGAAGACAGGGCACAAGACACAATCGGGGACAGCCTGGTGGCATCGGTTTGTGCAGGAAGGGCCTTCAGGAGTCACTCCTTTTCTTGCTCTTCTTCAGGAAGGAGGGAGTGCGGAATTTCTTCTTCTTTTTGGAGGGGGACTTGCCCGGAGACCCATCACTGCCAGGGTCCACAGCAGCCCCCTCCTCGGCAGCCGGGGCGGCGGCCTCGTCACCTGCCTGGGCTGTGACTGGCTCAGGGATGGCCGCTGAAGGGGACCTGGTGGGGCCTGCAGGGCCCCCGGCTTCACAAAGCCCCTCTTCCTCCTCCTCCTCCTCCAGTGTCGGGAAGCAGAGCGCTTCTGAAGGCTCCTCAGGGGACAGGTCAGGGAGAGTCTGCGTGAAGGTGGCGGCATCGCTGTTGTCTCCCGAAGCCGGCTCCTGCGGCAGGTCTGGGGGAGGGGTGGGAGAGGCGGGGTTAGAGAGCGACTGCCTGGACCTCCCAGGGGGATGGCCAGCGCCCTGCACCAAACAAGAGTGAGAAGCTGTCAGCAGGATCTACTCTGCTTCAGGCTGGCTGCAGCTTACAGTGCAAAACGGGGGCTCAACCTCAGGGTGGTTTTTAGCTCCTTCTCATGGAGAACGTGCTGACAAAGCCAGACACCGTCCCAGGGCTTCGGTCCCCGGTCACAGAGATGGTGACGAAGGCAAGTAGAAACATTTTCAGTATTGCAACGTCTGCGCTAAACACCTGAACGCTTTTAAAGGACATGTGTTAGTAATCCTGAAGTCAAGCCTAAATTTGTATCCACACCTGGTCTCCCCCAAGGAGACAACTATGTAAAGCTGCGGCAGCTGGTAGAAAACTACGAGCTGATTCCCAGACCAACATCAACACCAAACAAAGGCCATTTTAGGCTGGAGAGTTAAAAAAGAGATGAACGCTAAGGGAAGGGACAAAAAATTCAAGCCCCCTTAACAATTTGAACATGGAAACATAAAAGAACCAAATGGAACTTACTTTAAAGAAACAGCCTGAGGACTGGTTTCTAACTGACCCTGGGGGAAACCAGTTTTGTAGATTTTTTAAAATAGTCCACCAAGGTACCAGCCACTGGCAGGTTAGGTAACAGCAAACCTTCAGTGCCTGGAAATCTAGCCAAACGCCCGGAGGTGACCAGAGGCTGGGCTGAGCTGCGGAGGCGCGGCTGCACGGGACTGGGCGGGAGCAGTTAGGACTCACTCCGCGAAGCATGCAGAGGTGGCCTGTGGGTGCTCAGGGGAACTCTGACCATCTGACAAATGTCACATTGGGAAAACAGCACTAAATGTCACTCTTCCACCCCCTCAAATTAAGCTTAAGCACCCAGTTTAAGCAGAGATCCAAACACATGCGACCCCCGTGCAGCAGGGGGCAAAATCCCAGCCTGAGTCTAGTGTAGACTTGTCTCGAAGGCTCAGCAGGACCACGTGGTCCTTCTGAAACTTCTGAGACCCAGAGTGCTTGGAGCAGTGCCACCTCGGCCCTGGGGGGACTCGAGGACAGGCTGCCCACCGCACAGCTCAGGGGGACCCAGCCCCTTCCAGGAAGGCCACTGCCCAGAATGGAGGAACTGGGTAGAAGAAGGGCCTTTGTTTTTATTTTGAATAAACAAAAAACAAAAATTAATAAGCAACAAAGAAGCAGAGGAATGAGGCAAAGCACAGGGAAATTCCAATTAAACAGCAGAGGGCCAGGCAGCAGGCGGTACTTACTATGGTAACAGGTACTCTTTAGCACATCCACCTCCTGTTTGTAACGCAGCCACAGGAAGAGAAAAGCACAGGTAGAGAATCTATGCATTCAGTCACAGCCATCGGGTTACAGAAGGAGAATGGCCAGGCCATTCTTGTGGACACAGAAAAGGGCAGGAGGTGGGCCACAGGCTCCCGACAGGCACGGGAAGCACAACGTACAAGACCGAGGGACAGACACGCAGGCCACACGTCACAGAAACACGGTGGGTGGTCTGGGAGGCCAGGGGAGGCAGGCACTCTCCACGGACTGGGAAATATGGCCAAAGAATGCAGCCCTGTGGCCCAGACACAACAGAGGACGTTTCCGGGGCTGATCCGAGCACAGGAAGGTTTAGGAAACGTGCAAGCAGTGGGCAAAACTGACATCGAGAATGAAGGCAGGTTCCGATCCCCAACGACTGTCCTCCCACCTGTGACGTCACGCTAACGAATCTGTGTGGCCTCAAGTTACCCCGGACAGAACCAACACGGGAGCGGAGGAGGCTGGGCAAGCTCAGAGCGGATGATGTACTGGTTTCCATGCAAACGCACTCGGCTGTTACGTGTCAGTTCAACTACTGCCACACTCAGCTGCTTTTCTTACACAAAGCCACGAAGTTCGGCCCCTCCTGGCGATGCCGCCCCAGGCGGCCGTGCACCACCCTCCCACACGGGGCAGCCGCACACCCACCTCCACCCCAGGGCTCACCTTCCTCCAGCTTGATGGGGGCGCTCGGGGGAGCGTGGGGGGCAGCAGGGGGCTCTGGAGGGCTCTCTTCTTTGTCTTCTCTAGTCTCGTCCAGATTCTCTGCAGGTGCACAGAGGGCGGAAAGAGCACGGTGAAGGCCTTTGGACACGGCGGGCCTCCCCTCGCCCCCTCCTGGGCGGACGGGCCCTCCCGCCCTGCCCATCGGGCTGCCTCGGGGAG
The DNA here is from genome assembly GCF_003676395.1 of Aethalodelphis obliquidens. Classification (NCBI taxonomy): domain Eukaryota; kingdom Metazoa; phylum Chordata; class Mammalia; order Artiodactyla; family Delphinidae; genus Aethalodelphis; species Aethalodelphis obliquidens. Next base: position 74,061,713 of record NW_020837950.1, read on the forward strand.
GGCGGGGGGGCGGGGTCGCTGCTCAGGCCGCAAGCAAGAGCCCAAGAAGGGAAGGGCTCGCAGCCGCTGGCCTCAACCTTTTCCCCATCCCTACCCAAGAGGACAAAGGAAGCCACTCCTGACTGGGCTGTGGATCTCGGTTTGAGAATCTGCCAGAGCTGCCTCTGTGACGGGCTGTGACCCGTGACCCCCCGCCTGTCCTCTCCTGTCCTCTAGTGAGGGGCCCCTCCCCATGTCCTCACCATCCTGCCTCTCCCACTGCTGGGCAAGAGCCCAGGGTCCCAAGCACCCTCGCCCTACTTGCCACCTCAGGCAACATTACAGGAGTGTGACCTTGGTTTTAATTTGTTATTTAGAGCATTTTCTACCAATAATTTAAACTTGGCAGTTGTAACACGTATTTCTATTTTCTATAGTGAAGTATGCTAAGGACCAGAGGAAAAATTACAAGAACTAGGTAGGACTCAGGACCCAGAAGATTCCAAGTCCACCTCTCATTTAGGGAAAAATATATACCAGTATTATCTTAATGCCTTAAATCTCCTTCTCTCATTGAAACTTTTCATGTTAATAGCTTTGGACCAACTTGCCTCCCCAAGTCCCCCAAGCCTGCAGCTCCCTTCCTGAAGCCAGGTGTCTCTAAACAGAGGCATTCACACCTCCTGCCTGAGGGAACAAATTCCTTCAGCCGGAAAAGCAGCCAAAGGCCAGGGGCTTTCTTCCTCGTGCCTGAGGTGCTGCCTCGCAGACAGCCTGCGATCACTGCGGCACACACTGCCCGCCCCCCACGCCGTGCCCAGAGCCAGCACCAGTGCTGGGCAGGGCTTTCCTGGCAGTGGCCCCTGGCTGCCACTCCCACTGCTGACAGCTCTGTGATCGCACAGCATGATCACAGCTGTCCCCATGCACATCCACTCACTTGCTGTGACATCACTCCTCATGGAGCCTCACATATAGAGGAAATATTTGTATCTTGTGGTTTAACTCAAACAAACAAAAAAAAAATCCAGGTTTCCCAGACACTGGAAGGGTCTGCGTCCAAAGGGAAGACACACATATATGTGCCCAGGAACTGGGATTAGGCTACAGGACCAATAGCTCAGGCCCACACACCAGTTCTTACTCTAAGGCAAGTAATTATGGCCACAGCTCAGACAGAGCTTTCTGCAGGGCTGCATGCACCGCTCAGGAGATGATCAGAATCAGTGCTGTGACCAGAAGATCAGGCTCACTCTGAATCTATGTGCAGCAAGCCTTAATTTTAATGTATATATAACCAAGCGACAGGCAGTGATGGTGTAACACACTGAAAAACAATTCAGCAGCAGTTTTTTTGCACAACTCAAATTCCAATAGCAGCTATGTGATGCATTATGTAATCGGTCTAAAACAAGACTAAAAAAAAAGTTAAATTGGGGCAAATCAGAGGTTGCGTTTGAAGCAGGAATAGTTCCCAGGATGGTCCCCCATCGACCTGGAGGGTAACTGTGGGATTTCCATTCCAGGAGGGCTGCTCCCAAGAGGAAGAAGCGTGGTCCATACTAAGGTCCCGGGGACAGCAGCATGAACTTCCTGGAGGGGACGTCATGCCCCAGGGTCTTCGTGGTAACCAACCCAGGGCACTCAGGGACAGTGATTCAGACCCGTGAGCCTTCGTGTCAGAGGCAGTGGGAGGCTGGCTTCTCTCTTAGTTCTCAAAATGTCTGGATGTGCTTTTAAAAACCTGAAGTATACACCACTGTAAAGCAATTATACCCCAATAAAGATGTTAAAAAAAAACCCTGAAGTTTGAAACAAGCTGCTCCCAGAGGTTCTGGCTCTCAGAGCCGTTTACTTTCCTTTGTTGTAAAATAGTCCCAACATGTTTTGCAAAAATATGACCTCCTATGTCAGTGAGCTACCGAGAGAAACAAAGGCTGCACCAGCATTGGCCACACCCTTCACAGGGTTTCGCTCCTCCGTGGGCCTGTGACCACGCCCAGCCAGGGAGCTCTCGGGCTTATGGAGGAAAGGAGTCCGTCAGAAAACTCCAAGCCGTGACTTCAGCTGAGATGAAGGTGGGAGGAGACTGCGTGCAGGGGCGCAGGTCACAGACCCGGGCCGGCCTCCGCCACACGCGGCCTTGTTCTTGGGAACAGACTGCTCTATTCCGCTCTCTCCGGGAGCAGAGCAGAATGTGCACGGAATGGCGTGCTGCGCTTATCTTCCATGGCCACCTACAGTCGGCCCAGGACAGGGGAGCCCGCGGAGCACGTCCTCCTGCCTCCTCCTGCACCCAGGACCCACGGGGCTGCTCACCTTCGGGGCCCCTGTGCTTGCGCTCCACCGCTCTGCGGTAGTCGTCCAGCTCGCGGTCGGTGAGCGTGCTGAAGGGGTTGGGGCCCGTGGTGCTCACGATGACGTGGGGCTGGTACTCCTTCTCAATGATGGCCTTGGAGGCTGTCACCAGCTCGCCCTGCGGACAGAAAGGGACGGCTGGTCTACAAGAGCCCTGCCGCTCCAGGACTGTCCCTCCTCCCGGGCAAGGGTGGGGCAGGGCGCACACACATCCCTGAGAGGCCCTGAGGCTCAGGCTGAGCGGCAGCCTTCAGCAGTAGAAGACTGAGCAACACATGCAGCTGGGGAGAGACTCCTAGGAAAGTCCTTCAGATTTCAGAAGCAAAGGCACCAACGTGCAGATCTAGTGTGTAGAGCACCCCAGGGAGAGGCCCATCCCCTCACAGACAGACAGGGATGGATGGAAAAGGGGACTTTTAAAGTCGACTACCCTCCTCCCAAATGAGAAAACGTCATGACCACAACACTCAGATGGGTGTGCTCGGAAATGTGCTCATGCTCTAAGAGCACAGAGAAGTTCTGTCCTTTTGACTGTGCATTTGATTTGTAGCTAGATCCTGTTAACTTACCGCAAAACATTAAGAGGTAACAGAATGTCACAAAACACCAGCACTTGTCTGAGGAATTTGGAAAAGTGTAAGAATTTATACAAAAGAAAAAAGAAAGCTTAAGCAAAGCGAAGCACACAGGTGGCCCGGCCCTCGAGGAGGAGGCCAACGCAGCCAGGCCGCACAGGCAGGGAGCAGCGGGCAGCCCTCGGGCGCTACGCCCGCCCACCCTCGCCTGCCCAGCACAGCTCGGTGCCCCGCAGCCCGCCAGCTTGGCCCCCACACCCTCTGGGGCTCAGTTTTGAGAAAGTTAACCAGAACCCAAGCACGTGCCCGTTACTTAATGAGAACTCCTGAAAGCCAGTGAAAACGGGAGAACCCACAATCATTTCGATGCCAGGCCTGGCCCGGCAGCGCTCTCCTCGGTGGGCGAACCCCAGAGGGAGAGGGCGTGCCAGCGACGTGCACGAGAGACAGGGCCAGGCCGAGTCCCAGGAAATTCAGCCCACCGGCCAACTGCTCCCCTGGGAACCTGGGCTGAGCAGTCACTGTCCAGCGACACGGACCCCAGGGGAGAGAAGGAAAAGGCTGAAATCCGCAGCCTGTGCTCAGAGAGCCTCGAGATCGGAAGTCAGCTGCCTAGATGGGGAGGGGGCTCCTTCTGAGCGGGCCCGACCCCAGGTCGACCGGCTTTTCCTTCAGAAGTAGCCCAGCCTCCCCGGACAGGCATCGGATCCTCGTCTGCCACGAGTTAGCTCTGTGGCCTAAGACAAGCGCCTTCCTGTCCATGGGCCTGTTTTACAGGCCTCAAGAGGGGCCTGCCGGGCTGACCACAGCTAAGACGTGCTGAGCACTAACATTCTAGGATCTACGGCAACTAGAGAACTGCGTTTGCATCCTGGTATCACCGCCAGTAAAATGAGATGGAGATTCGAGCTTTCAGAGAAATGTTTACATCACTTAAATCAAATGTTCAGTCAACTGCCACGGAGATGCCCTGTGGTCAAGCAAGGTCCTATCTGTCTGGAACACCTGGCCCTCGAGGTGCAGCATGGCCGGCTCCTGCCCCCACCAGCAGGGAGCTCCCTCCTCCAGATTCCTCAGCCGAGGGCCGAACTGCCTTCCAGACCAGCTCTTAACAGATACAGGGACACAGGGACCCTGCTATTTGGAGGGAAGGAGACACAGATACGCTTGAGATGCAGAGGGACGCAGGCCCGCTGTGGAGCAATCGAGGCCGAGAAACCAGGACGCGCAGCGGCTGCTCCCGCCAGCAGGCCCCGCGGAGACTCCCGCTGCTGCCGCCACCACCACGGGCTCTAAGCAGGACAGACGCCCAGCAACGACGTCTGCCCCGACTGACACCACCTGTGTGGGGTAACAGCTCCAGCTCCGAAGCTGTGCAAACCTGGTCTAGTGCCCTGACCTCTCTGAGCATCAGGTTTTCACCTGTAAAACCTACTCAGGTTTGAATTTACACTCCAGGTGCCAGGCCACACACACACTAGATGCTCGACACCAAGTGCACCGGGCGAGTCCACAAGCTGGGCCGCAGGCCTCCTTGCATTTCTACCATGCGGCAGGCGGCTGCAGGCACACGCACCAACAGGGACGCTTACGCTACACAAATCGCACAAGAGTTCTCCCCCGCGCTGGACAACTTTCGGCGTAGACTTTCCCACCCTGGTCTCTAACGACTCGATTCAGTCGTGATGAGGTCCAGAGGGCTGCATGCTGGCTTGTGCGGCACTGGAGCCAAGCGCGCCTGCAGCAGGGCTCAGCGTTCCTTTCAGAACCAGAGTGTCGGGGTGTGGCTGGCGACGCACTGCCCCTCCTCCGTCAGAAGACACCCCCTGCCCTGTGTGAACAGCTATCACCATGAGGGAGAGATGGAGGCAAAGCAAAGTCCTTCCAGAAAAGCCCCAACTTCCCGAGTCCCAAACACCTGTTCCTCAAGTTCTCAAACGGGCAGCAAGTATCCATACACTTGCCTTACCGGGAAGAGGACGCGTTTAGGACATTAACAAGCCCAGTCCTTCCCTGGTCGAGTTAGAACTCAACTCGCCAGCAAGCAGTGCCATCTTCCAGGAGTAACGCCATCTGCACTTGAGGTCCACACGAAAGGACGTGGACACAGACCCAGCCCAGGACGCTGGTGGAGTCAAAGCACACTCTCACCGCTGGAGGGAGACACCCGCCGCGGGAAGAAGACCAAGGCTGCGAACGCGAGCGCCAGGAGGATGGGGGAGGAAAACCAGGGACAGAAGCCTGTGTCTGGGGATGTCGACATCCCCCCAGCTGGGAGCAGTCTCCTCGGCTAACCTCACCGGACACGGCACTCACAGCGGCACGCCGCTCAGATCTGCTGCGGGGAGGACGCCGCAATCTCCACGAGTCTCACTCCCACAGACTCTCAACTTCCCAGCCAGGCGTGAGGGGGGCCCTACGTACACCTCTTCGGGACGCGGTCGCAGGTGACTGTGACGCGCCCCCAAATCTGAACACCACTCGGCAGAGCGAGAGCCAGACTGTAACTGGAGCCACGAGAGCTCCCTCCAGTGCAGCTCCCCGGCCCACCCTGCATACAGCCCTCACAGCAGCACGCAGAAACCACCAAGTGCAGTGTAATGCCGGAGAGACTGCACAGCAATGGCTAGGAATTTGGCTCGAGCCCACAAAGCTGGAGGTGGTTTGGGGCTTTCACAGTAAGCACCCTGGGGTCATGGACTCAACACACTTGGACGCATCTGAGAGAAAGAATTATGAACTAACAAGATCACAACTGCTTCTGGTCCAAAGGAGCAACATGAGAAACAAGCACCAGGGGTAAGAAGCCATCTTTCTCCCCTGCTCTGAGCAGTTCCTCTAAGAATGGCAGCTGGAAGTACTCTCTAAGGACAAGGAAAACTGGGGCCCACTGAATTAATATATAAATGTGCAAGGAAATGTCATCAGCAGGGCTTCCAGACAGGAAGATAGGACCATTAGTGCAGATCTGATTTCTCTGGCAATGGGAACATTGATAAAATCATATTTGCCTCTCACTGGGGGTGTATTAATCGAAAGAGACCCTGAAAATTCCCTTTGAACACAGGGTACACACCACTAAGACACTCAGCCACGTGGGCAGCCACTCTGGCTCTGCACATCAGCAGCCTGAGTGTGTAGAGGGTTTCCTTCCACCTGGGCAAGTTACACCAGATACATTTTCCACCTACTGTACATGTCAGGCACCCACGTACACAGAGAAATTACAATTCTGGGTTTCAAATTTTCATAAGTATTTCTTCCCCCTTGCAACATTTAAAACAATCTAGGGCCCATTATTTTCTATTTTTTTAAGGTAAAAATACATTTCCTCAACAAGGGCTGGCAAAGACTGTCCTGTTTCATTTCCCATCCCTCTGAAACGACGTCTTTCAATCCTACAACCTCTGACTGCCACACTCATTTCACCCGCGGTCACAGCTGAGAAGCGAAGGCGGTAGGTCTCGCGGGGGAGCTGACACGCTCGTGGCCCACCCGTGAGCCTTCTGCAGTTGGCACCTTGGAAAAGGCAAGCTCCTCAATCCCCAAAGCATGCACCAGCCAAAGTCACATGCAGAACTTCAGAAACATCCCTAAGGTCAGCCATTTCTCAGCACAACATAAAAATGCTAAAAATTGTAAAAATAACCTCATACAAAATGCTGTATTTAAAGAAGCAGAACAGAACCTTTTGGACGATCTCACAAATAACTGAGAGATCCGTTTAAAGCTCCTGCGGTACCTAAGACAATACCTAGCGAGAGCAACGGGTGGGGGCGGGGGGGGGGTAAAGAGCAGGGTGTGCCGACAGGTAGCTGAGGACGGGGCGGTGAGTACCTTTCTAAAAGAGACAGACTTAGCGGGACTAAAGGTCTGCTCTGTACGCTCGAGCCCTTCGATTGTTTCCGTACAGTCAGAGAGGGGCGCGTCCTGCAACAGTAAACTGAGTCGTCAGAGCCCACCAGGCCCGGCTGTGGAACATCAACGAGAGCACAGGATGGAGCCAGCTGAGAGCATGCAGCGGGACAGCCGTCCACAGCGATGCAGCGGTGATGGCGGTGCAACGTGCAAACACGGGCCACAGAACCAGGACCACAGCTGGCCAACGTCAGAAAATGCAACAACAATCACCAACCCCGGTGAGTCATGTTTAAAACATTCGGTGGCAACTTCATTTTCAGAGATAACTACTTACACAATTATCTTCAATGTGCCATGAGGTACAATCCTTTTACAGAAATGCGTGTAAATGTGGACCACATTTACAGGAACCCTCTGCACTTTTCCCCAAGCAGCACTTTGTTGTGGACAGCAATCTATACAAGAACCAAAGTCCACGACACCCACCCTCTTCCAGCGTTGTACACAGTTCACCGCTAACACCGGGCGAACCCAGGCCCTGAGCCAGGCATGCACGATGTGGAGCTGGGCTGGAGGGGGACACGGCCCTGGGCATGCTTATGCTTGGTCTACCACTCAAGGAAAAGTGGCTGGGTTACTTCTTATCATGAAGACTTTGAACAAAGAAAACTGGTTGCCTAGGACACTTACCTCATAGTCATTCTCTCCCAACTTAAGAATAATTTTGGAGCAGGCAGTCATTAGAGCCACCACCCACTACCGTCAGAGACATTCTGAGCTCTCACCTGGACGAGGCTCCTGTCCATCACTACACCACACAACACCTGGGACTGGGGGCCCGCGGTCTTAATATCCTGTAGGTTCTGCTCTCGAATCTGAGGATGGCAAGAAGGGAAACACACATCAACAGTACAGAGAAACCTCGCTGTGGCTGAAAGTCACCATTTGTGCTCTTGGGCCCCAGCACAAGCTGCTATTCTGTTCTGCCCTGCACCCCAGTGGGTCCTGCGTGACCACCGTGCCCGCTTAACGGTGCTGGTCCAGCCCGATTAGTAATTCATGGGTCTGAGGAGATGGAGGGCCCCTTCCAGATGACTTCGGCAGGCACAGACCTCACTGAACTCACTAACTTGAGGGGAGGCACCCCCTGTGTGCCCATCTTTTAGTGACACTGTGAACACTGGTGGATCTCATGTTCCAATATACCAAACGTTCTAACTCTTCAAATGAACCCTGCAAGGCAGGGGGCAAAGGCTGTTCTTGCCAGGAACAGGCTCTGCACCTTCAATTCTGCCCTGCTATGTGAGCAGGTGCTGGTTCAACAACGAGGGCCAAAGCGTCTGCTGCTCACGCACTGCCACTGCACTTCGTCAGCACGGCAGCAAAGCAGTGTGAAGGGAGGACCTCGGCAGTCACGTGGTGGCAGCAGAGGTCCTCCTGGAGCTACACCCTCTCCCCCTGCAGCCGCAGGCCTCCTGCCCCACCCAGGGCTGCCTCCTCCCGCACACATGTCAGCTTCCACCGATTGCTGGTGGCAGTCAGTGCACACCTTGTTCCTCATCTCCTGGACCTCTTTTGGGTTGGTGTTCAGTGGGACGAACAGGTTGGGGACGGCAGAGGCGGGAGTCCTGTGTCCATCCTCTTTAGTCCACTGTAATAGCAAGGACAGTTGAAAAGTCAGAATCGTGACAACAGTAAGTGACACCACAGCATCCAGTCTGTCCAACTCCTCTCACATCTGGTCATGCACCGAACTTCACAGAGAGTGAACCAATGACCACACCGCCTGGGTCACTGCAGTGGCTGGAAACCAGTAATGCTGGAAGCCAGAGCTGTGACTGACTGGCAAGTGCCAGCCAGAGTGCCCAGCTGACATCTAGGGCGCGACACGGGCTGACGACAGAGCTATGCCCCATGACTCCCTCGGACAAGCCGTGGGGGACCCTTCAGAGCACACTGGTTCACCACTCTGAGAGTCCTCAACACCAAAGCCAGCTGGAAGCATGAGATGACAGGGTCATGAGAAGCGGTGTGATGCTGCTGTCCAGGTGAGGGGAGACTCTGTGCGGTGAGGCAAGAGTGGGCATCACCAAAGTTTTGCATTAAAATAAACTACCGCACCAGAATGTACTGTTTGCGTAGCTATTTCAACCCAAGAAGATTACTGTGTGAAGACTTATACAGTAGCTACCTGCGGAGGAGTTTGGTGATGTCAAACACTTTATATAATTAATACTTTTGAGTGTTACAAAAACGTCCCAAACGAACTTAAAGCGCTCATGAACCCTTCCTGGAAGGCTGTTTTAGACACCAGTGCGTGTTATATCAGCATGCTGCACCTTTCATGCGTACTTTTTTTTCGGACCTCCAATCAAGTATGAGATTTTTAATCAAATTCTAATTCTTAGGCATGAGTAGGCACTGAACACTAAAACAAGCCCATCGTAGAGAGCAAATGTTATGCCTTTCAGAATATTTTCAAGAGGCAATAAGATAGCCATAAACCGAGACTTTAAAGAAAGCAGCAAAACCGTCCAATGCTGGGCCGCTGTGAAGGCAGCGTGGGATGGGCATGAGCTGCGAGATACTCACTGACGCTTTATCTCCTCAGATAGAAATAACTCCAGCTTCTTATTAAAAATAATTTTTAGTTAAAACATTAAAACAACAACCTCAGAAACTTGAACAAGTTTGAAAACTTAAGAATAATTATTATAAATTAATATACCAACCTGAAAACAGCGCATGGAATTCGTATTACTCCAGAACAGTAAGAAACAAATTTAGAAGTTGAACAAAGTCTCCCCTTCAATGTACACAGTGACTAAAATACCTAAAGCAATTTAATATTTTTTTCAAGCTAATAGTAAATAAGGCTCAAAGCTGCTGCTACACATACACTTTGGAAAAATTCATCACAGCAATTCAGCACTACATATGTATGTGGTCAGCAGAAGTTGTTTTTAGGCCCACTCCCTTTAACAAGTGAAATAAGTTACAAACTAAACAAATAAAATGAAAAAAGAAAATAAGGGACAGAGGGAGAGAGAGAGGAAGTGGGTGAGAGGGAGCAGGAAAGGGGAGACGGGCTCAAACACCGACCGACCCCGGCCATATTCACGCAGAGTCTCTGCCACGTGACACATTTCCTTAGGAGCACAGAGGCTGTCTCAACAACTGTGCATCAGGAAAACACCAGAACCACCTGGGGAAGACAGAACTTATTTCTTTTAAATAAATCTATAAAGCAAAAGCACTGTTACAAGGGAAACAGGAAGGCCCGCTTTGCTTACTTGGTGTCCTGTTTCAGCACAACTAGGCTGATCTCTCCTCAACTCCTATGGAACTAATCATGCAGAGACACGTGCGTCCCAGCCTCCGTCTCTTCACAAGAGGCTCCACTGAGGGCCTCTCCTACTCTGATGCAGGGGCCAGTGGCCTGTCCAGGTCTAGCGCTGCCCAGGGACGTCTGAGCACCAGACGGCAAAGTAGCGTTCAGGGCAGCGTTACTCCTGACACGAAGCTCGCCTCAGCGCCTGTCGCTGGTGCCTGCGGATAGCCTGGCTGCACTTGGGTCATGCCACACCCAGCAGGAGTCAGAAGACTCTCCACTATGGCCGTCTACTCACATGCAACAGTCCATGCAGAAAGTAGCTGGCTGAGAGCGTTCGGAGGCTTTGGGACAGCAAACAGGGGAGGAGGCTAACGAGAAAGGACGAGGGTCAGCTAAGAAGATGCCCACGAGCCACGAGGGAAAACTGCTTAAGAAAACACTAAGACTTTAAAGAACAGACTTAAGTTAGTGACTTAATGAAACAGCTGAGTTTACGACATTAAAGTAAGAGGTTATGCTTCACCCATCTTTTTGTCCTGAAGTATTAAAGAGTCTTCAAATACAATTTGAACTGAATGACAGCTCCTACTTTTAGGTTAATCCATGTAAGTTATGTAGCATTTTTGCTGTGTACGGAGTTAGGTAATGCTGGAATGACTGCAGAGGAACAACATATCTTAAGCAGTTTCAAGCAGACAGTATTACTTGAATTATATCTGATGCGAAAGTGGGTCTGGGTTCAGGCTAAGGAAGGTTACTGGGGAACGCTCGCCTAGCCCCGGGTCAGAGGGCCAGGTTCCCAAAGCCTCCGAAGCCCCAGCTGCCAGACGTGCTCTACATCATCTAACTATGAACAGTAAGTAGGCACAGACCAAGCAGTTGGTAATACAGCTTGGCACGCAGACACCGGACGAGAGAGACTGCAGCAAGGGTTTCACGTGATCGTGTGTAATGTTCGTCCACACCTTAGTCTTCGACTTGGGACTGCTTCCGTTCTGCCCTTCCTCAGAAGCATCGTCACCCCGGCCAGAGTTCAGCCATCTTGTCTTCTCTCGTTGCTGCTTCTGAAAACTGTGTCTGAGAGGAGAGCAAGTGCCCGAATCACCGTCACTCGCAAAGGGGTAACCTGTGACACTGGCAGGAACCTCCACGTCGCTGTATTTTTTAGATTTCTCTCTCAGAGCAGGGTATCGATAAGGGTAGCCAGTTCTGTAACCCTAGGGGCCAGAGAGAGAGACACAGTCAATATTTCAGATCTGAAAACAAGAGTTTCACTTTGGAAAATCGTGTGGAAATATCTACAAAAGCTGACTATATGCACACCCTATGTACATGCACGCCCAGGAGAAACGCAAATATGTTCACCAAAAGACAGGTATGAAAATGCTAACAGCGGCACTATTCCCAAAGCCCCAAGTAGAAAAACCCGAAGTCCATCAACAGTAGAATGGATGAACGGTGGTGTATTCACATAGCAGAGCATGACACGGCAATGAGAATATTACTAGGACAAAATGTGGGTGAATCTTCACAAATACGGTATTGAGTGAAAGAAACCAAATGTGAGAGAATATACTGTATGATTCCATTTATAAAAAGTAAAAAAGAGGCAAAACCAATCTTTGCTGTTAGAAGGATGCATAGCAGTCACCCTTGGGATGGGGTAAGAGACTCAAAGGGGGATACGAGGTTCTGAGGTGCTGGTATTGTTTTCTGATATGGGTGCTGGTTACACAGTGTGTTCAGTTTTTAAAAATAAACTGAACACTTAAACAGGTACTCTCTCCTATTCATATACATATATATATATGTATATGTGTATATATATATATATCAACAAAAAGTTAAAATTTAAAAGACCAGGGTTTACTTGCTGCTGGTTATAGTATAAGTTATATTAATCAGCCTACTTAACATTTTTTTTTAACCTGTTAAGTCACAGTGAAAATCTTTCAGGAAGACCAAACAAGTACACCTCATGACAACTGGTACCTGGAGAAATTACTTTACTTCTGAACATAACAATATCTGCATTAACCTTCAACCCTGTTTCACGACCATTTGCTGTGCTTTAAAACACCTGCCCGACTAATTCCCGCCTCTGTAATGGCACTGAGCCCACCGTGCTGATCCACCTGCGTGCTAATAGCCCACAGACAGCATCTCCAAGGCAAGGATGATGTCTCACTCATCCTTCCTCTCCAGAGCTGAGCATTCAGAAGCTGTGACGGACAGACATTACAGTGGCCCCCCAAAGGCCCCCACCTCCTGTAAAGCCCTTCCCCTGCAGTGTGAGGGGAACCAGCGACCTGCTTCAAACCAGCAGCACTGGGCAAAGGTGATGGGATATGTTACATAAGAGTGTAGCACCCGTCTTGAGAAAGTCTCTCTGCCCATCGCTGGCTCTGAAGAAGCAAGCTGCCATGACTCCTGAGCTGTAAGGACATGAATTCTGCCCATGATGTGAGGAGTTTGGAATTGGATCCTCCACCAGTAGAGCCTTCTGATGAGAACCCAGCCCAGGCCAACACCCTGACTGCAGCCTTGTGAGACCCTAAGCCAAGGACCAAGCTCAGCTGTGCCTGGACTCCTGACCCATAGTTTCATACCTCGACCAGGTCACTTATGGCAGCTTCACAATGAATGACAAGAGAATTAAGATTTGAAAGGATTACACAGGGCTAGTCACGTAGGATGAGTCAGTGGCGGCGCTCTACTTGCCAAGTACTGTAGAAGCATTCCTCTCAATTCGGGAGTTCTCCCCCTCTGGGTGATTGCCCTCTATGGGGGGTCACCACCTTTATTACCAATCATTCCCTTAATACATTCAAAAAAGGGTGGTAATAACCCCTGAATGGAGTTGGTTGTTGTTTTGTTTACTCTTGTTTCGTAACTACCCTCAGGAAGACAGGTAAATGTCTGCACTGGCAACTTCTCCATTTATGAACATGCTTTGCTGAAGAATAATAAAAGATAACCACTCAGCTATAAAGACTATCTTCAGAAAAATACAGTTCTTATTAACTGAAGTGTGCTCTTGCTGAGAGAGCTGGGAATCTTGAGTAATCTTCATGACTTCAGAATAAACCATCCAGGACATCACAAAATTTTATTCTGAGGGGGGATGGGCTTTTTCTTTATTCTTCTCCTTTAAATGCCAAACCAAAATCAGAAGCAATACTCAGCCCTCAGACCTCCTATATGGCTTATAGTTAAAAATATGGATTCATCCCTTCTTTGAGAAGCTGGAATGATATCCTGATCGGGAAACAAACTAGCATTTCTTCTGACTTTCTATGTCAGAAATGTTCATGGACTTTATATGACCTACTCCTTATAGTGTGAGAACCCTCAACTATTCTCTACCCTACTCAATTATTAGCAAACACATACAGTTGATCAGAATGTTAAATTAAAACAGGGACTAGCATCAGTGACCGCCATCCAACTTTACTTCTTATAAACCACACAGCCTTCTAATGTCAGAAATAACCTGTGCATGTTAAGCGCACTGAATAAAACACCCTTCCTGTCATCTTGCTTATTAATCTTTCATCCTTTATATTCCTCCCCTATCAAACTGGAGTCACTAATTTTAATTCTCTCTCTCTCCACCTTCCAGAATGTACTGAGTGCACAAGATGTGGCAGGCTGGTGTTCCTGATTTTTATTCCTCCCTCCCGCTCCCCGCCTTTTAGGTATAAGCGCAGTGAACGTCGAAGTATTTGCTAAGAGGACAGAAGAAGGGCCAGTAAGCCTGGGTCACCCCAGCGTTCCTCACCTTGCCGGGCCCCTTGGGGTATCGGACTCTGGATACAGATGCCTGAGCGATCACCACCCACTCTCAAACCTTCTCCGGGTGTGACCTCCCTGAGACTGCACTGTCCTGGCCTGCCTCTTTCAGCGTCTCGGTGGGCTTTCTTCCTCTTGGCTGCTTCTCTGGAAGCAGTCCCGGCTCACGCGCCCCCTCCGCCCTGCAGCTGCCTTCGTGCTCCGTCAGTGCACACGTCACAGGTGCCGGACGGCATCCGGGACTTGTTTGTCCACTTCCCTGACTAGGCCATGAACTCCCTGAGGGCAGGAACTGTGTCCTGGTCACGGCTACAGGCTCAAGACTAGGTGGTCAGTTAATGCAACCCACTTACTGAGCAAATGAATGCAGAAGTTATGGGAGGTTCACCCCTCCCCCACTGATCAAATCTACTCCTGTGACCATCACTTCTAGGCAGTTAACTCCCAGCTCTCCCTTTCCAGCAATGAACATTCTCCTAAGTCCAAAGAATTTCAGTGAGAAGAACCCTCTGAGGACACTTAGCATACCCTGAATCAGATCCATGAATTCTTTTTCTTCCAAGATCTTCCTGAAGCCACCCATCCCACCCGTGACCTGGTCCAATTGTGGCGACTTTCTTAATGTGAAGCTGGCAACATGCCCTTCCAGTGTCTTCTCTGTCCCACATGCCCACGACAGGTCTTTTTTTCCTCCAGCACCTAACATCATGTGGCAGTAGGAGACTCTCTTGAATCCTATTGAAGAGGTATGACACTGCAGCAGGAAAAGGGCCCCATCACAGAGTCATTTGTCTTTTAATGTGATTGCTCTGACCCTAAGTGCCTTGTTGTGAATATTTAGAGAACTTGGCGAGATCAGAGATGGACCTAAAAGACATGACCCTGTCGTGCTGCCATGTCTCCAGCCGTGCCCTCACCTCTGCTACGGATGCTTTCCTTCCCCCAACTCAGCCTGCCATGCTTCTACCTCTTCTTTGAGGTCCTTCTCAAGTGCCACCCTCTACATAAATTTCCTCCCTGATCCTTGCAAAAGGATGACATCCCTCACTGCAGCCACCTAACAGACCACATCCTGCCATGTACTATTAGAACGTTCTTATTATGCTAAAAGCCCCGCAGCCATGCTCCTGTACCACGTTGGGCTCCACGTCCCCGCAGGAAGCAGCAGAGGGTCTCCCACGCAATAAATTGGCAGCAAAGTGTGTGGAACACAGCAGTCAGGCCCCGAATACCTAGAATTTACTGTTAAAACAAAAACAAGACACTCGGCTGACTGATTTAGAAAGTCCCCTCGACAGCTTGCTTGCGGGATGACGGGTACAGGGCTGACCCTGCTACTCGAGGAGTTACTCATCCAGCAGAGCAGAGCATTCTCTGTGCTCCTGACCCCACACAGTCCAAACAAGATTACCTTTAAAAAACAAAAGGAGACAAGAAACCCTCACCTGTATATTCCATCGTAGTTTAGCTTAGAAGTTAAATTGCCCTGGTGCTTCTTCATGACTTGAGAGTGAAAGCATTCTGATGAATGAATGCATGAAGACAGCAATTTCACAATACTATTTCACTCACTATGAAAACACTAACATTTGGCTGCTGGGATGAGCGCTGTATCATCAAGTGGTGGCAACATTCTTACCAGATTATCCAGCATCCGCATGAGCGCTTCAAACTCCTGCTCACCAATCTGCCACTTGGGAGGCGATCCGCTGCCCTCCCCTGCCGGGGACCCGGGGGAACGGGATTTGGCCTTGTACTTCCCAGGATCCAGGAGGACTAAATTGTCTGGCCCTCCCGCACTGGCCAGAGTTCGAACCTTTTCCAAAACAAGCAAACACTACAGTTGGAGTTCCTTGCTGATCAACGGGGTCAGATGCCCATGAGAGATCACTTCAACAGAAATGTAGGTTTCAAAAGAAACCAAATCATTATAAGAATAAAAAATGTGAGACAGACACTGATAGACAAATCACAAGGTAATCTTCAGAAGGTTTTCTTTAGCATGAAAAAATATTGGGCACTCATACTAGAAGGACAAAAGGGAAGACAAAGCCCTCCCAAGGCCATATGAAGGGGACTGGGGGCTGCATCACCACACAGACACAAGCCAGAGTGACAGTGAGGAACGCACATAGGGGCCGAGCAGACTCAGCATAAGCAGAGCCCACTGCTGTGAGACTGTGGGCACATCTCTACTCCCTGCACCCACTTTTTCAAAAAGAGTGTGTGGAGTTCAAATGAAATGACATGTAGTAACATAAATAAAGCACCTGATAGCAGGGCTGGCATATGCTAGTACTCCATCAATGGCAGTGACTTATGTATTTGAAAAATTAAAAGTTAGAAATGAAAAGCCCAATAATCATTTGCCAACTTAAATCAGTGAAATGGCATTTTCCCTGGTCATCTTCCAAATCCATGAGCTCATCTTTAGCAAAGAAATCGCTCACAGACTCACTGCTGCAAAACAAGTATCAAAAATCTATGGGAGGGCTTCCCTGGTGGCGCAGTGGTTGAGAGTCCGCCTGCCGATGCAGGGGACACGGGTTCGTGCCCCGGTCCGGGAGGATCCCGCATGCCGCGGAGCGGCTGGGCCTGTGAGCCATGGCCGCTGAGCCTGCGCGTCCGGAGCCTGTGCTCCGCAACGGGAGAGGCCACAGCAGTGAGAGGCCCGCGTACCGCAAAAAAAAAAAAAAAGAAAATCTATGGGAACCCCACAAACACCTAAGTATACTATAGACCAAACGGAACGGCCACCACCTACCTGGATCTCACATGCAACCACAAGGTTATGGATGTAATAGAAGGCCTCCTCAACACTCTCTCCAACGGATACAAGCCCGTGATTCCGGAGAATAAGAACCTAAAGGGAGGAAACAGGAAAGCTCTATGGACCTAGGCAAGAAGACAGATAACGTTTTTCTTCTTTCCTCTGTAATTTAAATACCAGATTAGATGCCTACTGACCTTGCTTTTAGGCCCCAAATTTTTCTGAATTAAAACTTTTTCTTCCTCATCAACCAGAATCCCGTGATAATCATGATAAGCCACTTCTCCAAGGGAAAGTGCCTCTGGGGAGATTGGCAAGAGGCCACATTTCATCGCAGAGACCTAGAGAACAAGCAGCACCATCAACGAAGACGAATCAGGAGCTCCACTGACGACACGGCAAATGCTTTCCTCAAAAACGTAATGGGGGGAACATATTTTACTCTGTTCTCCTTTCAGAAATGAATGAACCCATGAATTTAAGATAAACCTTACTTCTGGGGCTCACCACCAATCTATTTTTAAAAATCAAAGCTACCACTGTCACGGAAGGCCTCAAAAGAAATTCCACATATTTCTGGATTTCTCCCACACTGACTGTAAACACCAAGTGAGCTCAGATTTAATAAGGTGAGTCCTGGATCTACTGCAAGGAGAGACAATGGCTTCCTCTGAATGAGTCACAACATTGCAAAGAGGGGTTTCTGAAGAGCTTTAAGGTTTTGTGTACTTTTCATCTTAGGTTGTAGGTGAGATAGGAACACCTGAAAGTCAGATAAAAGGAGATTTATAAAGATTTAGGATATTATACTGTATAAATTCTCTACATTTATTTAAGTGAAAAATCAAAGTGTCCATATAGCCCTTTAATTTCCTTAACTTTCCCAAACTGACTTTAGAATATGCTAATTTTAAAGGTCTTCTACCTAGACTAACAGGCCCCAAAGATTTAAATAATACATATGTAAGTGTAACAATTTCTTACAGAAAAGTTAATCTAAAAAGACAATACCACAAAAAAGGCAGTACCATATTTAATTCCTTTCACAATATCAGCCTTTCTATAAGAAGTTATTTCCTTACAAAGTAAAGTTACTTTGATAATTTTTAAAACAAATTACATGCTATTTGTGATAACCACAGTCTCAAAGGTACCTCTAATGGTTCTTTAAAATGCATGGATTTTTCTTTTTTTTTTTGGCATGGATTTTTTGGGGTTGGAAGAGCATGCATTCTTTTAAGAAAAAATTACATCATTTGGAGAATGATATAACTAATAAAACTGATGCTGACATCAAGAACCATATCTTCAAAGTAAAACAAACAAACCAGATCCAACATTCATCCCAACAACCCAAGATCTATGATATTAAAACATCAAGACAGAGTGAAATTCAGTATTACTTAATCAATGAGGTCATCTGTCAAACAAATAAGCCCAGGAAGTCATTAAAGTATAAAACTGGTGATAAAAAAGACAATTCTAGACAGTTCTTGAGTGCTTCGCTTTCACATGACTGTGCCAACAACCAGAAAGTACACTTTCATACATACTGAGGGGTCCGAGGCTTGGTCAGGTGGCCTGTGTGCACCAGCAGGGTCCAGGCTTGGCGATCAGAATGGGGCAGGCTCCTGGCAAGCTCGGGGCTCAACGGCCACGTCTCCTAAGAGTCTGCAGCGTCTGTGCCCTCGTCCCCCTTCTTTTTTTATTTTTTGGCTGCGCCACACGGCTTGAGGGGACCTTAGTTCCCCAACCAGGGACTGAACCCGGGCCAGGGCAGTGAAAGCGCCAAGCCCTAACCACTGGACCACCAGGGAACTCCCTTCCCCGGTATTACTCTCCCCAGTCACAATCCAGCCTGGGTTTCGCTAAATCCAGGCGGATCATCTGTGGAGGCTGGCCGGTGTGTCTCTCAGCCTCAACCTCTCCATCACAGGCCTGGCGCCTTCCCCTCAGACCGTCAAGCAGGTTCAAGTCTCCTGCATCCCACAAACCCTTGCCTGAGCCCAGCGTCCCCCACTTACCACCTCACTTCACCCTCCCTCCTCTTCCCACTTCTCTTCTCAACCAAGGAGTCTCAATTCACTGTTGTCATTCTGCACTTCCCAGTCTCCCATACGCTGAAATCTCACTCCCCTCTTCAACACTGATTTTTCTAATCGTTGAGTCTTACAACATTTTCAGACTTATTACATGTTTTTCAAAATCAGATAGTAAATGGACCCCTTAAAATATATTCTTTTAAGAAAGTCAAATGTAGTGAGGAAAAAAGATTTTTCTAATCCAACAAAATGAGGTTTGTTGACTTGGTGCAACAGGAGAGGGCAATTTGGAGGAAACGTGAAGTGCCGCTCACTGAACGGCTTTAAACTTGAAGTCTCTACCAGGGCAGCGCACTCACCGCGGCCCCTGCTGGGGTGTGAACGTGCACAACGCACTTCGCGTCTGGGCGTGCAGCGTAAATGGCAGAGTGTAACGTGAAGCCAGCCTGATTTACCCCTAGATTAGTACTTCCACGGTCCACTGCCTCTCCTTGTAGACTGACTTTAACCTGAAATAAGAAAGCAAAATCTTAAATATCAAGAGGATTTCATGTTATCCTAACTAGAAATTACTTAAACCAAAGTTTAAAGTGTTTATAACTAATTATAAAAGTTTTTCCCTGAGTTAATCACACAAAACATAGAGTTTTTCCTCTTTCTTGGGTTTTACATGTCTAACGAGATTAGACAGTATTTAATTACCTAACATGACCTACATATACTTGATGCCCAAGAAGAGAAGGACATTCTTACCAAACTGGATGCAGTCACTTCACTGTAGAGAAGTCCAAAAGGTACAACGAGGAAGTGTTCCTGCTCGGAGCTCACTCTGGTCTGTGTGGAGAATTACTGAGTTAGCTCAAAAATCCTATTGAAATTATTTGCATCTCTTTCAGTCCACAGACTCACGGTTTTTTTGTGAGCATTAACTGAGCTACATAGGGTCTCACTTAAATACAGTGCCTATCACAAAGCTAAGGGGTACTGAAAGCTTTCTGTTATTATGTTGTAGTAACTTACTGGGTACATGAAGTGCATCTTGGTCACATTCATGATAATTAACTTTATAAAGAAAAAACCTTCTGGTGGCTACCAAGCCAGTATCACGTGCAAAAAGGTGACACTCCTCAAGGGTGTAATAATGAAAACCAAACCTTACTTTTTAAAAGTCAAAATGTTTTGTTTTTTTTTTAAGTACTCAAAACCTATAGGATAGTGAACAATCATAAAAATCACAAATAAGAGAGCATTCTTCCTTTCTGCCTGACCAAAAGTCTCTACACATCACATCCTTACTCCCCTGGTATCTTTCTTCCTTCCACAATATAGTTTTCTTTCAACAATACAGATTTGTCACATATGATGGATATGTGCTAGATGCTAGTCATGTAGTGCGGGGTCGGGGGGAGTCCTGCCCTCACAAAAATTTAGTCTAATTTTTATCAATGTAATGATTTGGGGATAGACTCAAAAGACTTCCCAAAGCTATTAGGATGGAACACATTTACTACTGGGCTAAGAATTCTAACTAGGGTCAGGTAGGTGGAATTCAATGTTTGTTGAAAAGGCCTTATGCTGTTTAGTCCAACTTCCTAACCAGCACAGTGACTTCTATAGTGGCCCAAAAGAAACACACACGGGGCGGAGGGGTGTCTGCTTGGACAGTGCAGTGATGCCCTCACACGGCCGGCCTCGTTCCTTCATTCAGCAAATAGTCCCGGTGGCCTTCTGCACCTGGAGGCTAGGGTACAGCAGTAAACAAACAGAAGCTGGAGAGGCCTAATCATTAAACACTCTCTCTTACACTGAACAGAAATCTGTCTGTGGTGTGCAACACAGAACGAGGTCTACCTCTGCCCTAAACTGTAGTTTAGTCCTGGGACATCTGAAACTATCCCATCTCCTCCATGTCACCTTCACACGAAACTCACTGGATTTCCTCAGCACACTAGAATGCGGACCCACAGTCATGTAAGACCTGAGTTAGAACCCAGAACTGTCTATGTTGCTCTGGGGACCCTGGGCTCCTGGCCTCCTCACCCATGAAGTGGGGATGAAAGGGGCTTGTGCTCACAATAAAGCTTTCAATAGATGGCATCTCTTAACTATTACACTACTGCAATATTATTAATGGTGGTAGGAAAGCCATCTCTACAATATCCATTCTCTATAAATCTCTACTACTAGGTCTCTACTCCTTTTTAGTTGTTTCAAAAATGCTGGGAATTCCCTGGCAGTCCAGTGGTTAGGACTCCACACTTTCACTACCGAGGGGCCAGAAATATTTGGGCCTTTCCATAATTTTGGGCCTTTCCCCCAAATATTTTCCCATTAATTTTAAGTTAGCCAGGTTTTTTAAGGCTGAAGTCAGTTCTTTTATTTTATAATAGATGTTGATCTTTCTAACTATCTAAATCAAAAGTATGCAAATTCCCCAATTCCCAAACTGGGTCAAAACAAAACTTAAACAAGGAATTACTGTGTATTTATTGGCTGGGATGAAGAAAAATAAGGTTGGAAACAGGGAAAAATTAAACGTCAGATATTTTTAATTTTATTTATTTATTTTTTTGGCTGCGCTGGGTCTTCGTTGCAGCACGTGGGCTTTCTCCAGTTGCGGCGAGCGGGAGCTACTCTTTGTTGTGGTGCGCGGGCTTCTCATTGCAGTGGCTTCTCTTTTTGCAGAGCATGGGCTCTAGGTGCGCGGATTTCAGCTACTGCAGCACGCAGGCTCAGTAGTTGCGGCATATGGGTCCTAGAGTGCACGGGCCTCAGTAGTTGCGGCGCATAGGCTCTTAGAGCGCAGGCTCAGTAGCTGTGGCACGCGGGCTCAATAGTTGTGGCTCACAGGCTCTTAGAGCACAGGCTCAGTAGTTGTGGTGCATGGGCTTAGCTGCTCTGTGGCATGTGGGATCTTCCCAGACCAGGGATCGAACCAGTGTTCCCTGCACTGGCAGGCAGATTCTTAACCACTGTGCCACAAGGGAAGTCCCAAGTCAGATATTTTTGCTTATTTTAAAAGTTTTTATTTTGAAACATGCATGTAAAAAAGTATTTAGCAGGTATACGTACAACTTAAGTAAAATAATAAATCAAATGTCCATGTACCTTTCAACCAGCTTCAGAAACAAAATAAATCTAATATTTCTGAAGCTGTTTCTTTCTCCCCATATCCCATAAGTAATCACTATCCTGAGTTATGTGTTAAGCATTTTCTTTCTTTTCCTTACAGTTTTACTTTATATATATTCATCCCTAAGCAATACATTGCTTAATTTTTATCTGTTTGTGAACTTCATGTAATTGCAATCATACTGTATTTTTCGGTGACTTTTTTTCCTCAACACTGTTTCTGAGATTCCTGCAGATGATATACAACATGGCAATAATTTATTCATCCTCATTGCTGTATAGTGCCTATTGGATGAATATACAATTTATGTATCCACCTTCTGTCAATGGACGTGGTTTTCATTTTGCCATTAAAAACAATGCTATGAACATTCTTATACCTGTCTCCTAGTGTACATGGTACAAGTTTCTCCAGGGTAACAAAGTAGGAGGTGAAGCCAATTATTTTCCAAAGGGCCTAATTAAATGTACACTCCTGCTAGTAGTATATGATAGTTCTGTGCTTCTACAACCATCTTTCCTAAAAATTAAAATCTGATGTCTGTGAAATGGTATTCCATCGTGACTTTATAATTTCCCAGTTACAACTGAGTTGAGCAACACTTCATATTTTTATAAGCCAGTCTCATTTCCCCTTCTGTGAAATTCCTGTAAATTGCCTTGTCTTTTGTCCATTTTATACTGGTTGCTTACTGATAGTTCTTCATCTATTCTGGATACTAATTTCTTGTTGGCTAACCGTGAGGCAAAATCTTCTAGGTTGTAAGCTTTTATTTTCACTCTCTTTATGGTGTCTTTTAATGATGAGAAATTTGTTTACTTTAATGTAGTCAAATGATTTATTCATCTTTTCTTTTATGATAAGTGCTTTTGTGTCTTAAGACAACTTTCCTTAAGTCAGAGGTTAAAGGTAAGTGATTTTCACTTATACAGATCCTAAAATTTTTTAAGTATTATCTTTCACACTCAATGCTTAATTCATTGGAATTGCTTTGTGACTCTATACAGTATAAGGTAAGAATCCAATACAATTTTCCAATTCTGATTTTTCAATCTAATTGTGCCAGCACCAATTACAGCCTGGTCCATCATTCTTCCCTTGATGATCTGCAATGCAGACTCTTTTGTATATCTGATTTCTTTTTTTTTTTTTAATATTTATTTATTTATTTGGGTGCACCGGGTCTTAGTTGAGGCATGCAGGATCTCCACTGCAGCATGCGGGATCTAGTTCCCTGACCAGAAACTGAACTCAGGCCCCCTGAACTGGAACCGTGGAGTCTTAACCACTGGACCACCAGTGAAGTCCCTGTATATCTGATTTCAGTACATAAAGATCTAGTTCTGGGCTCTGTCCCACTGGTTTATCTGTTTCTGCCTTTCCCCAAAGCACACTATTTTAGTTACCATCACTTTATAAGTTTGACACTTGATAGGAAAAAATATCTCCTTACCTAGTTCTTCAGGAGTTATCTATTCTAGGCCTTTTTTCCTCCACATAAGTTTTAGAAGCACGCTCATGCTATGAGGTCCCACATTAAAAAAATACTACATAGCCAGTTTTACTCACTTTTTTCTTTGTCTATGTGTATATATATATATACACACATAATTCATATAGCTATAAACAGTATACATTTTATATTTTCTCTTTTATAATAATTATTTTCCATGGTTTCAGATGGTCTTTATCAATTATTTTTCATAATATGTAACATTCCCTCAAGCTGATGTTGAATAACTGAGCCATTTCCCACCTACTGATGGATATTAAGACTCAAATTTTTTTATTATTACAGATAATGCTATAATAAATATATTTATACATCATGTTTTCTTCTTTGACTTCTTTCTTTAACATATATTTCCAAGAGTGAGCTTAACAGATCTACATATTATAATGGAAAAGCTTAAAATATACAATCTTCAGAATCTGAAACAAAAAGGAGAAAGTGCTAAATACTGATGTAGACTGAAAAAAGAGAGGACATTTCAAAGTAAGTTTTCTAGTCCCTGATGGCGTAGCACTGGTCTAACTGCGAGTCTTCCCACATGTAATGCCCCTTCTCTGTGCACAAGGAATGAGCGCTAACGTCATTCACCGAAAACACAATACACCCGACTCACTATCTCTGGCAGAGATCCCTATCATGTCCTCAGAACACAGTCACTGTGGACCCGCTGCCACCTCTGGAGCCCACCACCTCGGAGGGTTAGCATTCCTTGGAATCCAGAATGGAGGTGAACCTAGCATTCCACTGACACCCAGAGGCATTTAGGGATGGAAAGACCCTGCCATTGGCTAAGAGCCACCAAGAGAGGAAGCCCACCTCATGTGCCAACTGGGCTATCCTGTCTTTTGACACCCCCGCTCAAAAGCTTCTCTAAATCCAATGCAATCTTAAGACAGAGATTAATTCAGACAATCATCTCCAATCCTCTAACACCTGTTAGCACTTTTAAATCCCTTTAGCAGAAAATCCCTATTGCCCTCCTTCAAAGAAAGGGCACGATGACCTGTTGGCACTTTTTGGCTGCACTGATACTATTAATATTTCTTTTCTGTTAAATCTATATATGATAATGCCTAGACTGTGAAACCAAAATATGGATGCTATAAATAGTTAAAAAAACAAAAACTTTCTTCCTCAAAGATTCTCTAGTTCACAAGATATAAGAAATATGTTTTGTAACTTGAATTTCTTTTTTATTCAGTGTTAAGTCCCAAAGAGATCACTTACAGAAAAGTAAACACCTAACTAATGTTTAATTTTTTTTTTGCAGAACACAGGCCTCTCACTGTTGTGGCCTCCCCCGTTGCAGAGCACAGGCTCCGGACGCGCAGGCTCAGCGGCCATGGCTCACGGGCCCAGCCGTTCCGCAGCATGTGGGATCTTCCCGAACCGGGGTACGAACCCGTGTCCCCTGCATCGGCAGGCGGACTCTCAACCACTGCGCCACCAGGGAAGCCCCTAACTAATGTTTTAATTCTGCCAAGTCCTAAATAATTAAAGGGGGAAAAAAATGATCAATTTAAGCAATTCAAACTTATTTAAATAGCATTCATAATAGGACTAGTAGTAAACAGCTTTTAAAATCCCCAGAGAATGTAAGGCTGGCATTAAGCCAAGGATTACATTTCCTCTTAGCGATGTAATATTTTCATGGAACTAATTTTTAGGCAACCATTTAGCATTAAATCTCTACACAGGGGCTTCCCTGGTGGCGCAGTGGTTGAGAATCTGCCTGCCAATGCACGGGACATGGGTTCGAGCCCTGGTCTGGGAAGATCCCACGTGCCGCGGAGCAACTGGGTCCATGAGCCACAACTACTGAGCCTGCGCATCTGGAGCCTGTGCTCCGCAACAAGAGAGGCCGAGATAGTGAGAGGCCCGCGCACCGCGATAAAGAGTGGCCCCCGCTCGCCGCAACTAGAGAAAGCCCTCACACAGAAACGAAGACCCAATGCAGCCAAAAATAAATAAATAAACTTATTTAAAAAAAAAATCTACATAGACGTTCTGTCAAGTATAATTAGCCACAGAGGCCAGCAATTTCCACGCAGGCACAAGGAAGAGAGCCAGCTCTTGTGGGAGGCTAACTGGATCCACTGACCAAATATCAAAAGGCGCCTCCTCTGTGCCCAGCACAGGAATTCTTCCCAGGACACAGCCGGAGGCTCCTTTCATGGAGCTGATGTGGACGACGAACAAACGTACAGTATGGATGATGGTAACTGCTGTGGGGGAAATAAAGCAGGTGTTCTAGGGTGGAAGTGACATTCCACAGGCAAGACAGCATAGATACAACAGGGTCAGGTCTGCGTTTTGAAAGGTTCACTTTAGCGGCAATGTGGAGAAAAGAGGGGAGGGTAACTCGGTATATCTGGCAAAGATCCCTACCACGTCCCAGAAGCACAGTGCACTAGTCACAAAGGTGGGCTTCAGACTACCATCAAAGAGCATTCCTTGGAGTCAAGAATGGAGCTGGGAACCTCCCTGGTGGTCCACTGGGTAAGACTCCGTGCGCCCAATGCAGGGGGCCCGTGTTCAATCCCTGGTCAGGGAACTAGATCCTGCATGCATGCCACAACTAAAAGCATGCCTGCCGCAACTAAGAAGCCCACATCCAGCAACTAAGATCCTTTCACAGCCAAAACAAATAAATAAATACTTAAAAAAAAAAAATGAATGAAGCTGAACTAAGCACTGCTGGTTATGAGTCCACAAGTAAAAAACACCTACACATGTGTATTAAGTACTGTGTGTACTGAGTGTGTTGAGTATGGAGAAAAGGGTAAAACGATTTAAATGTCTGTTAATGCTGGATATCTCAAGGGGGACAAGAGTATTCACAGGATTATGATTTCTTCTTTCAACGTCTGTGTAAGGGACGCTTGCCACAATAAGCACACACTATATTAATAATTTAAAATATCCAATAAGGGGCTTCCCTGGTGGCGCAGTGGTTAAGAATCCTCCTTCCAATGCAGGGGACACAGGTTTGAGCCCTGGTCCGGGAATATCCCACATGCTGCAGAGCAACTAAACCCGTGTGCCACGACTAATGAGCCTGTGCTCTAGAGCCCACGAGCCACAACTACTGAGCCTGCGCTCTAGAGCCCTTGAGCCACAACTACTGAGCCTGTGCGCCACAACTACTGAAGCCCACGTGCCCTAGAGCCTGTGCTCAACAAGGGAAGCCACCGCAATGAGAAGCATGCACACTGCAACCAAGAGTAGCCCCTGCTCGCTGCAACTAGGGAAACCCTGAGCGCAGCAACGAAGACCCAATGCAGCCAAAAACAAATTAAAAAAAAAAAAGAATGAATTGAAGAAACTAGAGGTCCTGATAATGTTGAAAAATGGCTAAAACTGGAATATCTGAAGAAATAAATATGAGAGATAGAAGGCTTTGGTCCAAGTAGGAAAGAAAACATCTTCATTCTTGATTTTTTAGGCATAAAAAGAACTTTAGGAACTGCCTATAATTTGGTAAACACTCATTTATTAGGTGAGCAAGCAAGAAAGGAGTTTTAAAGAACTACTGTTCTCATAATTTTTAATTCAAACTGGCTAATTCTCAGATTATTATACTCTGCAGTCAGCAATCAGAAGGAAGGTGTTCCAAGATTTACTTCAGCTCAGCCAGATTCCCTCTCCCCCTAAATGAAAACAGGTGGTGCCAGACACATACTACTCCACTTATCATTCAGTTACTACCCCATTTAATACTCACTGTGATGTGATTGTAGATAAGCTGAGACCATCCAAAGAGATCTGCTAGTCGGTAAAACGCTGCCAGTTTACACCGCAATAACTTCTCCCCTTTGTCATAGGCAATAGAATCAGATCCTCTAAGGTCATTCACAGGAGTCACCATACCAAGACCTGAAATGAAAAAAGAAACAAGACTCAAAGATTTAATATTTCTTGTCAAATGTAAATCAAATAATAGTTGAGATATTAATCGTCCCACAATGGGCCATAAGGTAAGTCTTGAAAACGTCAAAGACTATTTCATAAAGACCAAGTTCCCCAACATTAATACAATTAAGGTAGAAATCAATAACAGAAAGGTAATAAAATTTGTAGCATGCAGTAAAGCAAAACTTAGAAGGACATTTACAGTATTAAACATATACATTATGGGGCTTCCCTGGTGGCGCAGTGGTTAAGAATCCACCTGCCAATGCAGGGGACACGAGTTCAAGCCCTGGTCTGGGAAGATCCCACATGCAGCGGAGCAACTAAGCCCATGCACCACAACCACTGAGCCTGCCCTCTAGAGCCCACGAGCCACAACTACTGAAGCTTCCGTGCCTAGAGCCTGTGCTCTGCAACAAGAGAAGCCACCATAATGAGAAGCCCACGCACCACAACGAAGAGTAGCCCCCGCTCACCGCAACTAGAGAAAACCTGCATGCAGCAACAAAGACCCAACGCAGCCAAAAATAATAAATAAGTAAGTAAGTAAATAAATTTATTACAAAAAAAAAGAGGGGAGGGGAGGAGAGGGGAATATGGGGCTGGGAACGAGAGAAAAGAAAAGAAGAAAAGAGAAAAGACCCAGATAAAAGCAAGGGAGGAGAATTAAATAAGCTGCCATATTTTTTAGCACTTCACAAAAACAACAGAAGAGGGAGCTCTAGAGTCAGGATTCCTGAACTGGACTCCTCCAGGAAAACTAATTTCATGTAAAAATGAACAGAAAAATATCATGATCAAATACCACACAAAAATTATTCAAAGAGGGCTTCCGTGGTGGTACAGGGGTTAAGAATCCGCCTGCCGATGCAGGGGACACGGGTCCAAGCCCTAGTCTGGGAAGATCCCACATTCTGTGGAGCAATTAGGCCCATGTGCTACAACTACTGAGCCTAGGCTCTAAAGCCCACGAGCCACAACTACTGGGCCCACGCGCCGCAACTACTGAAGCCCATGCGCCTAGAGCCCGTGCTCCGCAACAAGAGAAGCCACGGGGGCTTCCCTGGTGGCACAGTGGTTAAGAGTCCGCCTGCTAATGCAGGGGACATGGGTTCGTGCCCCGGTCTGGGAAGATCCCACATGACGCGGAGCGGCTGGGCCCGTGAGCCATGGCCGCTGAGCCTGCGCGTCCGGAGCTTGTGCTCCGCAACGGGAGAAGCCACAACAGTGAGAGGCCCGTGTACAGCAAAAAAAAAAAAAAAAAAGAGAAGCCACGGCAATGAGAAGACCACACACCACAATGAAGAGTAGCCTCCACTCTCCACAACTAGAGAAAGCCTGCACGCAGCAACGAAGACCCTATGCAGCCAAAAATAAATTAAATAAATTTTAAAAATAAATTATTAAAAGAAAAAAGAGCAAAATCACATTCCTACACATAACAAAAGCACAAAAAACATATCCACAAAACAAATGAAAACTATAACCTATTATTTCATAAAAGATAAAGAAAGGCATTAATAATAAAAGATAAGAAAAATGTTTAATATAATTAGAAAAATTCAGAAATGAGGGCTAGAATATAAAAGGAATTAGATATAAATGAAAAATAATTTTAAAAATAAATATTAAAAACAGCGTAAAGGTGAAAGAGGAGAAAAACTTTTTAAATCATAAAGAAATGAAGAAAGTGATAAAAAGAACTTGAGAAAACGTTGACAGTTAAAGAAGTCAGACAAGGAAAATCCATCATGTGCATACCAGGAAACAAAAGCAAGGGAACAGAATGAATATTAAAAACCAATTCAAGAAAACACTCTGAAAATAAAAAAGGTTTGGAAGGGCACATCATCTGAGAAAACTGCCCAGAAAGACAAACACCAAGACATATTCTGGTAAAATTTCTGGACTCTAAAGAAAAAGGAAAATAGATTATGAGCATCAAGGAAAAGAAACCAAGTAACTTATATGGAAAGATTGTCTTCAAATTCTAAGAAAATGAATTATGCATTTAAGATACACAAAATAGGAAAATGTGAGCCAATGATTTTATACCCAAACTAACTAAACCAAATTAACATTGACATATAAAGGCCACAACGCAAGAATGAAGAAATCCTTTCCACAAGTGTTTTCTGGGAAATCTACTATAAAAGCAACTTCAGACAACCAAATTGACTAAAGGGGCACTGATACAAGGACTGGTGGTGAGCATTAAATATATATTTATTACAGAATTAAGTTATTAATTGTAACACAAAATGAATGTAAAAACAAGACCATAACATATAATGGTTATATGCTCTGACAACAGAGAATATAACTATTTTAAAACATGAAGAGAGAACATATTATTGGTATAGGATTGATACTGTGTGGGGTATGTGAGAGAAAGCAAATGAGTTATTAATATTCTAGTTTTGTTATTCCTGGTGTCCTGGAGAACCAGAATTCTTGTTGTAGAAGAAAGAAAAACAAATGTTAGATAGAAGAGGTTAAGTAAAAACCCCTTAGACCTGAATTTTAATTGGAATTATAATTCCAATATATTTATAATTATACTTACAATTCCAATTTATCAATATAGTATACAAATCACAAGGTAATTTTTAAAAATAAATTTATTTGTTTATTTTTGGCTGCATTGGGTCTTCGTTGCTGTGCGCGGGCTTTCTCTAGTTGCAGTGCGCGGGCTTTCTCTATTTGCAGTGAGCAGGGGCTACTCTTTGTTGCAGTGCGCGGGCTTCTCACTGTGGTGGCTTCTCTTGTTGGGGAGCACAGGCTCTAGTTGCGCGGGCTTCAGTAGTCGTGGCTCGCGGGCTATAGAGCGCAGGCTCAGTAGTTGTGGTGCACAGGCTTAGCTGCTCCGCGGCATGTGGGATCTTCCCAGACCAGGGCTCGAACCCATGTCCCCTGCATTGGCAGGCGGATTCTTAGGAAATCTCCAAAAGGTAATTTATATTTCCTAGCTCTATCCACTAAAAAGGTCTAAAAAGAATAACTAACCAGTCAGTAGCAAAGAGCATTTCTAGCACCCAGACTAAAATTTCATTTCTCACAAAAAGAAATCAAGGTTTCTTAGAGAAATGGCTGACTCCAGATCTGGGGCAGGAAATGTACAAGATGAGCCTAGAACATCTCCTACAGGAGGTGGCCTGGAAGCTGTCAAAGACTACTAGGCTCAGGAGTCAACTTGGAGAGGTTCTCTTTAGTCAAAGGTGGGACAATGTGAGTAGTATCAAAAAGGATAACTGCAATGTTTTGAAACACATTAAATATATTTAAATCTCTGCAGGGACTTCCCTGGTGGCGCAGTGGTTAAGACTTTGTGCTCCCAATGCAGGGTCCCGGGTTCGATCCCTGGTCCGGGAACTAGATCCCACATGCATGCTGCAACTAAGAGTTCTCATGCCACAAAACTAAGGAAGCCAGAGAGCCGCAACTAAGGAGCCCACAAGCTGCAATTAAGGAGCCCGCATGCCACAACTATGGAGCCCATGTGCCGCAACTAAGGAGCCGGCGAGCCACAGGAGCCCTCGAGCCTCAACTATGGAGCCTGTGAGCTGCAACTAAGGAGCCTGCCTGCCACAACTAAGACGCGACACAACCAAATAAATAAATTTTTTTAAAAACCTATGCATGCAAAATAATATTAAAGAAATAGTAATTGGTCACTTTAGAAGATGACAGGAAACCAACTTCTCGTTTTGAACAGTTACCTTTATACAAACCGTACCACGGGGTAAGCAAAAGAGCTGAGAGGAAGTTTCTTTTTGTGCGTGTGGGTTGAGGGCTGACTTCCAATAGATCTCAGCAAGGAAGCTGCTCTGCTCCGTATGAAACCCTGACCAACAAGCAGGTCATCTATGAATGGTTTAGCACCAGCCTCCCTGCAATCATGCGTTGAGTGACAGAGAATGAGGCGGCCCCCTTTCTGGTCATGCCCCATTTCCCAGAGAAGTTTCTCTTTACAGAAATGTTCTAACTAGTAAATACAGAAGAAGGAATGACAAAATTAAAATATCACCATCTTGGAACCTTTGTTAAATTAACGGATCTAGGCATTGAGCAATGATGGCTGCTACAGCACAAATGGCAACAAGCAGGCTTATGTGCCTGCGGGTAGAACACAGTGCCACCTATGCAGTGAGCTTGCCAAAGAACAAAATCCAAATACAGCCAAGCTTCTAGACCCAGCTACCAATTTACTGTAAATACAAAAGAAAAAAGAACATAATGGGCACCATGGAGATGGCATCAGTAAAATTCAAGACTGTAGCAAACTCTACAGGTCAACAAAACCCATTTCCTTTAAAGTGCGAGGAGAAAAAGAGAGATGGAGGGGCAACTTGTAGCTTTAAAAATGCTGAAGAGACAGTAAGTAAAAAAAGACAAATACTAAACCATAATATATTTAAGTATAACCATTTGGATGATAAAACTATAAAGAAAAGCAAGGCAGTGATACCATTCAAGTCAAGACGGTGATTCCTTTTAAGAGGGCAAGCAACTGATAAAACTTTATTTCTTAACCAGGGTGCTGGTTATAAAGGCGTTCACCTTAAACCATTCATACGTTATATATCTTTTTGTTCTATGCCATCTACATACGTTATATTCCACAACAAAGGTTAAAATTCACATTAAAATTTTTTATATGTGAGAAGTAAACTATTAGATACAATTAAAACTAGATTTTTTTCTTCCTTCTTTTTTTGGTGTGGCACTATTAAAATTTCCTTTATCTCTGACTAGAAAACAATATGTGAGTAAATATATTACATTGTCCTTTATTATCTAATTCATATAAATATCACTAGAATCCATGTGAGGACTTCCCTGGTGGTGCAGTGGTTAAGAATTCGCCTGCCAATGCAGGGGACACGGGTTCGACCCCTGGTCCAGGAAGATCCCACATGCCGTGGAGCTACTAAGCCATGCGCCACAACTACTGAGCCTGCGCTCTAGAGCCCGTGGGCCACAACTACTGAACCCACGCAACACAACTACTGAAGCCCATGCGCCTAGAGCCTGTGCTCTGCAACAAGAGAAGCCACTGCAATGAGAAGCCTGTGCACCACAACAAAGAGTAGCCCCCGCTCGCCGCAACTAGAGAAAGCCCGCGTGCAGCAACAAAGACCCACCGCAGCCAAAAATAAAATTAAATAAATAAATAAATAAATAAATAAGAATCCATGTGAAAACATGAAAACCTAGTGACTACCATTCAACTTCAGGATGGAAGTGTGAGCTAGTAAATTACATGTGATTTTTAACACTCTCTGGACATTAATGATATTATCACTCAGGTGAATGTCAATCAACTTCTAAGAATACCAGAGAACAGACAGGTAAGTAGCACATGGCAGGTGATCTAACGCAAACCAATACCTTAAGTTGGTAGTCAGAAGCTGATTATCCAACTAGAAACATCAGAGACTGATCCAGGGCACAGTACACAGCAGGTCACATTAGCTGATGCTCAAGGTACCCTGGGCTCCACCTTGTCATGTTAACGTTTACAAATTCAACAGCCACGGCAAAGCGCCATCTCTGCACAATTATCTTTGCTAACTAACTTTGCTCACATTCACCCACCCAACAGTTTTCTTCTAGCTTTCTTTTGGAATTTTTCTGTTTCTCATTCATTTGCGAAGAGCAGTGAGGAATGGTGGATAAGAAATGTTGGCTTGGGGCTTCCCTGGTGGCGCAGTGGTTAAGAATCCGCCTGCCAATGCAGGGGACACGGGTTTGAGCCCTGGTCCGGGAAGATCCCACATGCCGCGGAGCAACTAAGCCCATGCACCACAACTACTGAGCCTGCGCTCTAGAGACCATGAGCCACAACTACTGAAGCCCGTGCGCCTAGAGCCCGTGCTCCACAACAAGAGAAACCACCGTAATGAGAAGCCCACGCACCGCAACCAAGAGTAGCCCCTGCTCGTCACAACTAGAGAAAGCCCGCGTGCAGCAACGAAGACCCAACACAGCCAAAAATTTTAAATGAAATAAATAAATTTATTTAAAAAAAAAAAAGAAATGTTGGCTTGACTGAAATAAGTTCAGGCAAAATCAAAATCAATGTGCTACTCCCCAAGCATTATTTCTAATTAGTTTTTTTTTTTTAATTCATAAAGGGTCTGAGAAGCCACATAAAAAGTTACCTGCCTGAGAAATAACAGTCTCACTGGCTCATAAAAAAGGAGCCCTCTATAGTCAAGACATTTTTAGGCCTATCTTTTACTACAACTAAAACTCAATTTTTAAAAAAACCTCAATTCTATGTATTACATAGTGTGTGCTCATCTATTTCACATTGGAAAATATTAGGAAATTTTACCCGGAAAATGACAAAGAATGTATACCAAGTCAGGAACTACTCACTCATGTTTAAGGCAGCCATCCCTCCCTGCGGAGCTGCCGGGTAGACATTCGGTACATTCGTGGTCATAAAATCTGCAATCTGCTGTAATGCCAATAGGCCTGTGGGATTCTTCCCCTTCTTAAATTGTTCCTGTATCATTGATTCCAATTCTTCACAGAAAGCCTAATAAAAGGCAAATTAAAACAATGAGATATCGTTTCTTTTCTGTTCCTTGGGAAGGCAAGGGTAACTATCGCATAGACTAATTTTCTGTTTGTTTTCATCCAGTGCTGGAAAGGCAAATGGATAGTCTCAATATATCACTACCTGGAGCATAAATAAGTACATTCTTTCTGGACAGTAATTTAAAAAGATAAAAGCTTAAAAATTTGAACAGGCATCCTATTCCTAGGAATCTTTTCTAAGGAACTCATCACAGATGTGCTCAAAGACTTATTCATAAGGATGCTCGTTCCAGCATTATTACCAATAAAAGGGAAAACAGGTAACAGTCTACATTTTAAACAGTAGGGGACTGATTAAATACCCTGAGTCACCTTACAACACCTGACACTGTTCTAGGCACTGAGGACACATAGGAAGAAAATGGCTTTGCCATCAGGAACTTAAAACTTAGTAAGGAAAACACAAAAAGAAAAAATCCACAGTACAAAGGACCCTCTGTATCAACAGCATTCCAGATGACCTATATGTGCACAGTATGGAGCTGCGCTTAGCAACTACCAGTGAGTGAGGCCCGGAGCCACCCATCTGGACCCCAGACTCTTTCCTCAACCAGCAGTCACCAGCCAATGACCTTGCCTGCTTGCTTGCTTGGTCCTAACTCCGGATGGTTAAATAAATATCCACACCCTCCCCTCTCAGCTCCCTGATCGCCTCTCCTCCGACAACTGTGTCATCCAATTCACCCCGGCCTCCTATTTCCATGATCATGCCCTAGAGACCTGCTCATTTCTAGTAACTGGGCCCCTCTTCAGTCTCGGAGCCAAGCACATGCTCTCCAAACACCCTCTCCTAGTGTCCGTCTTGATCCTAAGGCCTTATCACCATCCCGTACCTTCCCTGTGTCCTGACCTCTCTCACTCAGCTTAGGCCCTTGGTTTAAAACTATAGCCATTCCCTTGCTTACAACTTCAACTCTCTACCATTTCATCTGGCAAAATCCCAACCCCATGTTAAGTTCAACTCTTCACACCCTTTCTATTCACGCTGCTGAAAGTGGCTGGGGGGCAAAAACGAAGACCGTACCGCACTGTCTCACTGTAAATCCATGACCACTGACCTGAGTGCACCCTTGACATTAACCCAGGGATCATTCCTGACCTTTCTTGCCCATTCTCTCGCCTACTCTCCATGCCTTCTCTACACCACTCCCCGTGCCCATTCTAAGCAGATGCCTCCACTTGCCATTCCACTGAGAACAGAGAATCAGTCTGAAGGAAACTTCCACAGGTTCCCTCGCACATCTCCCAACTGTCAGCATCTGTACACACAGGGTGGGCCTTCCCACTCCTTACTGCAGTTGAACGATCCACGCTCCTAAAACCAAAAAACCAACACCGGGTACATTCTACTCAGTAAAGCCCAGGCCTTACCAGTCTTTCCTCTAGGGTTCTTTCTCTGTTCCCAGACCCCACAGTGCATGTGGGTCAGTAACATTTTGATGCTGACTGTGTTCTTGACCCCTGTGGGTAGGGACTTGGCATCCCCAGTGCCCCCAGCACAGTGCCTGGCACATACTCGGTACTGAAAGTTTAGCTTCTTCACTCTATCCTTAGTGATTTTCACTTGGTTTCTTGTTGCTTTTACACAGGAAAACTGCTCAAGCCAAGTCTAGATGTTATCCTGATTCTTTTTTTTTTCCCTCACCTCTTCCTCCCCATCCATCAGCAAGTCCTATTTATTCCACCTTCAAAACAGAACACAAATGAGTTTACCTCTCTCCACCTCTACCACCACCACTCTGGCCCAAGCTACCACTACCTCTTGCTTGGAAAGACACCTTATTCTCTTGCCCTCTACGGTGCTCTCTGTATACCAACCCAGAATGAGTTACTCAAAGACTGAAGCGTGCCGTTCCCGTCTGCACCGTACCCTGAGCTGGGCTGAAACAGCCTCTGAGGCAACTGCCCCTTCCTCCCTCTCCAACCTCACACACCCCGCACTCCCACTTCCTATGCCCAGACCACACTGGCTGCCCTTGGACTCTTCAAGCTCATTCCTGTCCTGGGAATTTCATGTCTGCTTCTCCCCCATCCCTGCATGGCCGGCTCCTTCCTGTCATTCAGAGTTCAGGTCAAATCTTCCTCACTCAGAGAGGTTTGTTCTACCCAGTCACACTCAATCTAATCATCCAGCTGTTTCCTGCACTGGGCTTCTATTTGTTGCTCCTTGGTTATCTCCTTCGACTACAATGTAAAGTCTGAGACTTGATCTGGGCGTTTACACAGGTGTTATACATATGTCAAAATTCATCAAGCTGTACACTTAAGACTTGTGTACTTTACTGTAAGTTATATTATTGAGGAATAATATATGAATAATAATAACAACCAAACAAATAAGCTTTGTATGCTAAGTACCCAGTTCCTTGCAGACAGAGATGATCAACATTTAAAAAAATAACTCAAATGAATTATCTGCCAAGTGATACCCCAAAATATTAAGGAAATAAAACAAGAACAGATTAAAAGGATAAAAAGAATGAAGCACACATAAAGACAGCAGCATCAACATGAAAAAACTATGAAAACAGCACTACTTTACCTAAAGATGCAAACAGAAGACAGCTGGGCGTGACTGTGGTTCAAATGCCAACCATAACTAAAGGTAAAATCAATCAACAATCAGGTGTTGCTGAGACCTACTAAGTGCCCAGCACCAAGCTAGGTGTTTTGGAGGAAAGAGTAATTTTCAAATGGTCGTTATAAAGACTCTCTGGCGAAGCAGTGAGAGAGTGAAAAGGAGAAATGAACACCTCCTATCCTTTACGATAATGAAGATTTTTCATTTGTGTGTCTGATAACCTGAACTAAACTGAACTCTTTAACAGCCATACATATATACGAGGCACTGATTTCCTGTGTTAAGGTAAACGGACTATGACACATACAACAGAGCATAAGAGCTGAAGTAGTGGAAGAAGGAAGAGGACACTTGGTCAGAGACAAAGCTTCTCTTACGGGACTTTGCAGAATCATGGACACCCTCTTTTTTTGCTCCATCATATTGAAGTCCTGGCGAAGGTCTGGTGCCATGTTCCTCTCTCGCAAGTATTCTGGATTGTTCTCATCCACTCTGTCGAAATACCTCTCTTTGTGAGGGGCTGTGGTCGGGGGTGGTGAGGTCACCACTGCAGCCCGAGTATCACCATTCATTGCACAATCTTTCTAGGTTCCTACAGAATCAAAACAAAAGACAGTATTGTTTTTGAATCAATGTCCAGTAGCATTTCATAATGAGAACATCAGCCTGATAAATACAGTCTCCAGCATGAGGATGCCCTGACTGACTGACCAGTCAGAGCCATGACGTGTGATGCTTCTTTGTGGCTTCTGAGGCACGTGGCTGGTCAGCCATCGCCCACCTGTCCACCAACAAGGGCAGTTTTTGTCCTTGCCACTGTTCTTCAGCAGACAACAAGAAAACAATAACAAAGCTAGTATATCCTCTGACAAACTGAAAAAATATAATTAGATATGAAAATTTTGACCACAAGATAGTTTCAAGTCAACATATTGTCCCAAACAGACAGGATCTTCTAAAAGCAGCACAGTTCATTTCTGGAGAAATGTGATTCATGATATTGTCCCCAAAAAGTACTGGTGGCAACTCTGCAAAGGATTTGCCACACAGGTCAAAGGAGAGAAGCCGCTCACACATCTGTATTCATGCAAATGGAAAATGCTCTTCATCAACATCACCTTCTTGGTTCAAAGAACAATAATAGTAGGCTCAGAAAATGTCAGCATGTCCTTGAGTTTGTGAATAACCTGAAAAGATGCCCAAATGGCTCAAATTTAAACATCTGCTAATATGGCTACTTACTTTACAGTCTTTTTTAAAAAAAAAAAAAACTTATTTATTTATTTGGCTGCGCCAGGTCTTGGTTGCAACATGCGGCATCTTTGTTGCGGCGTGCGGGATCTTTAGTTGCAGCATGGGGGAATCTTTTAATTGCGGCATGGGGGATCTTTTAGTTGCGGCATGCAGGATGTAGTTCCCTGACCAGGGATTGAACCCAGGCCCCCTGCCTGGGGAGCTCAGAGTCTTAACCACTGGACCACCAGGGAAGTCCCACTTTACACTCTTTTTAATCCCAATCTTTTATTTGAAATGCTGTTTTGAACACACTAAATTATATTCATCTTTTAACTATAAATCTCTAAATAGCACCTTTACTAATCATACAAATAGTTCATTCTGCTTTTATAACCCACTGAATGACAGCTTTAACAATATATATATGCAATGTTTACTGAGCATCTTTTACGTCCACTGTGCTGGGCACAAAATTAATCAGATGTAGTCCTCACTCTAAGGAAGCTGGACTCACAGTCCAGAAGTGGAGACAGACTCACTGAGAAAGGCGGAGGTGCTGATGTGGAAGTCATCAGCACAGAGGTGGGGCCAGGAGAGGAGAGGAAACTGGCCAGCAGAAGCATGTAAGTTGAGAAGATGGAGCAGAACCAGCACCCAGAACCGATTTTGCCATATAGCTGGTATGTAACTAAAAAGTCTTGAATAAATTAAGAACAAGAAAGAAAGGATAAAGACACAAGGTGAGAAATAGTCTCAGAACCCACAGGCAGA
Source organism: Aethalodelphis obliquidens (assembly GCF_003676395.1). NCBI lineage: Eukaryota > Metazoa > Chordata > Mammalia > Artiodactyla > Delphinidae > Aethalodelphis > Aethalodelphis obliquidens. The sequence goes on from NW_020837950.1 coordinate 74,100,179, forward strand.
GAGTTTTAATGGCGAGTGAGTGAACAACAGTTCCTCAAGCCACAGAGGATAAGCAACGTGGGGATTTAAAAGAGGTGATTAAACGAGCAACTAAAAAAGTAAATGGTGCTCCTTCTTACACCGTGTACAAAAATTCAGTCCAAACCGAACACAGACCTAAATGTAACAGCAAAAACTACAGAATACTTACAAGAAAGTAAAGGAGTGAATCTAAGAGACCCTGGTTTAGGCAAAGTCTTATGTGACACCAAAATGATAGCAACAAAAGAAAAAAGATAATCTGGACTTCCTAAAAATTAAAAACATTTGTGCTTCAAAGGATACATAAAAAAGTGAAAAGACAACCCATAAAATGGAAAAAAATTTACAAATCATATATCTGAGAAAAGGTTTACATCCAGAATATACAACTTAATTAAAATAACAATTAAAAAACTTGAAAGTCATCAAGTGACCTCAGTAGATGCCACATAGAACAGAACTGCCCAGTTGTGCCTTGCCTAAATTCCTGACCCACAAAATCATGAAATATGAATAATAAAATAATTATTTTAAGCTGCAAAGTCCTGGGATGGTTTGTTATGCTGCAATAGATATCTAAAATAATGTTTGTGATAAGGGGAAGGAGAATGAAAGCAGCCAGAACTGTACGCTAGACTTTGTTCTTTACCTGTATTTGATCCTCTCATCTCCCCTATTTGTCAATATACTACTGTTTTTCTCACTTTACAGATAAGGGAACTTAGGTCACCCAGCTAGGAAGTTAACATGTCTTGGATTCTAATGCAGCCCTCCTGGATGCAGAACTCCTGTTCCTAACCTCTAAGCTATGTTGTAAATGATGATGATGGTGACAGTGAGAGGAAACAATGTTCCCAAGGTGATGGAATTGAGGGCATAGATGCCTTGAACAGGAGGATCCAACCAGGAATCTGGGGCTGGCATTATTAGCTTTTTAATGTGCATATGAATCGCCTAAGAATCATGTTAAGATACAAATTCATATCCAGTAGGTCTGAGATGGGGCCTGAGATCCTGCATGTCTCATGAGCTCCCAAGTGATACCAGTGCCACTGGACTCAGACAGCAATTTGAATAGTAAGGCTTTAAAGAATAGTTTATTAAAAATATATATTTTGTGGTACCAAAAGCCAAAGAATCAGTTGAACATTTTTTTAAAGAAAAAGATTGATTTGGATATTGCTTTTCTGAAATCTAAAGATATGATAGAAGAGCATACTTGAAGTGACACTATTTCAAGGACTTAAAGACAAAGTATGAAAACAATCAGTGACTAAAAGGCAATAAAACAGAATAAGTGAACCAATGACCTAAAACATAGTCTTTAAAACTTACCCTTCTCTGAACATATCCTTTAAAATGTTTAGTGTCATCTGTTTACTTTAACCTAGTTTGTTCTAAAAGAAGGACCCAAAGAACAAAAACATTATTAATGGTTATCTGACATTTCTTCATTAGATATAAAAGAAGCTGACCATTCTGAGCCCATGATAAAAATGTTCCACTTCAGCATTTCAAAAAAACAAAAAAGGGACTCCCTGACGGTTCAGTGGTTAAGACTCCACTCTTCCACTGCAGGGGGCTCAGGTTCGATACCTGGTTGGGGACCCGCATGCCATGCGGTGTGGCCAAAAATTAAAAAAAAAAAAAAAGACAATAGGATATACAGTATTATGAGTTCTCTATTATCAAATGAGTCCTAATTTTAAGCTATTTTCATCAGTAAATAAGGACACAGGGGAACATTTTAAAGGCAACTATAGCTTCTTCCTGGTTCCCAGAGCTGACTGAAAGAAAAGAATCTTTGTAAAACCAACATGCTGATGATAAGGCAGAGATTTCTCTCATTTTATTACAAATTGCCATATGAATGGGAGAAGATAAAGACTGAAGACCAGATATGCATGTGGTCTCCCTTCAATAAGGAAGTCTATAAACTTAAATCAAAGTATACATATTCTGAGACCAATAACCAAGAATAAACATAATTCCAACTTTTAACGTACAAAACCTGTACTTGGGGACTTCCTTGGTGGCGCAGCGGCTAGGACTCTGCCCTCCCAATGCAGGGGGCCCAGGTTCGATCCCTGCCCAGGGAACTAGATCCCACATGCATGCCACAACTAAGAATTTGCATGCCACGGCTAAGGAGCCCGTGTGCCACAACTAAGGAACCTGCCTGCCGTAACTAAGAGACCCAGCTCAACCAAATAAATAAAGAGAGAGAGAGAGAGAGAGAGAGACACTCTTTAAAAAAATAAAAGCCTGTACTTGGTTTTCGTCAATTACGGCTTCAGGTTTCATTGATGTCATTTCTAAGTGTGTGTTAAGACAGCAAATTTTTCTAGGAAGATCTCTACAAAGAAGTCATTACTTAATCCAGATTTTTAAAAAAGAAATGGAAAAAATACAGATGCAAAAAAAACTTCCTGCAACATTATTTAGAATAATTTTAAAAGATCAACATCCAATAATACATGAATGGCTATAACATAATCTGCTCAATACAGTATTATGAAACTATGAATATTCTTTAGCAGAATACACGAGACTGTAACATGTTTAAGTGAAAAACTATAAATTTCCTATTATATAAAGTTATCAATATTATCACTGTAGTCACATATAAACAAGATGATAATAATGGCAAATAAGCTGTATTAAAGTTGAATAAATTGATTCAAGAGAAGTAGGGATTAATGTTCCTCTATCTCAGCATTCCATAAAGTTGCTGTAATTTAACCTGTGTAAAAATGTTAAGATTTCACTAAACTTAAAATGTTCATACTGAAATCAATGAAATCTCTGGGAACAATACTTTCAAATAAACAAACATACACACCCAGCAGAACCCAAAAGTCTGGCTGAGCCATGACAAACAAGCTCGGCCTGCCCGGGTTACATCTCACATTCACCCACTTTTCTCCATCTCCACCACATCACTCTAATCTAGATAATTACAACTCACCTCCTGGACACACAGTAGCCTCCTAATTAGTTTCTCCACTTCCAGTCTCCTAGCAACCCCCACACCGATCCATTTTTCACAGTGAGGCCAGAGAGAGTTTCAAAATATAAGTCAGATCATGTCATTCATTCCCCTGCTTAAAACCCAACAGGTAATAGGAGGATCTCTGCCAGATCCTGATTCAAGTAAACTGTAAAATAAAAATCTAAAAATGACATTTGAGACAATTAGAAATTTGAACACCAAGTGGACTTGGATGGCATTAAGGAATTACTGTTAAAAATTTTAGGTGTGATATTATTATGGTTGTATTAGATACATACAGAAATATTTATGGATGAAATAATATGACATCTGGAATTTGCCTAAAACTTATATGGGGTCGAGGGAGAGTAAGGGTTACACAAAATAAACAAGACCAGCCATGAGTTAATAACTGCTGAAGCTGGATGAAGGATAAAGCAGGGCTCATTATACTATTCTATTTCGTATGTGTCTGAAATGCTCCATAATTTTCCTTGCTCATAGAATAAAGTACCTCCAGACCTTTCATAAGCTGGTCTCTGTCTGCCTTCAGATGAACAAATTTCAGCATGTTCTTTCAGACAGATATGACTGATACGGGATGAAACGATATTTTAAGATTAACCTCCCCTTTCTACTAACACCACAGAAAATACCACTCTGCCTAGAATGTTATTTATTCTGGAAATAACAAAAAGCGTGCCCTGGAATATTCTTTCTTAGCAAAGGTATTCCAGTCCCAGGACAATGCACCCTCACTAACATGTAACTAAACCTCAGATCAGAACCCAGACAAATTTCTTTTCTCTAACGTATCTAATGAGCTAATTCTAAAGCTCTGGGAGCAGATTCAATTATTTCTTGGCATCTCCCTTCTGGCACAGACATTCCGCTAACTATTCCAACCATTCACATGATTTACTTTTGAATCCCTAAAAACAGAACACTCAAACCAAAGGCTGAAGCAAGAAGGTGGCCGTTAACAAAATTCTCTGGGTCAGGCGAATGCTGAAGACCTAGAGGGTCTTCTCCGTTTCTAAATGTTCTTCAAACAATCTCAGAGAGCATAAAGACTGCCAGGTGACACTGAGCTATCACGCCATGGAAAATAAACCAGGAGGTATCAAACATGCTCATACGGTAACAGAAGTGGCAGCCTCTGCTGGTGTCCCTGGCCACCTCACAGCCAACTCCAGAGAGCCTTTGGTACCGTCAACAGGAAAACAAGATAAGAGGTGACCTCTGCAGTATCTTCCTCTATTTCTGTAACTCCAGGTACTTAATATATCTCCACCAGAGCTACTTTCCACATCATGTACAAGGCAGCAGAGATAAAAAGTTACAAAATGAGTAGGAGACCACAGATAAATAAATGTAATCAAATACTCTTGGTGCCATGAGAGAAATCTACTTACATATCAGCAGGCCAAAAGTGTCCAGGGGGAGGTAGAAAAAGCAGAGAGAGGGTATTATGGGTTGAACTGTACGCCCCCAAATTCATGTTAAAGCCTTAACTCCCAGCACCTCAGAATGTGACCTTATCTGGAAACAGGGTCACTGCAGAGGTAATTAGTTAAGATGATGTCATACTGGAGAAGGGTGGGCCCCTAACCCAATATGACTGGTGTCCTCATGCAAACAGGGCATCTGGACACAGGCAAGACTACAGGGAGAGGCCATGTGAAGATGAAGGTAGAGATGAGCTGAGGTGAAGCATCTACAAGCCAAGGAACACCAAAGATTGCGAGCAAACCAGCAGCCAGGGGAGCGGCCTGGAACAGAGGCTCCCTCACAGCCTCAGAAGGAACTGGCCCTGCTGACACCCTGATCTTGCACTTCTGGTCTCCAGAACTGAGACGATAAACTTTTGCTGTTCAAGCCGCCCAGTCATGCCAGCCCTGGGACACTGATGGAGCGGGCTGCCCCAGGACGCTGATGGAAAGCTTCACGGAAGTGACGCTTAGAGCTAAGCAGGTGCTTCCAGGTTGGCTTGGGGCAGGTGGCAGTCACCTGGTGAATGAACATCTCTGGGAGGGCTCCATAAGGTTTGCACCCAGAATGAAAGGGCACCATCAGGCCACACTTAATTAAACAGAAGGTGGTCTCACCAGAAAAAATAAAAATAAAAAAGCGCAGCTAGGTGAGGTGATAGATATGTTAAATAACTGGATTGTGGGAATCATTTCACAATATATACACATATCAAATCATCACGTTGTGTGCTTTAAACATATTACAATTTTATTTTTCAATTATACCTCAATAAAGCCAGAAAAAAGCGTAAAAAATAGAGTGGCGCCTTTGCTGGGAAGAGTGACAAGATTTTCTACAAGCTTGGCAGAGCTAACAGTGATGGCCAAGCCTAGGCAAAGGGCTGGGAACAGTGCTGCAGAGACAGTCCACACCCCGTCCAGCGCCTCAGGTAGGAAAGTGGAAGAGACAAGGAAGTCCCCGCCAGAAATCCATTACAAATTCTCAGAAACCTTCAATTGTGGAAGGGGTGCCCAGCTAGTCAATGAAAGGGGAGTCTCTAAATCTCCTGACAAAGGAGCCCAACACTGAGCCCTCTCCCAAATAAAACAGAATACAACCATAATGTGTTACAACCCTCACTGCCAACATTACTAGCCTAGTTCTCCAGTTCCCCTAAAGGACAAACACCTACCTTATGTTTAAGACTCCTCTTCACAGCTTCAAGCTGAGTGTGCCCTGCTCAGGACTCACAGCTCAGTAAAAGCCTTTAATTACTCTGATCGGATCATTTCTATTCCTGTGTCTCCAGATGTTCTCTTGCAGATGAAACTGCTCAAAAGTTCCCTTTAAGATAAGCACTGCTTACTAAGTGGTAATTACTGATCTAAAGCTCATCTTTTACATGTATTAACTCATTTTTCCGAAGGATAAGGAAACTGAGGCACAATGCAGTTAAGAGCCTGTAGTGGGGTTGCTAGGATCTGAACCCAGGCTGCCCAGCTCCAGAGCACCTGCTCTTAACTCTGCCACACACTACCTCTCACCATCATATGTCCAGGAAGCTCAAATTAGAAAAGAAAGAAACAAACAAAAAAGGTAAAATTGAATCAAAGCAGTGCTTCCTAGCCTTGTCGCCTGCTCTTATGCTCCTTTCATTGAGGAATTATCTGGGTGGGTCCTCTTGCTTCCTCTCTCCTTTAGGATAAATGATTTGTTAACAGATTCCCAGCCTAAATCTTCCACATTTTATTATGTTTTTATATAGTTATATAGCAGCTGTTGTTTTTCTTTTACTATAGCACTTAATCAATCTTCTGGTGTATTATTACAGAGACTCCAGTTACTTGCTTAAGGTTACACAGCCATAGTGGAGAAGCAAGAATCTGAAATTAAGACTGGTTTAGACACAGGGAACTCTACTCAATGCTCTGTGGTGACCTAAATGGGAAGGAAATCAAAAAAAGAGGGGACATATGTATACATATAGCTGATTCACTTTGCTGTACAGCAGAAACTAACACAACATTGTAAAGCAACTACACTCCAATAAAAATTATTAAAAAAAAAAAAAGACTATGGTTTAGAGACTGCACTCTTAATTGCTTCTCACCAAATGGTCTTCCTGTGCTGATGAGAGGATTCTCCAGTCCAAGGGTCAGTACTGGGTAGTGGACAGGCCCTTGGGCTAGGTATCAGTGGTTAGTCCCACTTGTTCCACTGTATAATGTCATCACTTACGAAGTCCTCATCTATAAAGTAAAAATATCTCCCTAACCTAAGGATTAAATGAGACAATGTATCTGAAAGCACCTTAGGGAAAACATGATAAAACAGGATAGATCTCCATGACATCTCCATGACTCACAAACTCCAAACCAAATATTCCCCAAATCCAGTTGAGGAGAATGCAACTAGCAAATGCAAAGGATCAAAAGAGTGACCAACACGTGAATTTTATGAGGACAGTACCACAGGCCACTGTAGAGTACACACTTCCACACAGACTCGTTCACTCAAACAACCCTGCGAGTTCCCAACCTGCAGAGGAAGAGCTGACTCTGAGTTTCAAGTTCCTGAGGCCACAAGATAAATAAAAGGCCGAATCAGGACCTGAACCCAAGACCGCCTAAACCACGCTCATCCATCAACTGCCACACAGGAAGTCAAAATGTGGATACTGGCCGAGAGCAGGTAGCACACCGGGGTCTACTGTCTAACTCAGCACCATCTCCCCACTAATTAGCACATTAACAGGCCTCAATAAACATCGGGTAAGTGGGTGAATGGTAGAAAGGAATACACAATCATTCTCCATTACTAATTTCACAAAATTCTGCTTTCATCCAAAAAAAATGTATCTGAAGTAACATCCACTACTTTCAGATAGCATGTGAGCAAATATTGATCAGTATACTCTTAAGTGCTTTCAAGAAGAAATTCCACAAAGGAAACTACAATTCAGATTTCAGGAGAGGAATCTGGGAGAAGTAATTTTATACATGGTGTCTCACAATTTAACAAATAACCACCACACCACAGGACGGTCTCCACTATAGTTACTATACTGATGCACATATTGAGTTACCCACGCCCAGAACAGCTACATGTAGAAAAAAAGTAGAATTCAACTTTATCCTCTGACAGCATCAACCACTTTCTCTATTTTAGATCCTTCATGATACTGTTATTGTCCTTCAATTACTTTACTATTTTTATTTTTTTAACTATATTTTTGCTGAACTAATGAAGACTTTCAAAATTTACGGTTTTATTGAAACAAAACTTTTCCTGAATTTCATTCCATGAGGGTGCTTACAATGTAAGGGTTTGAGTTGGATTTTTGCTTATTTTTCTGGGAAGGAGGAAGGGGGGAAACCTTGGCAGGGCTGTAAGTAAGGAAGATTAAAACACCACAAAAACAGACTTCCCTGGTGGCGCAGTGGTTAAGAATCCGCCTGCCAATGCAGGGAACACAGGTTCGAGCCCTGGTCCAGGAAGATTCCACATGCTGTGGAGCAACTAAGCCCGTGCACCACAACTACTGAGCCTGCGCTCTAGAGGCCACAAGCCACAACTACTGAGCCTGCGCTCTAGAGCCCGTGAGCCACAACTACTGAGCCTGCGCTCTAGAGCCCGTGACCCACAGCTACTGAGCCTGCGTGCCACAACTACTGCCCGCACGCCTAGAGCCTGTGCTCTGCAACAAGAGAAACCACTGCAATGAGAAGCCCGCGCGCCACAACGAAGAGTAGCCCCCGCTCGCCACAACTAGAGAAAAGCCCGCATGCAGCAACGAAGACCCAATGCAGCCAAAAATAAATAAATAAATAATAAAATAAAATGAAATCACAACAATTAGTCTAAGTAAAAATCTGCCAAAGGTAAATTTCTCTGAAAAGTAATCAGGTCAGCTGATGGAGACTGAAAACCCTTTATGCTATGAAATAATTATGAGCACACAAATTCTTAGATGGTCTCATTTTCACAAAAATAAAGATATACTATCAAGTGAAAAAAAGCAAGATACAGAGAATGATGTATTTATAGTACCACTTGGTGGGGAAAGGAGGGATAAGAAAAATACATTTGCTTGTATTTGCATAAAGAAATGTAGGAAGAATGTACAAGAAACTTAAAATGGTGGTTTATACTTGTAAGGAATGGGATCTGGGTGAATGGAGGACAGAGATGGCCAGGAGAGTCTTTACTGTTCATATATACTTTTTAAAAGTTAAATTTATAAAAATAAGAAAAATTTAAAAATAAAACACCATTAAGAACATAAATAAAATCATAAGCATCCTTGAAGGTATAAATGAACAGAGTACACAGTACCTTGTACTTCCAGCAGCATGATGACATCGAACATTTGTTTAAAGTTTAATATATATTCTGTTAAGTACTTTACTAGAGTGGCCCTATCCTGATTTTACAGGTGAGAAAATGTAGGCTCTAAGAGACTGTTTTACCCTAAGGCAGAGATAGTAAGTTAACCAAACTCTCAAGTTGAGTTAAGAATGTATAGGGTTAATGAGCCCCTCATAGTCAGTCCTCCAAAATGATTCTGTTCGTATCAGAAGCATTTACGGCTGAATATTTCCATAAATCAGTACCGGCTTTACTGTGCAGCCGCTACGTACTTCCATCTTACAAAAAGCAGTGGAGTTCCTGGCCTCTAAGCACAAGAGAGCACTTCATCCTATAAGGAATCAAGGGGATTTGATGCACTTCCCTTTGCACGTGAGGGTACGACAGGCAAGGTTTACTACTGAAGAACAGGGCACTTAGCACACTGGTCTCAAAGTCTGAAGCTATTAGGGGAACACACCATCCTGCTAATTCCAAGAGGCAGACCAGGTTTTCTGCCCTTCGTCGTCTGAGCATCTTACACTGCTGTCTGGTGCACAGGAGGTGCTCAATAAAAGTGTGATGAACTAAAGAGCTGCCAGCAGCAGAGCAGCCATGAGGACCCTTAGAGCCCTTCTGAGTCAGTGCTGTAAACATCTCCACTGTAGTTTAAATCTAACCCCTTCATTTGAAAAGTAGGAAAACTGATGGGACTTCCCTGGCAGTCCAGTGGGTAAGACTCCGCGCTTCCAATGCAGGGGGCGGGGGGGCGTTCGATCCTTGGTCAGGGAACTAGGATCCCACATGCCGCGTGGTGCAGCCAAAAATTAATTAATTAATTCATTAAATTTAATTAAATAAAATTAGGAAAACTGAGGTTTGGAGAAGGGAGAAGACGGCCCTGGGCACACAGGGAGTATAACAGGCAGAAAGCAGCAGCCTGGTGTGTCTGGAGTCAGGCTGAGGCCAAGTCTGATGTCCACTGCGCTGCTTACTACTGTGATCCTGAACTTCTGAAGTTGTTTAACTTCTCTCTGGACCGCAGTTTCCTCACCTATGAACGGGTGTTGTCATGGCAACCTTGAGGGTTATCGTAAGAATCAGAAATGCCATTTGAAGAGCATTCAGCTGAGTGTCTGGTAGACAGTGGACACACATTAAAGGGTGGCTATGATTCCTGGGCAAGGCTAGGGCCAAAGTGTCCTGGCCAGGCTTATGGACATTCCACAACACCAAACTGCTTCTTGCTAACATGGTTTTTATTGTTTGTGACAAATAATTAAAAATTTCTGATCTCTGTCACAACTGCAACTGGTTTCAAAAATATATTAAAACATATTTTCTAGGGCTTCCCTGGTGGCTCAGTGATTGAGAGTCCGCCTGCCGATGCAGGGGACGCGGGTTCGTGCCCCGGTCCGGGAAGATCCCACATGCCGCAGAGCAGCTGGGCCCGTGAGCCATGGCCGCTGAGCCTGTGCGTCCGGAGCCTGTGCTCCGCAACGGGGGAGGCCACAGCGGTGAGAGGCCCGCGTATTGCAAAAAAAAAAAAAAAAAATTTCTAGTATATATAATTTATTTCTCATTATCACTACCACCATAGAAATTTCCTATGTTAATATCGAAATAACTTCTGAAGCCTTTAAAAATTCCAAATGATATTTGAAGGGGAAAATTATGAAAGTCTTAAACCATATGAAAAAATGGCCAAAAACAAATTGAGACAAAGGAAAATCATGCCTCAAATTGCATATATTAGTTTTTTTTTTTTTTTTGCGGTACGCGGGCCTCCCACTGTTGTGGCCTCTCTGGACGCGCAGGCTCAGCGGCCATGGCTCACGGGCCCAGCCGCTCCGCGGCATGTGGGATCCTCCCGGACCCCGGCACGAACCCGCGTCCCCTGCATCGGCAGGCGGACTCTCAACCACTGCGCCACCAGGGAAGCCCCATATATTAGTTTTTACTTAATCAAAATGGCACCATTTCAACAAACATGACACTACTGAGGTAGAGGGGAGAATTCAAACTCTAAAAGGCTCCATCCACACTTGGGCCACAGACAGAGCGACAGATCCCACATAATTTTTCAAATGCAACTGAAGTAGAAGCCAAAGGATAACGTCATCAAATGCCTACTGCGCTCCTACCATGAAGCTAACACAGGCCAGGCACTGTTCTTCAATCTGGATGCTTGGGAGACGCAATGCACAGAACAAAGATTTCTGCCTTCAGGAAATGTATATGCTGGCAGAGGGGGCCAGGCAATAAACGTGCCCCATAAGTAAATCACATAGTGCCATGGAAGGGGACTGGGAAGACGCGGGGCGGGGGGGGGGTCAGTGGCAACATTAAGAAGGAAAGGCTCCCAGAGGTGACATCACAGGTGGCGAGGGTGAGAGGCACTCCAGCAGAGGGACAGCTAGAGCCAAGCCAGGAGTGAGGACTGGCTTCTGTTTGGAGTGGGAGAGGGGGACAAAACTAAATCCGTTTATCATCCTTTTCTTTAAGCACTGAGATATTTCAGTTATATTTTGGTAAATAAGCAAACAAAGATACAAGGAGGGCCACTCATACCTTACGTCCAAAACAGAACTCTTAATCTTCCCCCAGCCTAGTCTCCCTGCTTGGACTCAAACCCTTATAACTCATTCTCCATAAAAATATAATCAAATCAGGTCCTGCCCCTGCTTAATTCTTATCAAGGACTTGCCATAGTCCCCAGAGTAAAATCTGAAATCTTGATCACAGCCAGCAAGGACCTTCCCAGTTTGGCCTCCAGACACCTTTCTGCCTTGTTGTCCCAGATACACTAGCCTTCCTTTGGTCTGCAAACACACCCAGCTCCTTCCTGCCTCAGAGCCTTTAGACCATTCTCTGCCCAGAACAAACTTATTCCAGCTCCTTTGAGCGCACTACTCCTTATCGGTCAAGTTTCAGGTCAAATTTCACCTCCAAATTCTGAGACCAAATTTTGAGATTAGTTTCCCTTACTCCCCTATTTAGAGTAGCCCCCACTCCCAGCTCTCTCAAATCACCCTGGGTTTTCTTTCCCCTCAAGGATTTATCCCTACTTTCAGAGCACAGACTCTGGAGCCAGACTGTTTGAGTTCAAATTCCAGCTCAGCCATTTACTGGCTCTGTAAGCTTGGGAAAATGTCTTAACTCCCCTGGTCTCAGTTTCCACATCTGAAATAATGAGGCTAACAAATGTACCCCCTCAAACAGTTAATGAATGTAAAATGCTTAGAACCAGTGTCTGACACACTAACTACACACACTAAGTGTTAGTTATTAGTACTACCTTTAGAAATTCACCGTCTGTCTCCCCTAGTAGACTGTAACCCCCCAGAGGGCAGCAGACTCACCTGTCTCAGTCACTACTGTTTTCACAAGGCTAACCCCTAGAAGTCCCTCAATAAACACACACTAAGGACCAAATACACATCCAGGTCTCACATCTTGGACTGGCAATGCTAATCCAAGTTTGGATTCCAGAGGCATCTGACTAAGAAAAGCCATCACTTTGCCTCTTTCAATCACAACTGACGTACAACTGAAGAGACTCTGGGGGTACAAGCAGCTACTGAACAGACTCCAAATCCCAGTCTACCACTCACAAGGTGGTTCCAGACTGCACACCAACAATCTGTATATCAAATTGGGTTTTGTGTTTTGAGTTACCTGGGTATTATGTTTCCAAGAATTACGTCAATTCCCAAAGTTGGTACACAAAGCTGAAGGTGTATCTGTGTCTAGCTGACTGGTTTTGGAGACTCAAGCAAGTATAACTCCCAAAGGTCAGGAAGTAAGAAAAGGAGAATTCTAGACTTAACGGTACTAGAGTCAGGCCCAGAAAGACTGCAGAGACCCAGCTGAGGAAGTAGGAAGCACAGGTTGACCAGCCACATGTGAGTACAGAGAATTCTACGCAGATTTGATAAGGAAGAAAAAAGCCACTCTGCAATCTAGTTAAACACATCAGGAGGGACTAACAACATTAGCCTAAGATGAGAATGTTTTTACCTTGAATTCATACTTAGCTAAGCAATACTGTCACATCTAACCAGAACTTGATCCAGTTTTGAAATGAACAAATAATTCATTCTTTCCCAAATATAGTACACTGTGTGTCTAGGAAAATCTTGGCGCTTTGGCCTTGCAGCCTGACCTTCTGGGGTTAATACAGGAAAGAAATGGTCCATCTAGTCAAGTGTCCAACCCCAAGCCTCAAATGAATAATAATGCTTCATTTACTTAGGGGAGGTAATTCTCCGCTGGTGCCAAAGCCATGACATACTTCAAAATGATTTCCATACAGTTCAGAACACTTCTGAAAAACTACAGCATATCTTATCAAGCCAATAAAAATGCAAAGCACACTCTCAAATAACTGCAACAGCACGAATAAAATAAATATCCCCCAAAATGTGACCCTTTTAGAAAATCCTAGTTGCAGGACCTTGCCTAGAGTGGGAGCTCAAACAGCGGTTGCTAAACGAAACAGTGGAACATTGGAAAGGAAAGTTTACAGTGTAAGAAACCCTCCAAATGGGTTAGGATTAAATATAAAGTTTCACTTCCTTTTTGGCTCACATACTCTGAAAAGAAAGCAGAGGTATCAGAAAAATTTCCCTTTTTTGATGGATCGGAAGTGGCTGCTTTATTTGGTATTTCTCTGATTAGTAGGTAAGAATGAATGTTTTTTATATGTTTATTTACATCTGAAATTTCCACTAGGGTCTATTAATTTCTCTGTCTACCTATCTATCTATTGAAATCTTGATGTATTTATTCCTACAAATGTGAAAAAAATAGTATACCTACACTGACCTTTTATCATATTTGACATTCCCAGACTATTACCTTCTATAATTTTATTTTTCAATTAGCAAATATTTTAACATTTTACATATTTAGGTCTGCAGACCTTTTCCTTTGAATTCTTCTGCTTTTAAAGAGAAAGTTATCATTGCTTCCTAGGCACATGTCTAATAAAATGTTCCAAGAAAGTTTTAGGCATTACTCTGAAAAACATTTTACTTTGCTTTTTCTCTACAGTCTCTATAATTTTAAACATTTCTCCTGAATCCATCTGGAATTTATTTTGATGAATGTCTTCCAGTTATCTCATTGCCAATAATCCCTTCTCCCTGGAAACCTAGAGGTGTGTTTCTTCACCCCCCACCAGGCCCCACTGATGAACCTTCCAACTCTGCACCAGCAGCACCCCACTACTGCCTTGTCATCTACCCTATCACCTTTTCCACCTCAGTTTCCTCATTTGTAATAAAATACACTCAAGTCATGTTCCACGGTTGTTGGGACAATCAGAAATAATAAGTGTAAAATATCTAGCGCAATGTCTGGCACATAGTGGGTACCCTATAAACAGGAAATATTTTAATTATCTAGTATCTGATGAGGATGTAAAAGTAACATGCTAAAAAAAGTTCATTTTAAAAACTTCAAGAACATTAAGTTTAACCAACTAAAAGTTAAAAAACATCATTTTAATTAAAAATAACATTTTATAAACACTATCGTGTTCTATCAACACATGGAGCACAAATTAATAAGTGAAGTTTCTCACTCTAACTCAATCCCTAAACCAATACTGCACTGTAACTTACTGAAAGAGATTTGGGTGTGGTTTTGAAAACAACTCTGGGTGAGGCAACTAAAGATAAGTCAACCAAACATCTGTTCAACTGAACAAATTTAAGTGGACTTTAATGCACCCTATCCTGTTTATATTTCCAAAATATGTGAGATAACACTGGTACAGAAAGAATCTGGCTTGGGTCTTCATCAAAATTCCATTAGCCTCTCAATGCTAACTGATTAATAAATGTGCTCAATTCATATCTAGAGTTTAGACCCTAAAGCCAAGCTACCTGGGTTCTGATCCCAGTTTACCATTTACTAGCTATGTAACCTTAGGCACATGTTACCTCTCTCTATGCTTCAGTTTCTTCATCTGTCAATGGGAATGATATTATTAGCTACTTCCTTGGTCTAAGACTAAATGAGTTGGGACTTCCCTGGTGGTCCGGGTCTAAGACTCCACACTCCCAATGCAGGGGGCCTCGGTTCGAGCCCTGGTCAGGGAACTAGATCCCACATGCTGCAACTAAGAGCCTACATGCCGCAACAAAGATCCTGCATGCTGCAACGAAGACACGGCGCAGCCAAATAAATATTTTTAATAAATAAATAAAGTTTAAAAAAAGACTAAATGAGTTAATTTATGTCAAAAGTTTCAAACAATGCTTGGCACACAGTAAACAATAGAATAAATGGTAGTCATTATTATTATAAGCAGCAGCAGCATCTTTAAAGACTGACTGAAGCTCTTTCAAAAGAACCCTGGAAGAACATTCTATGACGGGCACTAATTAACTGTCTTCCGCAACGTGCACAGGGAACACACAGCCGCACCACTTTTTAGAGTTCCCTCTCACAGACTATATCACTGCTCTTTATTGTCAGTTTTTAATACAATTCCTAGACTGCAAGCTTACTGAGGCAGCAGCTATTACAATGCTTTACCTTCCAAAATTCCTAACACAATGCTCTGAACACAGATCTTAAATAATGCTTTTTAAATTAATATAACAGAAATAAAAAGCAGTAAGAAGAAACCTTGGAAGTATACATTTTTAGCACCAGAAAGAACTTGAGAAGCCACCTGATCATTTTACAGATGACAAAACTGAGCAAATGACTTTAGCCAAGTCTTATATGCTGGCCAACCTGTAGCCAGCTCCTTCCTGTACCAAGAACATCAACACCTCACTCACTCCACTGAACTCTAACTGTGCATTTTAGAATCACCTCATACTAAACATGCTTTTCTTAAGTTTTAAACCAATGCACAACCACTATTTCCATTACTAATAAATACCACTTGGAGATCTCAAGTAAGAAATATGTGAGGCCCTACCACTCAAATAAGATTTGCAAGTACGAAATACATAAAACCTCCAAGGGCTAAACAACAACTACAACAACAACAGCCAAAACCTTGAGACTAAAACTAGAACTCTGAATTGGAATCACTCACAGAAAGTGACATTACCAGAGGTCAAACAACAAAAATCTGCATTGGTAGAGGCAAAAAAGGAGGAGCTGACGAGCTGAACTCTGCAAGGGGATGGAACTGGTCTCAGGCTGAATAACCTTGGCTCACAGTAGAAGTAAATACAATCTTCTCAGGAAAAAACATCCTCAGTGTTGACTCCCCAGGTTCTTCCACAGGTTAAGATCAACCAAATAGAGGTCCAAGTCAAAAATTCAGTAAACCCAAAAACAATCTCCATGAGTGACAGGCACTGAAAAAAATAAATTATACGTCCAAGCCCTCAAAGACTTCAAATACTAGAATTATAACACAGAACACAGAAAACTATGTATGAAATGTTTAAAAAACAAATTAGTCATAAATACGACAAGTCACAGAGACTACCAAAAATGAGCAGGCAGAGCTGAAAAAGAAACCACAGAGAACTTTTAGAAATGAAATAATTTGAAAAAAAAAGTTTAATCAACTAATGAATTAGTAACAGCTTTGAGAGAGATTCCTGTTTACATACAGGAATCAATGAATTAAAAGACAGGTTTGAAAAAAATTATCCAGAAACCAGCACAGAGAGACAAGGAGATGCAAATTATGACAGAAAAGATATGAAGGACAGAATAAGAAAATCTACTACACATTTACTGAGTTACAAGCAGAGATAATAAAGAATAGAAAAGAGTCAGTATCCAGAGAGAATGGCTGACAATTTTACATAACTGAAAGACACGAATCGACAAATACCAAGCAAAATAAATAGCAATCCATGCCTCATAAATACTGTAACAGATCTTCAGAATAGCTAAGGCAAAAAATTTTTTTCTAAAAGCAGAGGAAGAGTGGCATGGACATATATACACTACCAAACGTAAAACAGTTAGCCAGTGGGAAGTAGCCACATAGCACAGGGAGATCAGCTAGGTTGTTTGTGACCACCTAGAGGGGTGGGATAGGAAGGGTGGGAGGGAGGGAGACACAAGAAGGAAGAGATATGGGAACATATGTATATGTATAACTGATTCACTTTGTTATAAAGCAGAAACTAACACACCATTGTAAAGCAATTATACTCCAATAAAGATGTTAATAAATAAATAAAAGCAGAGGAAAAAAAGACATCACCTACAAAGGAATTACAATTAGACTGTTGGCAAACCTGTAACAGAAACAACAAAAGTAGAGAAACTACTGAAAGGGAAATAACTGTCAATCTAGATTTCTATACCAAGCAAGCCTATCTTTCGAGAATGTATGTGAAATAAGGTCATTCCAGATAAACAAAAACAGAGGTACCTCCTACAGACCTATAGTAAAGGAGCTTTTTTTTTTTTTGCGGTACACAGGCCTCTCACTGTTGTGGCCTCTCCCGTTGCGGAGCACAGGCTCCGGACGCACAGGCTCAGCGGCCATGGCTCACGGGCCCAGCCGCTCCACGGCATGTGGGATCCTCCAAGACTGGGGCACGAACCCATGTCCCCTGCATCAGCAGGCGGACTCTCAACCACTGCGCCACCAGGGAAGCCCAGGAGCTTTTAAAGAAGAAAAAATGATCCCAGGAAGAAAATCAGAAATGCAATAAGCATTGTGAGTAAAGAAAACGGGAAAGTAAATCTAAAAATGTTTTTGAAAAACATAGTGATGATGCTGTCCAATTTATGAGGCTAAAAAAAAAAAGGCTAGACTAAAATACTGGATCAGAGTAGCATGTAACTTGATCATTGAGTTTAATTGGAATTAAAGTATTTTAACATCTTTGTTTTCTCTTGTAGTGGAATATGAAATTAATTTCACTTTGTTAAATATGCATGGTAAAACTTCAAGGGCAACCACTAAAAGAACATAATAGAGTATGTAATTTCCAAACCAAACAAAGGGAGTACATAATGAAAAACAAACAAAACTACTTGGTTGTTCAAAAAGGCAAGAATGCAGGGAAAAAAATTACAAATAGAAGACAAATTGTAAGATGACAGAAGAAGTACAAATTTATCAGAATCACAATAAATGTAAATGTATTATGCCAGTTAAAAGCCAGACATAATACCCATTGTAGTAGGCTGAAGGATGGTCACCAAAGAAATCAGTCCTAATCCCTGGAACCTGTAAATGTTACTTTACATTGCAAAGATTGTGGAAATGTGATTAAGGTATTGGGAATGGTGAGATTATCCTGGATTATCTGGGTGGACCCTAAATGCAATCACCAGTATCCTTACAAAAAGGAGGCAGAGGGAGATTTGGCTACACAGACATAAAAGAGGACAATTTGATCAGGGACACAAAGATTGGAGTGATGCAGCTATAGCCAAAGAATACTGGCAGCCGTAGGAGTCAAGGAACAAATTCTCTCCTCTAGAAGGTCTAGAGGAAGCATGTTCCCTCCAACACAGATTTTGGCTCAGTGATTCTGATTTTGGACTTCTGGCCTCCAGAACTGTGAGAGAAGAATTTCTCTTGTTTTAAGGCACCAAGTTTGTGGTAATTTGTTATAGCAGCCACAAAAAAGCTAACATCCCCATAAAACGTAAGAACAGAACATAGAAAGTTTGAAAGCTAATGGATGAAAATAGGTATACCACGCAAACAACAACAAAAAAAAGCTGGAGTATCTATATTAATGTGAGACAATAAAGACCATGGAAAATAAAAGCATTACTTTAGAATGTAAGTGCTATCCTAAGTAACGAAAAAATATTTCAATTCAACAGGAAGATACATATATATGCCTATTAAAATGGTGTCAACACATATGAAGCAAAAACTATAAAAACTCAGAGAAAAATTGACAAATCTACCATCATAATGGATAGATTAACCCATAATGGGTAGATTAACACCAAAACATTGCTCAATTATTAAAACAGGCAAAGCAGTCAAAAAATTAGCAAATAGTAAATAGAAAAAAAAAGAATAATGTAATCAAAAGATCATTATAAGTATAGAGAACCTTGCACCTCCCTGCTTTCCAAAACAATTAAATTTTATGGGAGTTCCCTGGTGGTCTAGTGGTTAGGATTCAGCACCTTCACGGCTGTGGCCCAGAAATGAATGGGGAACTGAGACCCTGCAAGCTGTGAGGCATGGCCAAAAAATAAAAAATAAAAGCACAAACCACATGCTCCTTCACGGGAAAAAAAACATACATCACATACGATGTAACTCATGTTTATCTATTCTTGCAACTATCATTCAGCCTTGATTTTTACTGAGAATAAAGATGATGTCATGGGGGACTTCCCTGGTGGTCCAGTGGTTAAGAATCCCTCTTGCAATGCAGGGGACGCCAGTTCAATCCCTGGTTGGGGAACTAAGATCCCACATGCTGCGGGGCGACTAAGCCCACGTGCCACAACTACTGAGCTCGTGTGCCACAACAAGAGAGCCCACACGCTGCAATGAAAGATCCTATGTGCCGTGACTAAGACCCAATGCAGCCAAAAAATAAATATTAAAAAAAAAGAAAGGCAATATACCCAAAACTGGATTTTTCCTTTTTGCCTTTAAAAAAAAAAAAAAGATGATGTCATGGCTGTTTTCACAGCGCAATAAATCTGGGGTCAAGAGCTGAAATAACGTACAAGTAACTCATTTTATGAAAAAGGTACTGGCAACCTGCCATAGTTGTAGTCAGCAAAATCCGCACTATTTTCATGAGGATTCTACTTCACCCTAGTGCATCACAAAGCAATCAAAACGAAAACTATCCACCAAGAAAAAGTAAAATATACTTTAAAACTGCTAGTTTGATTTTTATAAAATAGAAATGGTAAAAATAACTGTGAGTGAGTGATATGAAACATCTCAGTGATCTGGACACCTCTAACAGAGATCTACCTCGTGTCCCTACAGAGAAGGCCCTAGCAGGAGTTCCTGTGTACTCATCCTCATGGGCTTCCTCTCTGTCTGACCTGAAGAGCCAAGAGCCCTTGAAGTGGGACCTGTGTTCTTGTTATGTTTGATTCCCAATGCCCAGTGCAATGCCTGGCACACTAAAGGCCTTTTAAAAGTTCAGTGAATTAATAAATCTCCTAAATGTGACTACTGTCATTTACAAACTAGAGACAAAGAAAATTCATACTATTATCGCTTGATGAAATGCTGGAAAAGAAATGTTTCCCTGAAGAAATTCCCTGCTTTCCAAAACAATTAGTCAAACACCCTATGCAGAAAACGGAGCACATTCAATATTCCAGACATCCTGGGTCAGAGACATTCCCAGTGGTTACATTGTCAGTGTACGTTGTGCTTCAGTTCCTGAGGACGATTCTCAGAATAAACTGAGATAGAGAGTATCTGGATGGAGGGGTCATCTAGTTCCCCTAAAGATGGACGGACTACCTTCACATCTCTCCTACTGAAGTAGACACTCAGTCTTAAAAGGAGTTCATTCTATGAGACTCAAGAATCATTTCTAGGGCTTTCCTGGTGGCGCAGTGGTTGAGAGTCCGCCTGCCGATGCAGGGGACACAGGTTCATGCCCCAGTCCGGGAAGATCCCACATGCCGCGGAGCGGCTGGGCCCGTGAGCCATGGCTGCTGAGCCTGCGCGTCCGGAGCCTGTGCTCCGCAGCGGGAGAGGCCACAGCAGTGAGAGGCCCGCGTACCGCAAAAAAGAAAAAAAAAAAAAAAAGAATCATTTCTACCCTCCCTTCTTGCCTGAAGCTCTATACAATAATAACCTGATTAATGGTATCACCTGGGAACAAGGTTGGCCTATTAACTAAAACATTTTCTAATCTTGGAAAGCATGGCTTAACCACAAAGTTCTTGCTAAGCTGCAAATACATACAGCTGTAACAAAACAAAAATATCTCTGCACATAGCTTTATTAAAAAAAAAAGAGTGGGAGTAGCTAGTAAACAGGACTCTTTATTGCCTTTCTGTGCCTTTCCCACTTAACATCTGCTTCTCCCTGGTCTATACACTGGAAAAGGAGGAAAGGAGAGGAAACGCACACTGACAGCATACCTATGTACCACATGCATTCAAAAGTTCTCTCACTGTGGCCTCACAACACTTCTAGTTAGACAAGACTGTTACTATTACTACTTCTGTTTCAACCAAAGAAAAAAATGAGTTCAGAGAATTTCACCAGCTTGATCCAGGGCTACACAGTTTGAGTGGCAAATTGCATCCAGACACTATATCCCTAATACCCAGCACTATACCAAATAGCTGAAAAAGTTTACAACAGTAAAAATCTGGAAACTAATACCTATCAATACAGCAGTGATTAAACAAATTGTATTGTTACGACGAAATACCTGAGACTATTAAAGAGAACGAAATAGATTTATCTGTGCTGCTACGGAGTATTCGCCAAGATGTATTAAGGAGGAGTAAAATCAATATCATTATGCGTAACAATTTATTTTTTAAAGGAGGTATAGGTACACACCACCACTCTGGCTGTGTGCTCTTGGACAAGTTATAATACTTAACCCGTCTCACAGCTCCCTCATCTGCAAAATGGGACAACAACAATACTTCCCATGGAGTGCTCAGTAAAAATTAACTGTGGCTATTATTAAACTTCATGATTTAATTATGACACTACTAATAATAACAATAATTTTGTCATTATTACATGGGCTCCACCAAAACAATCAATGTCATATCTACACTACCCAGCGCCAGGCCTTACCCAAGTATAGGGAAACGGGCAAACAGCACATGCTCTGCTTCCCCATCGAGTTCACAGCCCACGAGGGTTTTCTTTTCCAGATGTCTAGCCTACATGGCCTGCCCCCACCAACAGGCAACAAGAAACCATGTACAGTGAGACGGGTCTCTGCTGCCCAGATGCCTTCCCCCAAATGCACACAGATTCGATCTCTGATCAAACATCACCTCCTTAGAGAAGCCTACCTCCCTCCCCAATCTGGAACAGATCCTTGCTGCCACCATTCTCCATTCCCTTATCCTGTTCCCTTAACCAGTTACATGGTCTTCACAGCAGTTGTTACTATCTGACATTACAGTATTTCTTCATTACATAACCTCTCTTTCTAGAATATAAGTTCCCAAGAAAGGAAAATGTGTCTCATTCCCTGCTCTGTTCAGTGCCCAGAATAGTACCCAGAGTACAGTAGGTGCTCAATAACTATAGGTGAAGAGATGGGACTGCAAGTTAATGAAAGCTACAGAATGGAAAACATGCTTGCAAAATAACATTTTAAAAATTACTGTCATTTTATCCTGGCAGACTACGTTCTCAAGACACTATTCAGTTAAAAGTTAAGTGACTTCCCTGGTGGCGCAGTGGTTAAGAATCCGCCTGCCAATGCAGGGGACACGGGTTCAATCCCTGGCCCGGGAAGATCCCACATTCCGCGGAGCAACTAAGCCCATGCACCACAACTACTGAGCCCGCGCTCTAGAGCCCATGCTCTGCAACGAGAGAAGCCACAACAATGAGAAGCCCACGCACTGCAACAAACAGTAGCCCCTGCTTGCCTCAACTAGAGAAAGCCCATGAGCAGCAACGAAGACCCAATACAGCCAAAAATAAAAACAAATTAATTAATTTAAAAATAAGTGTCCTCCACACTCCAGTCCTACTGTATTTAAAAATGCTATTCTTCTCCTATGTAGCTTAAATTCATACAAAATCATGTCAAAATATGCTCAACACTTTGAAGCTAACAGATATCAAAGACAATATTATACATTAGTCATAACACTTGTTTAAAAAGGTACTTCTGGAATAAATAAAGCTCAAAGGGCAAAACTGAGTTAAACTTGCTTCCCTTCATTCCTTCCAACTCAAGTTTCCTGCATGTAGGTCAGAACAAGCATTAACTATTAAACAGTTTTGTTAAAGTTTAACATTATGCTATGTTAAGATAACCTAAATATTTTAAGGAGCCATGTGTTAACCAGCAAGCACTGAACAAACTAAGCAAGTATTAGCATGTTTAATCTGTCTGCTACTTAACCAAATCTTAGATTCAATTTTTAAAACCTCAGATGATAGAAAATTCAAAAAAAGACATCCCTTTTACTTGCCAAAATAACTTGCCAAAGCATGGGGGGAAATAAAAAACAAAAGGATAAATATGATTCAAGGTAAAGTGCTGTTGTTGTTGTTTCACTAACTTTAGATTCTCAAGGAAGCTAGGAATTTAATATATTAAAAAGAAAAAGAAAATGTTGCCATTCACCATCTCCAACGCAGGAAAAATTCTAAAGTCCTACTGCTAACATAACAGAACAAAGCTTAAGAACGTTTATAGGAAGAAATAATGATTCAGAACCCAACAATGTAAAATTTACGATGTCTGAAATCCAATAAAAACTTACCCAACAAGCAGAGAAGCAGGAAAATATGACCCATATTGAAGAGATAAATCAATCAAACCAACCCAGGACTGAAAGAGGAGTTAAAATTAGTGGACAAGGCCACTAAAACAGTTAGTACAACTGTATTACATATGTTCAAAATCTCAAGTAGAGAGATGAAAACTATAAATATGATATGAATTGGACTTCTGAAGATGAAGGCTACACCATGTAAGATGAAAAATTACATTGAACAAGATCAATGATAGATTAAACATTGTAGAAGAGAGAGTAGTGAATATAAAGACAGAGCAACAAAAGACAACCAGAACAAAACATAAAGAGAAAAGACAAATAAATGAACAGAGCATCCGTGAGCTGTGGGGCGACTTTAAATGGTCTAACATGAATGGGACTGGAGTCCTCAAAGGCAACATGGAGAAGGAAACGTGAAAAAATAATGGCCAAAATTTTCTCAAGTTTGACAAACACTATAAACCCACAGATCCAAGAAAGCAACTCAATGAACCCCAAGCACAAGAAACATGAAAAAAACTACTGAATACAAAAGCACATCAAAATACTATAAAATTGCTCAAAACCAGTGATAGGGAAAATCTTAAAAGCAGCTAAAGAAAAACACATGTTATGTAGAAGAACAAACATAAGGATGACAGCAGACTGCTTGTAGGAGGTGATGCAAGCAAGAAGACAGTGAAGGGCTTCCCTGGTGGCGCAGTGGTTAAGAATCCACCCGCCAATGCAGGGGACATGGGTTCGAGCCCTGATCCGCGAAGATCCTACATGCCGCGGAGCAACTAAGCCCGTGCACCACAACTATTGAGCCTGTGCTCTAGAGCCTGTGAGCCACAACTACTGAGCTCATGTGCCACAACTACTGAAGCCCACATGCCTAGAGCCCGTGCTCTGCAGCAAGAGAAGCCACCACAATGAAAAGCCCACACACTGCAGCGAAGAGTAGCCCCCCGCTCGCCGCAACTAGAGAAAGCCCACGCACAGCAACAAAGACCCCAACACAGCCAAAAAATAAATAAATTTATTAAAAAAACAAAAAACAGACAGTGAAGCAACATCTTTAAAGTAAAACTAAAAGATTTTACCCCAAGGTTTTGAGCTTCCAGACCTTTGGCTCAAATCTACAATTTTGTGTAGTAAGCTTCTGTGGCAACGGTACCTCTGAATTACAAGCATTACATTTTCTCAAACAGTATCATCTCATTTGGCAAGATGAGCTACAATATGCATAGCATCTGCTTTTTCAGTACAATGTTTCACACGCAAAAGGCATGAGATAAATAATTGTTGGGGGTGAATTTAAGAGAAGTTACTGCACCATCAGCAATGGTTCCTCTCTCCTTTTTGCCCCCAAGTATATTCTAAATATGTGATAATAAATCACACACTTGAGCAGCACCTATCACTTACAAAGTACTTTTTCATTTACTCATCATACAAATTCTTTGAAGTAGTTAAGGAAGGTATTATCATCACTGCACAAATGGGGAAACTGAAGTTCAGAAAAAGGGAAGTGATGTGCCCAAGGATAAGAGGTGGAGGAAGTGATGGAGGTAAGGATAGGAAAGGGGCTTTGCCATTTCTTGGGTTCTTCCTCTGGGCCAGGTTTAATGCTAGCTTAAGATTAATTTGGCAAAATTTACAGCAATATGGATGGACCTAGAGATTATCATACTAAGTGAAGTAAGTCAGACAAAGACAAATATATGATATCACTTATATGTGGAATCTAAAAAGATGATACAAATGAACTTATTTACAAAACAGAAACAAACTCACAGACTGCAAAAACAAACTTAGGGTTACCAAAAGGGGAAGGTCGGGGGAGGGATAAATTAGGAGTTTGGAATTAACATATACACTACCATATATAAAATAGATAATCAACAAGGACCTACTGTGGCACAAGGAACTCTACTCAATATTCTGTAATAGCCTATATGGAAAAAGAATCTGAAAAAAAAGGATATATGTATATGTGTAACTGAATCACTTTGCTGTACACCTGATACTAACACAATATTGTAAATCAACTATACTCCAAAATAAAATAAAAATTAAATTAAAAAATATTAATTTGGCAAAGAAAGTTATACAGCTAGGTGTAACCAGGTGTTTCTAACTCCAAGTAGCTGTTACTATGGAACCACAGCTGAAATACATTAAAGGACAAACATGAAATATAAAAATTCATTCTGGGATAGAACTAGAATAATGAAGTTGAAAATTCTACTCAAAGAAGAGTAAAGAAGATTTCTTGAAGAATGAACAGTCTTTATTTCATTTATTATAATGGACAAAGCCCCCAGTGATAGCCCTGCAACCAATACCACGTGGCATCTCAGGACAGTATTTCTCCTACATAGTTCCTTACTGTAGACCAAAGCAGGATGCAACGAAAGAAAGTCCACTGGCAGACAAAACAATTAAGTCCAGGAGGCAGATGTCTAGTTTGATCTAATGATAAAACTTAAACTCCGGGCAGAAACCAGCAAATGATGCCCCGCCTGAAGCCAAATCCAGCCCACTGCCTGTTCTTAAAAGGGTCACAAGCTTTGATTTTTAAAGGCTAAAAAAAATTGTATGAAACATAAATATATGATAGACGAAAATCAATTCAAATTTCAGCAACCATAAATAAGGTTTTATGGGACAGTCATGCTCATTCACTTACATATCATCTATGGCTGCTTTCATGCAACAACAGCAGAGCTGAGTAGTTGCAACAGAGATCATACAGCCCTCAAAGCCTAAAATATTTATTATCTGGCCCTTTACAGAAAGTCTGTTAACCCCTGCTTTAAGGGAACAGATGAACCTTTAATAATTTGCCATGAACATTATTTCTCACAAATAAGCTCTTAAAAAATTAGGGCTTCCCTGGTGGCACAGTGGTTAAGAATCCGCCTGCCAATGCAGGATACACGGGTTCAAACCCTCGTCTGGGAAGATCCCACATGCCACAGAGCAACTAAGCCTGTGCGCCACAACTGCTGAACCCACGCTCTAAAGCCCGTGAACCGCAACTACTGAGACCAGGAGCCACAACTACTGAAGCCCATGCACCCAGAGCCCGTGCTCCGCCACAAGACAAGCCATCGCAATGAGAAGTCCGCGCACTACGACGAAGAGTAGCCCCTGCCTGCTGCGACTAGAGAAAGTCCACGCACAGCATCAAAGACCCAATGCAGCCAAAAATAAATAAATAAATTTATAAAAAAGAAAAAAATGCCATTATCAGACAAGATATTTGTGTTGAATGTTCATTAAAAAGCAGTCATATCTTCTTGAATAAAGTATGGTACAACCACATAAAGGAGCACAATGCAACTGGAAGAAGGAATGAGAAATATGTCTATATTATAGTCTGGCATGGATGCCAAATGGTAAGTGAAAAAAAGCCTCGTGGGATTAGGGAAATGCACATCAAAACTACATCAAGATACCACCTCACACCCATTAGGATGATTATTATGGCTACTATCAATAAAAAGAAAACAAATGTTGGCAAGGATGTGAAAAAACTGGAGCCCTTCTGCTCTACTAGTGGGAATGTAAAATGGTACAGCCACTGTGGAAACCAGTACAGTGGTTCTCCCAAATTTTTTAAGCAGAATTACCATATGATCCAGCAATTCCACTCCGGGGTATATATCCCAAAGAACTGAAAGTAGGGTTTCAAAGAGATATCTGTACATCCATGTTTAGAGCAGCAGTATTCACAATAGCTGAAATGTGGAAGCAACCCAACTGTCTACTGAGGGATGAATGAATAAACAAAATGTGGTATTTACATACAATGGAATGTTATTCAGCCTTAAAAAGGAAGAAAATCCTGATACATTCTATAACATGGATGAACCTCGAGAACATTATGATAAATGAAATAAGTCAAACAGAGAAAGACAAATACCGTATGGTCCCACTTATACATGGAATCTAAAAACAAAACAAGACAAAAAGCAATTCCTTAGTCGGTATTTTATAATAACTATAAATGGAGTATAACCTTTAAAAATTATTTATCACTATCTATAACTTATATAATATTGTACATCAAATTACTTCAATTAAAAAAAAGAAAAAAGATCAAAAAAAAGCAATTCCTAAACATTGAAAGCAAAATAAAAAACGAACACTATGCATCCAGTGGTGGCAAAATCATGGAGTAACTATTCAAAGTGACTTTAAAACACGGTAATTTGACTACATATTCCAAATAAGGATGCAAAAAAACCTCTTAAATACTTTATATCAGTTGGTGGTAGTGTTCATATTACTCTTCTGATACTGAAATATGTACAGCGTGGGATAAAACAATGAGTAATTAGAATCAAGATGTTTGTCTTAGAAGAAAAAAAATTAGAATCAAGATGTTTGTCTTAGAAGAAAAAAAAAAATCAAGATGTTTGTCTTGTACAGGTGCAAGATTAAGAAGGTTAAATAGAATTCTGTCCTCTTGCTTTACAACTAGAAGTATCAGTAATCCATGATGTGTGCACTGAAAAGACCTAGAAACAATGATCAACTTAGTAGCAATGAACAACTCCAGGGCACAGATTGTGATTACTAAATACTATTTTTTCATTAAAAGAAACCAAGGCCCATTGGAGAAATGATGATTCCAGGGCTGGGACAGAAAATGTACAAGGTGAGCCTGGTGCAGTTTGTCATACCAGAAAGAAGAGCAATCAAAGACCATTAAGAGTTGTGTCTAAAGGATTTAGGAGCCGATTTGAACAGATTCCTATTGGACAACGACGGAACAAGTTGAGCCTCAATAAGGGTCTACAATGAATTGAACCATATCAAATACGTTTAAATCCATGAGTTCACAAGAACACAAATACATATACACAATTCATTGGCTATTTTGGGGGGACACCAACTCATTATTTTGAAAACTAATAAAAAATGGAGCAGAATTAAGCATTTATCTTGCCTTTCCTTAAAGAGTTATAATTCAAGATAACCAAATTACGAAGGAGGGGAAATTACTCTTTATAGAAATATTCAGCTAATCAATGATGAAGTTATATAATTAAATTATCAACATTTTTTAATGCCTCATGAAATAATGACTCTAAACATTGAGCATCAAGGGCTCCTAACAAGAAGAAAGACTACTTACAGCAACATGGATGTACCTAGAGATTATCATACTAAGTGAAATAAGCCAGACAGAGAAAGACGTATGATATCATATATCACACATATTACAGCATATGATATCACTTTAGTGAAATCTAAAAAAATGATACAAATGAACTTATTTACAAAACAGAAAGAGACTCACAGACTGAGAAAACAAACTTATGGTTACCGAAGGGGAAAGGGGGCTGGGGTAAGATAAATTAGGAATTTGGGATTAACAGATAGTACTATGCATAAAGTAGATAAACAAGTGCCTACTGGATAGCACAGGGATCTATATTCAGTATCTTGTAATAACCTATATTGGAAAAGAATCTGAAAAGTACATGTGAATCACTTTGATGTACACCTGAAACACTGTAAATCAACTATATTCAATTAAAAAAAAAAGACTACTAATCCTTACCTGCCTACTAACCTATGAAGTCTTCTTGCCAAAAATAAATCAAACCTGAATCTGACTACTCCTTCAGCTCTAACTAAATTAGATTACATTTACAGCAAATTCTGTGTAAACTACAGAAGAATAAAATCCAGACTGTGTGTAATTCCACAGGACAAACCACCAATTTCAGCAACAAATAAATTACAAGAGATAACAAAAGATGGAGGAGCCTATGGATTAAAATAAGCCACAATGTATGAATAGCATTTGGATCCTGATTCAGACTGTTAAAATCAAGAAAATTTCAACACTAGTTGGATATTTGAAGGTAATAAGGAATTCTGTGATAGTGATATCTGTATTTATCTTTTTAAAAAGATGTATATAGGGCTTCCCTGGTGGCACAGTGGTTGAGAGTCCACCTGCCGATGCAGGGGACACGGGTTCGTGCCCCGGTCTGGGAAGATCCCACATGCGACGGAGCGGCTGGGCCCATGAGCCATGGCCGCTGAGCCTGCGTGTCTGGAGCCCGTGCTCCGCAACAGAAGAGGTCACAACAGTGAGAAGCGCGCGTACCGCAAAAAAAAAAAAAAAAAAAAAAGTATATAGATATACATACAGAAATACTTAATGGCTAAAATGATATGACATCTGGGTTTGGGGGTACAGATAAAGCAAAACTGGCCATGAGTTAATAACTGCTGAAGCTGGATGAGGGTAAAGAGACGTTTACTATACTAGTCTCTCTACATGTGTGGGAAGAATTAAACATGTAAAAATAAATGAACAAGTCCACATACTCAGCAATAAAAAGGAACAAAATTGGGTCATTTGTAGAGACACAGATGGATCCAGAGACAGTCATACAGAGTGAAGTCAGAAAAAGAAAAACAAATATCGTATATTAACGCATATATATGGAACCTAGAAAAATAGTACAGATGAACCGGTTTGCAGGGCAGAAACAGAAACACAGAAGTAGAGAACAAACGTATGGACACCAAGGGGGGAAAGTGATGGGGCTGGTGTGATGAATTGGGAGATTGGGATTGACATGTATACACTAATAAGTATAAAACAGATAACTAATAAGAACCTGCTGTATAAAAAAATAAATACAATAAAACTCAAAAATTCAAAATAAATAAATAAATAAACAAGTCCAGTTAAACTCTAAGTTTCACATAATAAAAATGTCTTTTTTATATTAACTGTCAAACTGTTAAAAAATTATGATGATCAATAAAATTTTAACACTGGCTGGATATTTGATTATTTTTAATTTTTTTAAAGTATCTTTTAAAGCATTTCAGTATTTTCTGATTCAATACAAGGACTACTTGAAAGAACTAACTAAAAACTAATAACCGATCTAAAGAAACAGTTTTTATAGTAAAATCAATAACAAAAAACTGAATACCAAACAAAACCTTACCAATATCGGATAGCATCAAAGAGTTAAAGGAGAAACGGTGAGGAGTATAAATTATATTTTAGAAAGGAAACTATCCCACCTTTTGGAGACTGGGTGGAATTTAGATTCCTGTCATTCAGTGAGCCTCTGTAACTAAAACCACACAAGCAGTAAAACAAATCATACCATTTGTCCTGCTGTAACCCACGTCAAACCTCTGAAAAGGGCTTCCCTGGTGGCGCAGTGGTTGAGAGTCCGCCTGCCAATGCAGGAGACACGGGTTCGTGCCCCGGTCCGGGAAGATCCCACATGCCGCGGAGTGGCTGGGCCCGTGAGCCATGGCCGCTGAGCCTGCGCGTCCGGAGCCTGTGCTCCGCAATGGGAGAGGCCCGCGTACCGCAAAAACAAAAACAAAAACAAAACAAAACAAAACTCTGAAAAGCAGTTGGGACTGCCAAAACCATCCACTTCTCTAAATAACAACTTTACTATGGAATATTACTCAGCCATAAAAAGAAACGAAACTGAGTTATTTGTAGTGAGGTGGATGGACCTAGAGTCTGTCATACAGAGTGAAGTAAGTCAGAAGAGAAAAACAAATACCATATGCTGACACATATATATGGAATCTAAAAAAAAAAAAAAAAAATGGTCATGAAGAACCTAGGGGCAAGACGGGAAGACGCAGACCTACTGCGTCTTCTGCGAATGGACTGGAACAGATCTGCAAATGGACTGGGAACAAAGTGAGAGAGTGGCACGTACATATATACACTCCCAAATGTAAGACGGCTAGTGGGAAGCAGCCGCATAGCACAGGGAGATCAGCTCGGTGCTTTGTGACCACCTAGAGGGGTGGGATAGGGAGGGTGGGAGGGAGACGCAAGAGGGAGGGGATATGGGGATATATGTTTACATATAGCTGATTCACTTTGTTATACAGCAGAAACTAAAACACCATTGTAAAGTAATTATACTTCAATAAAGATGCTAAAAAGAAAAACCAACTTTACTATTCTAGTTTAACCCACAGTCAGAATACTAAGATTCTGGATTTTAAAAAGTAATTTACACGTGGGCTGGCACCTGCCCATTAACTAAAGACTGCAGCTATTACAATCCCACCCTCATACAATTCACCCTCTTTGCCTGGGATGCCCTCCCCTCTTTGGTGCCTGCTGAACCCCAGCTCACTGACTCCGACTCGTTTTCACTGGGGGCTTCTACTGATGTGTTCAGCAAAGAGGACAGCAGCCTACTTCCTATCCCCATTAAGATTTAACCAATTTTTCACCCGCAAAAAAACCTTTCTGTAACAACTTATCAGCACTGCACACCACTCTCAGCTATGTTTTTGGTTCTTGGGGATAGGACAAATTGCTTTATGTCATTTAGGCATAAAATCATATGGTCACACCACCAGCCGTTGGAGGTTAACCAAAATACTTACTTTAAGGTAAGACTGCATGAAGTGAACACAAACACCTGGTAAATATCTTGAGCCATGAATTACAAGAGCAAAAATAAAAGTAATTGCTAAAGGCAGAGACCCTCTGACACCCCCCCCCCGCCCCACTAAAACAAACGAAAAAGAAAGGAAGGAAGGAGAGGGCGAGATGACCAACAGCTCCTTCTCTAATAAAGTTGCAGGACAACCCTATTACCATCCGTAGGCAGATATGGCTTTTGTTTGGGCAGAAGCTGTCGTTTTTTCAAAAACACGAGAGCAGACGGGCAGAACCCGGATGCCCGCGTCTGTCTGCGCCTGTGCTCGAACCCTGGAGCCGTCAGCCCTCCGGGCCACTGACCCGGCGGCCGCGAGCACCGCGCTGACCCAACGTCCGGCCCGGATCCTCCTTTCCCACACGGGCGCCCGAAGCCCACCACCCAGTCCACCGACGAGCTGCCCAGGCGCTCCCACAGACTAGCCCGTGCGACGAAGGGTCTGCAGGGCGTCGGCCCCTCTGCGCCAGTCAAGGCCGACGGTCGAACGACGGGGACCCCACCCCCGCCCGCCCAGGACAGACCCCCGGGGCCGCCTCCACTCTCCGCGCCGCCGCCACAGGCGCCGCCGCCACAGGCCCCGCCGCCCGGCCTGGAGCCCCGGGCCTGCCGCCGTCCCGCACACGGGCCTCACCTCAGAGTCGAATCGCGGGCAGCGGACAGGCTACCAGCTCTGAGCGCAGCCGCCGCCCGTCGCTCCGGCTCCGCCCCCTGTCCGCCGCGCGTACCCTGCCGGCTGCCCCCACCGGCCTGCCCGGCCTCCCGCCCCCTCAGCCCTCCGCACAGCCCCAGAAGCCCGAGCTGGGTGCGGCCTGAGGCGCCGCAGCCCAACAACGCACCACCCCATAGGCCCAGCCCTTGCTGCACCTCCCAGCAACGCGTGCTGCTATTGGCTGAGAGAGGGCGGGAGAGGTGGGGTGGGGCCTCGGCGGGAGGGGTTACAGCCTCTGGCCACCGCTTTTCCGGGGACGGACTTCGGGGGCCGCGCCCTCCCCCTGCGGACGAAGCAGGGTCCAAAGAGTGGGGACGGCCAGTTGCAGCCCCTCATGCCTCGTCGCTGAAGCAGGCCGGGCCGTCGTGCCAGCGGCGCCCGCTCACCCAGAGCCGCTCCGTCACTCATTCATTGTTGCTGGTCAGGCTCGTGGAGGTCTCCTGCGGGCCAAATTCGTGCGATGCGCAGGAGAGCTTACCAAAGGGTAGTTTGCAGGCCCTGCTCAGCCTGAGGCTGGGGGCCTCTCCCTGCCCTCCTCGCCCACTCCTCCAGCGGACGGACCCTGCCCCCTGCCCCCTGTGCCCAGCCCTGTGCTGGTCTGCATCCAGAAGCCCTTGCCAGGGTGCCCGGGACCACGGGCAAAGTTTGGGGTCGGGCTGGCAGCCAGGCGGGGCCCGAAGAGCGGGGCCTGTGGATCCCGATAAGGCTCCATCGACGCGGCCGCTGCCTGATGCCTGGAGCCTGGCCTGCTGATGCTGCTTGAAAGAGCACAGTCACTGCTGCAGAACCAGGGCATTGGTGAGACCAGGCCACCTGCCAGTGACCTGAAGGCAAGACTAGAGATCACATCAGCACCTGCCCCAAAACTGCCCCTCCTTGTCTCATCCGAGTCCCCAAAAGACCCGGGAGACATATGGGCTAGCTCCCTTTATACCCATAGAAAGTTGAGGCCCAGAGCTGAGCAATGGAAGAATAGTGTGGAATCCAGACCTTCCCTCCCAGCAGGGTCCCCTTTGGCCTTGTCCACAGAGGGTCGGGGATACTGTCTATGGATAATAGACAGTAACCTCTGATCTCCTGGACACTGGCTTTTCTCAGAAGACTTTTCTGACAAGACTCCACAATTCTGCATCTATCACTTCTGTTTCCCTTGCACCCAGCAACAAGGCCTGGCCCACAAGAGGTGTCAGTGGGGGCTTGCTGGAAGGAGGAAGGGAGGAGTAGAAGACGACTGAGCATGTTAAGTAGAGACATAGAAGATACAAAAAAGACCCAAGTCAAACATAAAGGTGAAAAACAATGTCAGAAATGAAGAATACACTGGGTGAGATCAACAGCAGATTAGACCCAGGGACTTCCCTGGTGGTACAGTGGTAAAGAATCCACTTTCCAATGCAGACTCCGTGCTTCCACTGCAGGGGGTGTGGGTTCAATCCCTGGTCAAGGAACTAAGATCCCACATGGCCACGGGGCAACTAAGCCTGCGCACCACAACTACTGAACTCGCATGCCTCAACGAGAGAGCCTGCATGCTGCAAACTGTAGAGCCCATGCACTCTGGAGCCCATGCACCGCAACTACAGAGCCCACATGCCCTGGAGCCCACAGGTCACAACTAGAGAGAGAAAACCACGCCACAACTAAAGAGAAGCCCACACGCCACAACTAGAGAGAAGACCATGCGCCACAACCAGAGAGAAGCCCACGCACCACAAGGAAAGATCCTGCGTGCTGCAACTAAGACCCAACGCAGCCAAAAAAAAAAAAAAAAAAAACCAGAAAAAAAAACCCAAAACAAAACAAACAACAGATTAGACCCAGCAGAAGAAAATCTTAGTGAACTTGAAGACATGAAAAAAGAAACTAAATGAAACAGAGAGAAAAGAGCTTGGAAAAGAATGAACAGAGTACCAATGAGCTGTAGGACAACTTCAAGAGGGCTAGTATAGATGTTAATTGGAGTCCCTGAACATAGAGGTGAGTGTTGGGAGGACAGAAATACTGTTTGAAGATATAATGGCTGAATTCTTTTAATTTCATGAAAACTACAAACCCACCCAGATCCAAGCAGCTCAAGAAGTAACTGGGGACTTCCCTGGTGGTCCAGTGGTTAAAACTCTGTGCTTCCACTGTAGGGGGTTTGGGTTCAATCCCTGGTCGGGGTATAAGATCCCACATGACATGCAGCATGGCTTCCCCCATGCTGTAACTTCTGGCTTGCTACTGAGCTCCGGTAGAAATGCAGTGTTTCTATGGGACATCTGAGGCCAGAACTGCCCATCACTTGGTTCTGTCAGACCACCAAGGCATAAAGCCAGGTAGATAAATCATCATCTGAAAGCATCTGATCCGGGATTGGATTCATGTACTTACTCTTATAGCTGTGATACCTCTCCCTTAGCTCTCACCTGTGGTCTCAGGGGATTCCCTGTGACACAGTGACAGAGGAGGAAAACGTATATGCTTGGTCCATGGGAAGGTTGGCTAAATATGTTGGTGTGGCCTGAAAATGGCCTAATGCTGCACTGTATCCCCATTCAGTGGTCACCCTGAAAGAAGGTGGCAAAGGGAAATCATCCCGATAGGCAAAGCTTGCAGTAGTGAACTTGGCCACTCACTTTGTGGGAGGGAGACATGGCCTGAACTCATGGGCAGTGAGAAATGATTTAGCTGGACGGAGCCTGGACGGAGAAACATGGAAGTTCAGGGACAAGAGGTATGGGGAAGAAGCATTTGGATGGACCTGTGAGAACTGGCACAAAGGATGGAGATCTTTGTATGGCATATTAATGTCTACCAGTGAGCATCCACCACAGAGGCTCTAAACACCAAGCAGATGGAATGGCTCAGCCAATGGGGATCAGCTGGGATCTGTCCTCTGCCACCACAATTGTCTCATCAATGAAGTAGCCATGGTGGCAGGGTGGAGGCTATGCATGAGCCCAACAGCACAAGCTCCTCATAACCAAGGCTGATCCAGCTACTGCCACTGCCAGTGTCTAACCTGTCAGCATCAGAAACCAAGGCTGAGGCCCCTGGAGGAGCCAACCGGCCACTTGGTGGCAAGTTGATTACACTGGATCCCTTCTACCCGAGAAAAAGCAATAACCCATACTCACCAAGATAGATTGCCATGTATCTGGGTGTGGATTTGCCTTTTCTGCCTGCAGTAATTAAGCCAGCACCATTATCAAGAGCTCACAATGTATCTGGTTTGCTGACCTGAAATCCCACATAACTGCCTAGCACTAAAGGACCTGCTTTATGGCAAAGTAGGTATGGCAATGGGCACATGACCTGGGACCCACCATTTCTACCACAAACTGTACCATCTAGAAGTTGCTGATCTACTAGAGATGGACTAGGCACATGAAGGCTCAAATGAGGCTCCAACCTGGAGATGGCATCCTGGGAGGACAGAGCACTGTCCTCCAGGAAGTGGTACATACTCTGTACCAATAAGTAACCACTTGGGACTTCCCTGGCGGTCCAGTGGTTAAGACTTCGCCTCCCAATGCAGGGGGTGCGGGTTCGATCACTGATCAGGGAGCTAAGATCCCACATGCCTCGCAGCCAAAAATACAAAACATAGGGCTTCCCTGGTAGCGCAGTGGTTGAGAGTCCGCCTGCTGATGCAGGGGACACGGGTTTGTGCCCCGGTCTGGGAAGATCCCACATGCCGCCGCTGCAGCTGGGCCTGTGAGCCATGGCCGCTGAGCCTGCGCGTCCGGAGCCTGTGCTCCGCAACGGGAGAGGCCACAACGGTGAGAGGCCCGCGTACCGCAAAAAAAAAACATAAAACAGAAGCAATATTGTAACAAATTCAGTAAAGACTAAAAATGGTCCACATCAAAAAAAAAATCTTAAAAAAAAAAAGAAGTAACCACTTCACGAGGCTCCGTCCCTAACAGGTGGACTACCCAGTCAACGCCTTGAGGAACTTGCACTTCCTGCTCTGCGACATTAAGTACTGAGCCTAGAGGTTTGGATTACCAAAGAGGACATTTCTACCCAGGGACCTAGTAAAGCTGAAGCTATGGCTGCCACCTGGTCACGTGGGACAACTTATGTTAGTAGATCAGTAGGCACAGAAAGAAGTGGCCACGTTGGCAGGGGTAACCGACCCTCGTTGTTGTATGTAGGGCTGCCAGCCTCATGATGGAGGCAGGCAGGAGTGCATTTGGCACTCAGGCATTCCGAGGGGCAGGGTAGCTCTTGGTTCTCCCATACCCAGTGACTGTAAACAGGCAAGCATGGCAACATGGCCCAGTGAGCACAGGCTCCCAGGGACTCGAAGAGCCAAAAGCCTAGCCATCAAGAAGAGAAATCTAGAAAGGGTGGTGGAAAAGGGAGGTGTTGGGTATCATTTGTGGTTTTGAGTCCAACTGCAGCAGTGGGGGCCACATAGTTCATCCCTCTACCCATCTCTCGGAAGTTCTCCCAGATACTGGGACCAGTGAGAATACTGAAGAGTCTGTGTCTGAATGGACTGAACTTAATATGAGAAACAAGTGGATCTCAGCACTTCAAGGGGTGGACTTGGTAATTGCCATTGATGCCCGGTCCAGATCCCCATTCCACGTTGGTGCTAAAAGTGGTCCCCTCTCCAGGTGCTGTGAATGTTAGCTACTAATTGCCCAGAGAGCCCCTTTTGCCAGAGTGCTGCCCTTGCCCAGGAGATTATCTCCCT
This sequence comes from Aethalodelphis obliquidens, assembly GCF_003676395.1. Taxonomy (NCBI): domain Eukaryota; kingdom Metazoa; phylum Chordata; class Mammalia; order Artiodactyla; family Delphinidae; genus Aethalodelphis; species Aethalodelphis obliquidens. The sequence goes on from NW_020837950.1 coordinate 74,137,258, forward strand.
ACCCAGACAACCCCTGGCCAATAATGCTGATCCAGGGTCACACAAGTCTGGTCCTCTCAAAGCAAAACCAACTCTGTAGGACAAGGCGCATTCCAAAGCTTCCTGTAGAACCAGGCTAAAGCTAGTCTCCAGCTGAGACCACCTCTTTCCCATGTTTTTTCCTTTGCACTATCCTGATTCCTCCATTCAGCTTATCCTGAGACTACTTGCACAAGAGCAATAAATCACTTGCACAAGATCCCTGTTTCAGGTTTTCCTTCTAAAGAACCCAATCTAAGAAAACTGTATATAAGAAATACTGTCGGGACTTCCCCGGTGGTCCAGTTGTTAAGACTCCGCGCTCCCAATGCAGGAGGCACAGGGTCAACCCCTGGTCGGGGAACTAGATCCTTCATGCTGCAACTAAAGATCCCGCATGCCACAAGGAAGATCCCACATGCCACAACTAAGACCCGGGGCAGCCAAAAATAAATAAATATCTAAAAAGCAACAACAAAAAAGAAATACTGTCTACAAGTCAACACCAAAAAAGCAAACAACCCAATTAAGAACTGGGCAGGGCTTCCCTGGTGGTGCAGTGGTTGAGAGTCCGCCTGCCAATGCAGGGGACACGGGTTCGTGCCCCGGTCCGGAAGATCCTACATGCCGCGGAGCGGCTGGGCCCGTGAGCCATGGCCGCTGAGCCTGCGCGTCCGGAGCCTGTGCGCCACAACGGGAGAGGCCACAACAGTGAGAGGCCCACGTACCGAAAAAAAAAAAAAAAGAAATGGGCAAAGTGGAGTTCCCCAGTGGTCCAGTTGGTAAGACTCCATGCTCCCAATGCAGGGGACCAGGATTTGATCCCTGGTCAGGGAACTAGATCCCACATGCCACAACTAAGAGCCAGCATGCTGCAACTAAAAGATCCTGCATGCCATAACTAAAGATCTCGCATGCTGCAATGAAGATCTGGCACAGCCAAATAAATAAACATTAAAAAAAAAGAAAAGAAAAGAAATGGGCAAAGGACTTGAATAGACATTGCTCCAAAGATATACAGATGGTCAATAAGCACAAGAAAAGATGCTCAACATCACTAAGCCTTAAAGTGCAAATCAAAATCACCATGAGATACCACTTAACATCCATTAGGATTGCTATTATCTTTTAAAAAGAAAAGAAAAAATAAGTGTTGACAGGGATGTGGAGAAATTAGAACCCTTGTGCATTGCTGGTGGGAACATAAAATGGTGCAGCCACTGGGGAAAATGATATGGTGGTTCCTCAAAAAGTTAAAGAATTACCATATGACGTAGCAATTCCAATTCCTGGTATATACCCAAAAGAACTGAAAAGAGACTCTTAACACTTATTTGTACATCCATGTTCATAGCAGTGTTATTAACAATAAACAAAAGATGGAAGCAACTCAAGTGTCGTTGACAGATGGATAACAAAATGTCCATCCATACAATGGAATATTATTTCTTTCCTTAAAAAGGAAATTCTGGGGCTTCCCTGGTGGCGCAGTGGTTAAGAATCCTCCTGTCAGTGCAGGGGACACAGGTTCGAGCCCTGGTCTGGGAAGATCCCACATGCCGCAGAGCAACTAAGCCCATGCGCCACAACTACTGAGCCTGTGCTCTAGAGCCCGCGAGCCACAACTACTGAAGCCCACATGCCTAGAGCCCGAGCTCCACAACAAGAGAAGCCACCGCAATGAGAAGCCCGCGCACCACAACAAAGAGTAGCCCCTGCTCGCCCCAACTAGAGAAAGCTCTCACGCAGCAACAAAGACCCAATGCAGCCAAAACATAAATAAATAAATATTTTTTTTAAAAAAAGAAGAAATTCTGACACATGCTACAACATGGATGAATCTTAAAGACATTATGCTAAGTGAAATAAGCCAGTCACAAAAGGACAAATGATGATTCCACTTGTATGAGGGAACTAGAATAGTCAAATTCATAAGACGGAAAGTAGAATGGCGGTTGTCTGGGCTGGAGGAGGGGGAATGGGGAGTTACTATTTAATGGATACAGAGTTTCAGTTTTACAGGATGAAAAGAGTTATGGGGATGGATGGTGGTGATGGTTCACAACAACGTGAATGTACTTAATGCCACAGAACTGTATGCTTAAAATGGTTAATTTATATTATCTATATTTTATCATCATAAAAAAGTTTAAATGCTATTAAAGTACACCTTCCTTTTCCAAGAAAAAAAAGAAAAAAGAAATACTGTCTTATGTAGGAGTTTAAAAAAAACCCCAGAAAACTAGACACATACAACAATAAATATCAAGTAATGAGGAGCTCAATGAAGTTAAAAGTCACCTGAAGGGAATTCCCTTGCGGTCCAGTGGTTAGCACTCTGTAATTCCACTGCAGGGGGCACGAGTTCCATCCCTGGTCAGGGAACTAGATCCCACATGCATGGCACAACTGAGAGTTTGCATGCTACAACTAAGGAGCCCACATGCCGCAATTAAGACCCGGCACAACCAAATAAATAAATTAATTTAAAAATAATAGTGGGCATGGTGTTATTTGGGTGGTGTCATCCAATAAACTAAATTTGAAAAGAAAAAAAAAGACATAATTAAGCAACAGTAAGTAAGAGAGCTTGGCACTGGTATAGAAACAGACAGACAAATAGAACAGAACAAAGAGTCCAGCCACACACCTACACATATATGGATATATGGCAAGTGGCGTTGCAGATGGTTGGGGAAGGGACAGGTTATAAATAAATGATGCAGGGGTAGGTGGGGTAACCCTATGGGGGGAAGATGAAAGTGGATCTTTATCTCTTGCTATGTGCAAAAAACAATTATACAGTTGGAGAAGATATATGATACATTTCGCTGACAATATTGAGGCTATATAAAGAATTCTTATAGACTAATAAGAAAACAACAGGAAAATAGGCAAAAGATTTGAATAGACACTTCACAGGAGAGAAAATCAAAGTGGTTAGTAAATACATGAAAATGTGCCCAACCTCATTAGTAATTAGCTAAATGCAAATTAAAGCCATAATTAAACACCCACCAGACTGGCAAAGATGAAGAAAAGTCTGACAATACCAAGTGTTAGCAAGGATGTGGAACCAAGGGAAGTCTCTTTTACTGCAAAATTCTTGGAAAACAGTGAAAGGCCCTAGAACTCAGGAGTGAGACTCCTAGGTACATACCCTAGAGAAACTTGTGCACACATGCATCACAAACACAGATAAGACTGTTCCTAGTAGCACTGTCTGTGATTGTCCCAAACTACAAACAAACTAAACGTCCATCCACAGTAAAATGGATCCATGAACTACAATACAGTCAATGGAACAGTTTTCAGCGATGAATCTGAACAAACTACAGCTACGCACAGCAACCTGGACAAATCTCAAAGATGTAACGAGCAGAAGCCAGACGCCAAAGGTTGCATCTGTATGATTCCATTCACATAACGTCCGAAAACAGGAAAGCACCGTGATGGATGAAGCCTTCATAGCAAAACAGGAATGTGAGCCTCCCCAAAGCGAGGGCAGGGGTTGTGAGAGAGGAAGGGGGTGGCGCTGAGCTGGGGAGGGCACACGGGGCCTGGTTCACTTCATAGCAATTTGTTACGCTGTACATTTGTGTTCTGTTCACTTTTCTGGATGTGTTTCATTCCACCGGAAATGAAAGGAGAAAGGAGGTGCCTCAGCTCTGAGTAGCTCAGAGCGCGACCAGGGATGCAGCTGGAGGGCGATGCAGGGGCAGCTGTCAGGCAGCCTCTGCAGTTTCTGAGGAGCAGTCTGAGGGAGGCAGATGGGTCAGGTCTGCTTTGCATCCCACAACTCTCCCTCCCGAGAGAGTGCTGGTGGCTTGATGCGGGATGGCCACTAGCAACCATCTCCGGGGCACAGACAGGGGGGCCCTGTGTGTGTGCAGGTTGCCCAGCCAGGGGCTCCCTGCTTCTGAGTCACAGGCAGAGACAGGCTGCGGCCTGCCCCTCACTGCCTCTCTAGAGACACACAGATTTGGTTCAAGGGCCAGCTCTGCCTGATATTCCTCGGGTGGCCTTGCTGTCCTCTATGCCATGCCCTGCAGAGGCCAGCCCAGTGCAGCCCAGCGGGACGAGAAGCCCCTTGGGCCCAGGCCTCTGGTGCTCAGCCTGGGGTGCCAGAAGTTCCCCCTCAGACCAGCAGGGGGCATCCATGCAATGTGACCCAGAATTGGCGTGGGGACTGGAGCAACCCTGGCTTGTTTTGTGAGGTCTCTTCTGGTTCTAAAAACATCTGTTGACAATAAAACTCTATGAACAGAAGGTACAGAGGCTCACTGCACTCCTTCCGATGAACTGCAGGAAAAGTACAACCATGTTCAGGGCTCAGCTTGGAGAAGCTTCCCAAAGCGTCCAGGGCCCTCTTCCCTGGCACAGGAATTGAACCATCTCTGGACTCACCATCAGGATGGGCAGGTCAGCGAAGCCTCTCTGAGCCTCAGTTTCCCTATCTGTAAGGTGAGGGAGCAGCACAGCACCTCGGGTGGGGCCCCCATCAGTTTACCCACAGACTGCGGCTGGGAGGACAGAACAGTGAGGCAGGTCAGCCTTGTCCCCCCCACCCCGAGCTGTGGCCCCCTCGCTGGGTGAAGGCATGCCCAGAACCCCGGGAGGCAGGCTAACCAGACACCCTAAAATGACTGTCCGAGGCCACGCGGGTGGCAGGGAGCTAGGCGGGGGCCAGGGTCTGGGCTCAGCAGCGAAGGACAGATTGCAGGGCTGTGTCTGGAATCCAGGCCTCCCTGAGCCTGGGTTTTCTCACCTGTAAAACAGTTCGCCTGGAGGGCAGCTGCTATTACACCTAAGTCAAGTGTGCAGCTCAGCACCTTGAGTACAGGAAGTGCTCAGCCAGTGGTAACCACCCTCCAGCCCTACGTGAGGAATAGAACATTCATGGCAAGTCTCGGGGGAGTGGGACCCCTTCCAGCCCCTCCTGTGTGCTGGAGGACCGTGCCTGGGGCCCCATCCACTACCCTCCACACACACACTCTAGCAACCGAGGCCCTGGGCCTGGGGTGTGAACTCAGAGGAGGGCAGCTGTCCCGTCAGGCCCTGGGCTGGGCTCTGGGGTGGGCCTCTAGTAGCGACAGGTCTCATCTGTCCAGGTGGCCAGAAGGACCTATCACCTGGCTCTGGACACCAGAACCCCCCAACCTTGCAGTTCAGGGGTCTTCAAGTATGAGCTGGCTGCCAAGTGGCCGCGTGTCAGCTAAAAGCATTAGTGTCATGTGTCCTACAGCAATCAGCAGCACAGCAGACCCCAGAAACTGCTGGAAATGCTTCTCTGATTTCACAGAAAGGGAAACTGCAAGCCACAGTGGGGACTGGTGTGCGTCACTTGGGCTCAGGGCAGTGGACTGCAACTGCAGGAAGGAGGAACTGCTGGTTTCCCACAGATGCTGCGGAAGGAACACCAGGGGCTCCGGTTTCCCCAACTCCACTGGGTGCCTGAAGAAGAAACATCTGTAGAGGTGGTGCTGGACACTCGGTTCCTGGGAGGAGACGGCTGCTGTCTTCCCTGCTGCACCTCCAGGAGCCTCCCATCTGACTGGACTTCTCTCTCCTCCTCCAACGACCTCACCCCGGGACATGCCCAGGGCAGAGGAAGGGACGTCCAAAGGGCCTTCCTCTGGGACCATTAATCAATGGCTAGTGGGCACATAGGCTCTTGTGGCTTGGCTTCTACATCGCGAATTCCTCATCCCAACACAAAGTGCAGTGAGGAGCAAATGACCCTGGGTTCCCTGGCAGCCCTGACACCCAGTTGAGTCTGTTTTTATGAGGAAAAGAAAACATTCCAGCCTGGATGGCCACGCCAGGGAGAGCAGGCTGCTGGGATTCCGTGACAGGAAGCAAGGGGATGATCGGTGCTGGGCCTGCACCAGGCATGAACCAGACGACTTGGGCATCTGGGTACCACTGTCCCCACCCACCCCTGGCCGACACAGGGCCTACTCTTCCTGCAGCACTGTAACCATCACTTCCTCCAGGAAGTCTTCCTGGAGCCCCCAGCTGCGTTGCAAGCTCCCAGCCCCTGCACACCCCGCTGCCACGGACGGTGGGCGCTGTGCGTACCTTCTGCCCGGTTGTCTCCCAGTAACCACTGGTTAAGCCAACGAATGACCCGGTTACTGATGTGAGGGGCCTCTTAGCTCTGTAGCCTCACTGCCCTGGACCTGACTTCTGGCAGCAGAACCTGGCATTCTGGATACAGGCTCTGGGGCCAGATTGTCCAACTTTTTGGGTCCTGTTCTGTTACCAGCTGTGGACCCAAGGGTAAGTCATTTAGCGCCCTGTGGCCTAGAAAACAAGACCACCTCCTAGAGGTCCCGTGAGCTGACCTGCTACAGTCAACACTTGGAGGCTGATGTGCCCCCTTCCCAGTGCAGCCCTGGCCACCGGGGCAAAGGTCATCTGTGCTTTATTGTGAGGCACCGGCCCCTCTCGGAGCCTGTGTTGTAGCGTTCCTGGGGGTCCAGCCCCTGCCCAACCCCAAATACCTCAGCCCTGCCCAGCTCCCAGCCCAGTGCCGGGGGGGCGTGCCGGGGGGTACCAGAATTTCTGTAAATCAAGTCCAGACTGGGCTCAGTCCTAGGCTCCTGGGAGGTGGGCGGGGTGAGACAGGAGAGCCCCACACAATTCCCTGGAGCCCAGGGCCTGGCCGAGCCCCGGGGGACCCAGCCTGCTGGGCGGGGCCTGGCCTGGCAATCTCTGTGAGGTGTCCACCGGGGAGGCCCCGGGTCAGAGCACGGTGCTGGCTCCCGCGTGTTCTCCCGTGCAGGCCGGTCTCCTTCTGCGTGGCCCAGGGCTGTGGCCCCGTGGCCGTCTCTGCCCAGTAGCGTGCAAGCACAGGCGTCACCTGGGCCTGGCGTAACCGTAGGGGTGCCGCAGCAGCAGGCTCTGGTGGCCAGGCAGCACGTGAGTGTGGTAATGCTCCACCAGGCTGCCCACGCTCACAAACAGGACCTCGCCCTCCAGGTAGAACTTCGCCTCCTGGGTGGGGAGTGGGGCAGGGTCAGAGGGGCCGGCCAGCCCCCTGAGCTGTAAGACGGGGCGGTCGGCAGTAACGCTCTGCCCAGGGGACGCAGGCCAGGTCTGTAAATAAGCCTAGGGCTGAGGGCTGATCACCCCATCTCCTCTAGGGTCAGTGGAGGACACAGAGAAGCCAGGAGCGGGGGGAGGTGGGGCCACGGAGAGAGGGGACGGCGGAGGAGGAGTGTTTGGGGGTGCTGGCCTCAGACCACCCACTACCTATGCTCTCCCAGGGAGACTCTGCCCCGACCCCAGCCGAGCCCCGGACCAGGGCTCCCCTCCTGCCCAGGGCCCTCGGGTAGGCCAGCCCGCTCACCTTCTCAAAGATGCGGTAGTTCCTCACTTTGCTGGAGGTTTCGTCCCACACGACCAGAACCTGCGGGGAGAGGAGCGGGCAGAGGACGGCTCACTCCCCTCAGGAAAGACACAGACTCGGGGTGCGGGGGCAGCAGCGTCGAGGCTGGGTCCCTGGGAGAGGGTCCCCCTGCCCATGGACAGCAGGGTCAGGATGGGCGGCCCCTTGCCCCGGGACTCCTGCCCTCAGAGCGTCTGCTAAGACGCGAATGACAGTAGCAGGTGCCTGGTCCACACTAGGACCATCTCCGACACTCAAGGGGAAACAGGCTCAGTGAGGTCACACGAGTCACCCTTGGAGGGGCCCAGGCAGAGCCAGCAGACCTCCTAATGTTCCCACGGCCCCAGGCAGCCTCCCCTTCAAAGAGCAGGAAGGGGAACCCCCTACCCCGCCAGAGCCCCGGGCCCCCCAACCCTTCCTGTGCCTCACGCCCGTGCTGGGGAGTGGGCACCACTGCAGACGGTGCTGAGTTCCTGAAAACAGATGGGGAGAAGGGGTTGTAGACCTCAAGGATGAAACCTGGTTGAGAAGCCAAGTAAGAGGCTGCGTGGGGAAATGAGCTACGAACTGTAGAGTTCTGTGCTCGCCTGTCAGCCCGGGTATGTAGAGGGCGGCAGACCCCACCACGCAGCCGTCTTGGGGGCCTTTGCACAGCAGGGTGGCGGCTGAGCACCCTCCCTGGGTGCCTACCTTCCCCGCCTTGGTGGAGGAGTTCCGGATGCAGTAGAGGCCGTCCAGGGGCTCTCCCCGGGGGCTCGTGGCTTTGAACAGCCTACAAGAACACAGCCGTGTGAACAGGTGAGCCCCCCTCGGACAGCTCTCTCAAGGACCCTCCAGCCCATCACCACGTGGCTTTCTGTCATCCCAGATTCTGCAGCTCAGGTTCCGAGAGCACTGGGGACCACGAGGGCCGGCCGCACAGAGCCCAGGGCGAGGCCAGAGCAGGGGCTGAACTGGCAGGAGTCATTCTTTCGCCGGGTTTCTCGTGGCACTCAGCTGTGTTCTCGTGCCAGTAACTGCCCAGCACCGAGGCTGGAGAGGGGGACCAAAGAGCAGGAAGACCAGAGGGCGTGCATTCATGCGTGTGTGTGTGTAGGTATGTGTGTGTGTGTGTGTGTGTGTGTATGTGTAGGTGTGTGTGTGTGTGTATGTGTGTAGGGGTGTGTGTGTGTGTATGTGTGTAGGGGTGTGTGTGTGTGCAGGTGTGTGTGTGGGGGGCGGCAGAGAACCTCAGGTCTGCCAAGACAAGGCCTTGGAGAAAGAAGGGCTTCACACTGACCTTTCCACTTCACAAGATTCCGTGGTGTTGATGAAAACGGAGCTGGGCAGTGGCACCTGGAGGGAGGCCGGCATGGTCAGCGTCAAGGCCCAGGTGGGACTCTCCCCGCTGGCTGCCAGCCTGTGCCGGGAGACGGGGCTGCGCACCGTGTCCCGCGCCCCCAGCTCCCCCGCGGCCGCCCATCCTGTTGGACATCTGGGCACCCCACACGGCCTTGCCTTCTCGTAGTCCTCATCAGAGTCCTCCCCGCCAGCGTCCGCCTGCGGCGTGTCAGCCTGCGCGGGTTTCCGGGGTTTTTCAAAGGAGAAGCTCCTGAAGCTCTGCCCGTCGGGGGGTGATCTCCTGGACGGGAAGCAAACGGAGGAAGGCCGTGTCGCTGCCAGACGTGGGACAGGCCCCCTCTGCTCCCCCCAGACGCTGCTCCCCGCGCCTCCAAGTGACCACACCAAGCCTGGGGACCCATGAGGTCTGGCGCCTGCGGCCCTGGCGGCTGTCAAAGGCTCAGGACCACAGAGCTCTGGGGGGCTCCACGCTGACCGCCCTGGGGTGGCAGCAGTCACCTGAAGCCTGGCCGCCTGAGCCGGCATCACCGGCAAGGGGGGTCCTGGGCTCCAGACACTGTGGGCAAAGGGCCCAGTGCTGCCATGGACCAGCTCTGTGACCTCAGCCACGTTGCACTCCTCCCAGAGCCACGGGACGGATGTGAATGGGTCGAGCCAAAGGGACACGCCCCTCACTGTGGCCACATGGTCCGAGCCTCCAGGGCTTCAGGGAGAGTTAAAGGAGGCCACCCTGGGATGGGCTGCCAGGCTGTGGGTAAGGCTGTGCTGTGGACGACCAGCTCTGCCACATGCAGACCCGTGGCACTCAGGTCCAGACCCAGAGCACGAACACATGAGCCAGCCTACAACTCTGTGGCCCCTCACAAAACAGAACCGTGAGTGTGCCGAAGGGTTCTCCCAGGCACTCCCGCACGGGTGGCAGTGCTAACAGAGCCCTAGGGGGAAGGGTGCCGTGGTCAAGAGTACTCAGGAGGAACCGTACTAGAGTGCCCACTCAGGCTCCCCGCTCGGGCTCCCGGAGCCTTCCCTGCTGAGGGCCCTGCGGGCTGTGGGTGTGAGGACACACCAGGCTCCCGGCACTGCCCAGCAATAAAGTGGAAAGTGTTTCGAGCAGGCCTCGAGGTGAGTCACACACACGTCCCACATTCCACTGGGAACTGGCAGGTTCCCAGTCAGGAAGGGCACAAAGGCAGCCTAGGTGGCGTCAGAGCCAGGGTGGCATCTGGAGCCCCAGACAGGGCCAGGAAGGGCACTTCTGGCTCAGGAGGGCTCAGTCCCACACCTCCCCAGAGCGCCTGTCCCTGGGCAGGCTGGCAGCGCCCGGAGGGCCCTCACTGCACGGCAGGGGCTCTGGGAGGCCGGGGTGCCCAGAGCCCCGCCTCGCCCACTGCTCCCCAAGGCAGCCACGGGCTCCAGGCTCACCACCCACAGGGCTGGACCTCAAAGGCCAGGCGGGACACCCCTGGGAACCCCCGCGTCAGGTGTAGGGGAGACCATTCAGCCTAGGCAGCCCAGGGCCATCAAGGCGCCTTCCTCCCCCCACCCAGGCCAGGGCCGCCTGGTGCCCGTCACGGGCTGTGTGCCAGAGGCAGGGAGGCTGGGTCACCGGTGGGAAGACAGGCTGGGGGGGGGGCCCCAGTGGCACCAGTGTGGCACAGACTCACTGGAGGTGGGGGAGGGGCGGTTTTTCTGGCCTGGGCAGGATCGCGGGCCGGGCTGTGGCCTCGGGCGTGGGCAGCTTCAGTGCGGGAGGCCGGGGGGCCACGGCGGGCACGAAGAGTCCGGGCTTGGCTGCCTCCCTTGGGGGGGCCACTTCAGCCACCTTCAAGAACTTGGGCTTGTTGGCCGGCACGGGAGGGGGCTCAGGTGTGGGTGGCCCCCGAGGGGACAGGTGGAAGGACTTGAGCTTGTCACAGTTCCTGGAGGTGGTAGCAGCTGCGCTGGCAGAGCTAGAGGAAGAGCTGGCGCCGTGGCCAGGGACCCGGGGCTCTGGGCCGGAGCTGGCGTCCTCGCGGAAGCAAGGTGGCTTCCGGCTGGGCACGGCGGGCAGGCCGCCCGGTGGGGGTTCACTCACCCTCCGGGAGGGGGCGGGCACCCTGGGGCCGGGCTCGAGCCACCTCGGGCCCAGCAGCTCCCTCCTGGAGTCCTCGGGGGCCGGGCCGGCATCGGGGAGGCTGCGCTTAGGGGGTGCAGGTGGCAGCAGAGGGCCTGGACCCTTGGAGGAAAAGGAGTGGGCCCGGGGCACATCAGAGAAGACGGGCTTCCTGGGCGTGGGCACCGGAGGTGGGGGGTAGGCCGGTGGGTGGATCAGGGCATCTGCAGAGCGAGGAGACCCATCTGGTGAGCAAGCGTCCCCTGCTGGAGGCCAGAGCAGCAGCACCTCTGCCGGCAAGGGCCAGCCAGGGCCAAGCAGGCGTGCAACCCCCCAGCGCCCAGCCCCCCAGCCCGGCCACGCGGCCTACAGCCCCGATGCAGCCTTCCTTCTGGGACGCTGGCCCACCCCAGGCCACCCGGCCCTCCCGATCTGTCCCCCATACGGCAGCCTGTGCAAACTTCCTGAAGCCCAGGTGTCACATCAGGGGCCTTCAGCTTCCGGGGGAGCGGGTCGGGGCGAGAAGGACAAAGGGGCAAGGAAGTCTCCCAGGACCGGGCCTCAGCTGGGGCGGCTGGGAGTCCCAGTAACAGAGGTGAGGAGGAAAGGCGGGAGCAGGCTGGGGGAAGCTGGGGGTTGGGTTTGCTCCTAACAAGTTGACAGTGCCCCGAGACACCTAAGGGACGTCGAGTGGACTCCAGGGGCCCAGGCCCAGTTCAGAGGAGGGGCCCCGGCTGGAAATGTCAGGAGTCAACAGCCTGTCGATGACACTGGCCGTGGCCCAGGAGTGACGGGAGAGGAGCGGGCCAGGCCTGAGCCCCGGGGTCGTGCGCGTGGGCACCCCGGGCAGCACAGGGCTGGGCGGGAGGGGACCTGGAGCACGAGGTGTCTGGGGCTGGCGAGGCAGGTGGGGGCAGGGAGGGGGCCCCGGGCCAAGTGCCACCCTCGGGCGCTGGGGTGGGAACCCTGACGAGAGGCGTTCTGGGTGAGGAGCTGGGAATGCGCAAGCAGGTGTGCAGGGGCACTGGGGCCCTGGAGGTCCAAGGTGGGGATGAGGGTGAGGCCTCCGTGGGCTCTCTCCAGCCAGGGGTGGGGCAGACGGAGGCAGGGCTTCACCAGGGCTGTGGTCACAGGCCCGAGAGATGAGAGCCCGAAGCGGGCGAGCGAGGGCGCAAAGACCAGAGAACGGATGAGGGTCTGATGTGGGCTCGGTGCTGGCCTGCAGGTCCTGGTGGGCTGAAGGCCCGTGGGAGCTGGGGCCCCAGAGGGAGGGAGCCAGTAGGAGGGAAGAGGGCTGGCACCGGGCGCACTTGAGGGAGGCAGAGCTAAGAGGAGGCCAAGAGGAGTTGAGGGGGGCAGAAGACAAGGTGGCTGGAGAGGAGGCCAGGGAACAGGGAGTCCCGGACCATGATGAAATCAACGAGAACAAGAGGAGCTGGGGGAGGAGAGCTGGGGGCGGAAGGAACAGTGAGTGATGCGACAGACGCAGGATAGAGGCGTGGCCCTCCCCCACCCGTCCCTGCGCTTCCCTGGGATGCCTGGTACAAGCCTGTCCCCTTGCCTGGCCGAGGGCTCTGGGGGGTGGGGGCAGGGTGGGGCAGTTGAGTGACCATCTGGCCGCAGGTGCTCACGGCGAGCTATCCTCCTTCCCTGTTCTCAGCCCCCAGGGCCAGCCCTGGCTCAGCGTCCCACGTGTGGGGCTCCCCCTCACCTACCTCTGCACCGCCCCTCCCCCATCCCAGGCGAACTGGAGGAGGTCAGAGGAGCAGGTGAGCAGAGCCAGCCTCTTCTGCTCCGTTCCTCCCAATATTTGGGTTGAAGGAGGAAAACTGAGGCCCGAGGTGGAGACGGTCAGGCCTCAGGCCACCCGGAGCCATACCCAGGCTGATAGCCCCAGCCCAGGGTGGGGGAGCCTCTGCTCCAGGCCCCAGCCCCTGTTCTCTACTCCCAGCGCTCCCCAGGCCCACCGGGTGCCCCACCCACCCTCGGGCTTCCCGGACTCGGGGCAGTCGGGTTCCATGTAAGAGTCGTCCTCATCGTCGTGCTCGTAGTCTGTGGGGCAGATGGAGGGTCGGACTCAGGGCCACCCAGGCCAGCTGCACCCAGGCCGGGGTGGCCGGGCGGGGCTCTCAGGACCTCGCTCCCTCAGGGGGGCCCAGGGCCAGGATGAGGTGGGCAGGATGGGAACCCAAGACCCAGGCTGCCTGGGGAAGCCGAAGGGACGGAGCAGGGAGGCCAGCCAGCTACGTCTCCCTCCGGGGCAGCAGCCAGGCATGGAGAGGCGGCGGGCAGAGGATGGGGACGCGCCTCACCTTCATTGTCCGTGGGGTACGGAGAGAGGCTGATGTCCACGGGCCGCTCAATGGCACCGTAGAAGCTGTCTGTGTCCGAGCTGGAGTCGCTGAGCGCAGGGCGGGCAGGGCCGTGAGTACCGGGCAGGGGGTCTCCTGCACTCACACCCTCGGACACGCAGACAGACACACACACAGACAGACAAGGACGCAGCCACACGCATGTGCACACTCAGACACGCGGATGCAGACACACACACAGATAAACACGAGAACACGCATGGAGACGTGCGGACACAGAAAGATCTAGACACACGTCTACACACAAAACAAGGGCAGACAAGGGGACTGGAGGCTGTGGTGTCTCCCTCCTCAGCCCCACCGTGGTTCTCGCCACAAGTACACCCCGACCGCCCAGACGGTGCCAGGCCTCAAGGCTGGGCCCACGTCCCCACCTGCTCCTGCCCTGGGGGCTGAGGCAGGGGCCTGCGGGACCGCCTAGGTGTACCCAGCCCTACCTGGGCCTCCCTATTCTCATGTCTGAAAGGCCCGGATGGATGCAGCTCCCGCCCAGAGAGCCCCCGCTGCTTGTTGAGCCACCTTCACCGTGCAGTCATCAACGCCCAGACAGGCTGGGCCACTGCCCCGGGCACTCAGCCTGCTCTCACTCCCTAGTGAGGGGCGCTGGGAACCCGAAGGCCTGAGCTGCTACGAACGCCGGGCTTCCTGGGTGCGCAAGTAGAAGCACGTGTAATCCCCAAACAGGAACTACCAGCGGGGTGCACGCACACACACGCTTACACACTCGGGTGCACACACACAGGTGCACACCCCGCACACACGCGGCCCAGCTGGCACCTTCAGAAAAGCCTTCAAGGAGGGGATTCTGGGCCAAGCCCCCAGGGGTCAGGAGGCAGGCACACGTGTCAAGTCCAGGGCCCTAGTGACACCCACCCACCATCACACCCCCAGGCCCACCTGGCATCCAGAGGCAGCTCCTTCTTCTCATGGAAGTGGCCAATCTCCCTGCGCAGCAAGGTCATCCAGCTCTGCGGGTCAGTCAGGCCCTCAGCGGGCATGATGCTGCCCAGGGGAGGAACCCACCCTCATCCCTCCTCCCCTGCCTGCACTGGCTGGTCTGTGTCGACCACCAAGGTTGGGGAAGACGACCCTGGCTGGCCCTTCTGGGGCCGCGGCCCCCCTTCAGCCAACCCAGGGTTCCTCCTGAGACAGCGTGCTCTGAGTGTGAGGGGGCTGGCGCCAGGCCCTGGGCGTGAGGACTGGAGACCGGGGGGCGGCACCCACCCAGCTGCCCATGCCCCAGCCACGGCCCCTCAGGGCCTGGACGGGGGCCCTGACAGTTCCCCGTCCCCACAAGGCAGGTCCAACCCGGCCCCCCATCACCTTGCGCTCGTCCTCAGAGGAGGCAGAGAAGAACCACGTGCGGTGCTTCTTGCTGATGTGGACGATCTTGAAGGGGAAGACGTTGCTGGACGTCGTCTCCTCAGCTGCCCGCATCACCCTGAGGGCAGTGCCAGTGGTCACCATGCGGCCCATGCCCGCAGGGACGGCCCAAGCACAGCCCCGCCCCTGGACAGGTCTTGGCACCCTGCACCACGCCCCAAGGGACATGGGAAGATCTGGACGGTTGGCCCATCGATGCTGCTGGCTGAAGGCCTGGATGCGTCAGGCAGAAGGAAGCGTGTGGGCAAGGGTGGGCAGTGAGCGGAGGGCACAGGGGTCCAGGAGGGCTTCCAGGGAGCAGCGCATGCAGGGCTCTGAGACGAGGACATGCCACCCTCGCTGCCCACCAATGCTACTTTACTTGGATGCCTCGGGCCCCGCCTGGTCCCTGGCCTACCTCCTGGGGACCCTCATGGGGCTCGTGTCACCCTCAGCCCTGCCCCTGCTGCCAGGTGGCTGGCCTGAGAACATTTCAGGGAAGTGACTCACTGCAGCCGCTCCTGCAGCCAGGACATGGAGTTTGCGTAGAGATCACAAACTCTACCATGGGGGGCGCTGTCAGGCTGGGCGCCTGGGGCAGGTGTGTCCCTCCGGCCCATCAGACGGCCTGGACCATCCCCTGCTGCAAGGCTGCACTCCCACCAGGCCAGGGGTGGTGTGTTTGGGGGAAGGAAATGTCCCTCCCCAGGGGACCCCAGAGTCTGACCCACCAGTGCCTGCTGGCAGCCACAGGGCCCTGGAGCCTCCCCTGGCCTCCACCTGGGGGATGGGCACTGGGCTGGGTGCTTGGGGGAAGTTTCCCTACAGAGCTTGCGGCCAGCATGTGAGTGCAGGCCTAGAGTCACCCCCCCCACGGGCGCCAGTCCTGCCACTGACACCAAGGGACCCTCAGGTTCTCAGAGGCAGGAAGGGCTGGGCCCTCCCGGGGTGGGCAGGGGCACAGACTAATGCCATTGGGTGCAGGGCCTGGGTGGTGTGACACCAAGACCTAGAGTCAGGAATCACACTTGACCCCCCCCCCCCCCCCCCGTGCGTGCAGGCGAGGCTGTGGGTGGGCCCACACGTGCCAACATGCCCCATCCCCCGGGGAGGGGGGGAGGGGGAGGCCCAGTGCCCATGAGTCAGAGAGCTCCTTGAGGGCAGGCTCCTGGCCAAATGATAGACTGGCAGCCCGCAGCAGGGAACTGGCCCCAGCCTGGGAGGCCCCGGGAACCAGGGGGCCTGGGGCAGGTCCTGGGCTCTTGGCCAAAAGGAGGCGGAGATGGTTGAGGGGGAAAAGGTGGAGAGGAAGGAGGGACGCAGAAGTCACTGGGCTGAGACCGAATGGGGACTCTGCAGAGCAGGCTGTTGCAACCCTTGAGGCTGATAAAGCGGCAGGAAGCCCCAGCCTCGACCCCAGGCCCTCGGCAACGGCCTGAGGCTAGGATGGAGCGGCAGAGGCTGGACCCATCCGAAGGGCTGGGGGTGTGAACCATCTCAGGAAAGCCTGGACTCGCCCTGGGTGGGAACCGGGGGCGAACCCACTGGCCGTGGGGCTGGGGGTCAGTGGGGCACTTACCGGTTGTAGCCACTCAGCGAGAAGGCGCCCTGCGGGGAGGCAGACGTGCTGCTCTTGAAGTAGTAGATGCAGCGCTTGTGGATGATGACGAAGCGCAGGGGCCCTGCGGAGCGGGGCGAGGGCAGGGGCTGAGCCTCCGGGCAGGCCCCACTCCAGGGACCACGCCTGGAGGCCCTGGGCGACTCCAGGCCAGGCCTCCTGCCCCCTCCCCAGGAGTCTTCCACGGGGCCAAATGCTGACAGATGGATGGGCATGCGGGTCCCTCCAGGGCAGGGGAGATTCAGGGGGCTGTGTGGCGCTACCGCAGGCCCTAGGGACAAGGGACTAAAGTGGCTCAAGGAAGGGCAGAGCCAGGGCCAGAGGCCCAGGGAGGCCACAGAGCCGCCTTGCTGGGTGGAGCGAGACTAGGGGCAAAGATGCCCAGAGATCTTGCCAACAAGAGCCACTGGTGTGGAGCCAGTTAAGGTGAGAACCCCTGGGGCTACTGCCCCATCCCGGAGCAGCCCCTCCCAGGCCTGGAGGCGGCTCACTTACAGCCCCTCCTTGGAGGCCCCCTGTTCAAAGAGGAGGGCAGACCAATCGGAGCCCACAGAGAAACCAAACCAGTCAGCCTGGGGCACCTCGACCAGGCAGCACAGGGCCAGGGAGTCCCTGGCAAAGGGCACAGCTTGAGCAAAGGCACGGGACGCTCGTGGCTGGTCAGAGGGGTGGGCAAGGCCCTGATGCTCTTGGGCTTCAGCATCTCCTAGGCCTGGGGGCTCTCTCCCTCTCCCAGCCTGCTGTCCTAGGCACCAGAGCCCCGGTCTCGTGAAGCTCTGGAGGTCCAGCACCCAGATGGCTGTTGGCCTGGTACGTGGGTTCATTGCAGACAGAGTGACTGCCTGACTCACTGAACACACACCTGATAAGGCGAGGGCACCACCCAGGGGCCAGACCTACCAGGCCAACGAGGGCTCCCGCCCCTGGCCACAGGCTGAAGCTCCCTTGTCCAGCTGGTCAGCACTGTGCACCAAATGCCCTCCTATCTCCACCCGCTGCACCACCCCAGACCCTTCCACAGTCCTGGGGGCTGGGGAGGCCAACCTCAGGGCCCCGAGGGGGTGCCGGCAGGGAGAGAAGGGAAACTCTGGAGGGCCCACCAGGTAAGGAAGGAAAAAGAGGCTCAGAAAGGAAGGGTGCTTGGCCAAGAAGGTCCAGTGGGGCTCAGCCCTGTCCCCACGTCCTCCCATTATGTTCCCCACCACTCAGGGGACTCACACTTGAGCAGCTGCAGCTGGGTGCCGCCCTTCTTGTGCAGGTAGCCAGCCTTGGCCACACCCCCAGGCATGGTCAGCAAGTTCTGAGCACCAATGGCCTTCATGGGGACGGGCCAGTGCATCTCCTCGGCCGCCATGAAGCTACAATAAAAAGGGAAGGGGACATGTCTCAGCCAGGGTTGGGGGCCACACCCTTGCCAAATAATCGTTTGGTGGGTTGGCTGGGATCCACAGTGTCCCAGTCAGCCTGGGGCATCGTTCAGTCAGGGGCCACCCAGTGCACGGTCTCCAGGGGCAGGCTGCCTGCCTCAGGGTTAACCCAGGCCCTCAGGGCCCTACATTCCAGGCCCGGCTGTAAGGCCCCGCTGCTCAACAGCCTCTTACTCATGTTCCAGCTGCTCTCCCAGAAACCTGGCAGGCTCTTTCAGTTTCACACTTCCGGCCTCTGCCTGGAATGACTGCCACCCCTTCTCACATAGAGAACTCCTACTCGCCCGTCAAGACCCAGATTCAGACTCCCCTCTTCTGTGACGCACCTCAATGCCCAGTCACATTCGGGGCCTCCCGCACCGCACCCCTGGTCCCTCTGAACAGCACCCACCCACCCCGCACTGTTTTATCCAGTGCCTGCCCCCACCCCACCCGGGGTATGGTCCGTCCGGGGGCCCCAGTGGAGTTGGAGGAGCAGTTCGGGTCAGACCCAGAGGCCCAGCCTTGCTGGAACTCCTGCCCCATCCCCAAACACACACACACACAAAAACCCACTCCGCTTTCAGCAAACTGGCAGGCTCCAACAGATGTTTACCGCCTCCCGCCTCCCCGCACGCCTGCTCCTCGGCCCCTGCCCAGGTCGCTCGGGCTGCCCGCTCCAGCTCCACCTAAGCACAAAGCCACCCCTCTGGCCTGCGCCCCAACCAACAGTGGAGCCTCCGACAAAGCGCGCCACCCCCGCGCTCGCCCGGCGGCCCGCACCGGACAGAACCCCGCGGGCGTAGGGAGGAGGGGGCCCCGCGCCCGCCCGCCCCGGGAGGTGCTGACAGACGGACAGGCCCCCGCCCCGTCCGAAGCCCCCAGACCCGCCGGAGCCGGCCCCCGCCCGCCTTTGTTCCCGCCGGAAGCGCCGGCTCGGTCCTCACAGCGTCCACGCGATGGGCACGGCCGGCTTCGGGGGGTCGGCCCGCGCCCGCCTCCCCTGCGCGCACCGACAGGGCATCGGGCCGCGCGCCCGGGCCGCCGCCTCGCCTGCGGCGCCCTCCTCCCGCCAGCCCCTGGCCCGCGGCCGCGGCCCCTCGCCCGCCATGCCGCCGCCCCGCCCCGCCCCGCCCCGCCCCCTGCCCGGCCGCCGGCTCCGCCCCTCGCAGGTGAGGCGCCGCCCCGCCCGTCAGCCCGCGGGGCCTCAGTTTCCCCGCCGGCCGCTGCGAGGGTGGGGCTGCGGGGTCGCGGGAACGCGGGGGCGCGGGGCGGACGCCTGAGGGGCCGCCCGAAGTCGGGAAGCCACGGAGGTGAACGGGCGGCCGGCCTCACGACCCCGCGCGGCTGGAGGGCTCCCGACCGCCCCCACACCCGGGCCCCAGCCCCTCCGGCTCCTGGCGGCCGAGACCTTGGGAAAGTGCCTCCTCCTCCTCCTCCCGGAGCCCCGGCCCGCAGCTCTGTCAAGGGTGGTGCGGGCCGCCCCGCCTCCCGGGGCTGAGGGGAGTTGAAGCGGGGCTGGCTGGCGAGTTTCCCCTCCCCCCGGCCCCCCGGGGCGCGAGCACTCAGGCTCCCGGTCGGGGCTGCCGGTCCTCCCTCGTTCCTCCCTCGTTCCTCCCCCGTGGCCCACTCTGGGCGGGCTGCGTCGCCTCTCTGACCCGGGATTCCTTGCAGGGGTCAGGGCTCCGGTCCTTGGCAGCTCCTTCTGCCTGGAAGGATGTGGGCACCTCTCCCAGGAGCCCCCTAGGCTGGCTACAGGCTGGCCTCCCAAGCGTGCTGCCTTCTCTACCTCCACTTGCATACAGGCTGCCACCGAGATGGGCCACCTGCAGCAGAGGGTGGGTCTAACAGCTTCCGCCCTGCTCCCACCCAGCGGGAGGTCCCTGGTTTCCAGGCCTCTGCCTCAGGCCAGGGCTCTGGCCCCTTCCCGCTGCAACCAGCCCCTGCCTCTCACGCCTCTACAGCAGCCTCCCTACACTGAGGCTCCAGCCAGCCTCTGTGCCTGTTCCCAGTGCCCTTGCCAGCCCCACGCCCCCAGCATTCCCAGCCCTCTAGGCTGCCTCCTCGCAGCCCCCTGCCTGTGCCCCCCTCCACCACCTCCGGGCAGCCCCACCCCACCTCCTCAAGTCCCTCCCTGGCCTCCAGTCTCTTTCCTCCATCACCCTCCCCTCAGCACAGGCTCCAGCACACATGCCATGCCCATCACTGCTCTGTTCTAAAGCTCCAGGACCTGCTCATGTCCAGCTGGCCCTTCTGGATCCAGCCCCTGTGGACCTTTCTCACGGGCTGTCCTCCAGCCCTCCACCTCCCGTGTGTGTGCCTGCACCAGCCAGGCCCGTGGCTCCTGTTACTCAAATCCACTGCGCTCCCCCCTTCAGGCCTCTGTCCACACTGTTCCCACTGCCTGCTGTTACAACTGAACTAACTCACCCTCAAGAGGTGGTTCAAATGAACACCAGTCCTTCACAAACTCTTCCCCAAACCGAAGAGCAAGGCACTCATTCTAAGAGGTCGGCGTGGGCTTCCCTGGTGGCGCAGTGGTTGAGAGTCCGCCTGCTGATCCAGGGGACACGGGTTCGTGCCCCGGTCTGGGAAGATCCCACATGCCGCGGAGCGGCTGGGCCCGTGAGCCATGGCCGCTAAGCCTGTGCGTCCGGAGCCTGTGCTCCGCAACGGGAGAGGCCACAACAGTGAGAGGCCCACGTACCGCAAAAAAAAGAAAAAAAAAAGAGGTCGGCGTTACCTTGATACCAAAACCAAAGACCTCGCAAGAAAAGAAAACTACAGACCAATATCCCTATGAATGTCGGCGTAAAGTTCCTCACCGAAATACTAGCAAACTGAATCCAGCATCATATAAAAAGGATTCTACGCCACGTGGGATTTATTCTAGGAATGCAAGTTTGATCTAACATTCAAAATTCAAAAAATGTAGGAAATTGCGTGGTGGTCCAGTGGTTAGGACTCAGCGCTTTCACTGCCAGGGCCTGCGTTCAATCCCTGGTGTGGGAACGAAGATCCAAAAGCCTCACGGCACAGCCAAAACAACAACAACAAAAAACCCAAAAAACAAAACTCAAAGCAGGTAATACATTATGTCAATCTAATAAAGAGAAAAAAAAGAACATGCTTATGCTGACAGATGCAGAAAAAGCATTTGACAAAATTTGACAATCCTTCATAATGAGAACACCCAACCAACTAGGAGTGGGAGGAACTGCCTCAACCTGGTAAAGGACATCTACGAAGAACCGAGAGCTAACGTCATAAACAATGGTGAGTGACTGAAAGCTTTCCCCTACAAGCAGGGACAAGGCAAGGACATCAGCTCTTGCCACTTCTATTCAACATTGTACCAGAGGTTCTAGTCAGGACAATTATGCGAGAAGAAGCAATAAAAGCTATGCATGGGCTTCCCTGGTGGCGCAGTGGTTGAGAGTCTGCCTGCCGATGCAGGGGACGCGGGTTCGTGCTCCGGTTTGGGAAGATCCCACATGCCGCGGAGCGGCTGGGCCCGTGAGCCATGGCCGCTAAGCCTGCGTGTCCGGAGCCTGTGCTCTGCAACGGGAGAGGCCACAGCAGTGAGGGGCCCGCGTACCGCAAAAAAAAAAAAAAAAAAAAAAAAGCTATGCAGGTTGGGAAGGAAAAAGTAAAACTATTCAAAGATGAGATGATTAGAAAATCCAAGGGATCCACTAAAGAAAGAATGATTAGAACTGCTAAACAAGCTCAGCAAGGTGGCAGGATACCAGATGGATACACCAAAATCAGTCGTATTTCTCTACACTAGCAACGAACAATCCAAAAATGGAAGAGGGTTAACTCAAGTGCCCCTTCTTTCAGGTGGTCCCACCAGCTCAGGCCCAGCACACAGGGGGCACCCAGGCAGTCCCAAAGGAGGTGTAGAATGCTGACCCCGCTGGGTGCGGGAGACTGCACGTTGCCTGGAAGGCGCAGGAAGCTGGAACAGCCCCACCCTGCTCCATCGCCTCCTCCCCCATCTGTAAGGAGACCTGGCATCTGTGTGGGGCAGGGGTTGCCAGAGGCAGAGCTGAGGATGATGGGGCCCACCCCTCGTCCTGGCTCCACACCTGAGCAAGCATGGGGAAGGAGCCGGGGTGGCGCGCGGTCCCACCCTGGTCAGCTCGGTGGCCAGGCAGGTGCAAGCCTGTGAGGGGCTCAGTCTCACCTAGCCTCCGTCCCTCTGCGGGCAGGAGGAGGGCTCTTGGGTGTCCACGGGCTGACCTTGGGTGGGGAAGGTGGGTTGTAGCAGGCCTGGTCGTGTTCCACCTTCACCTCCCCTGGGAATGTCCCTGCTTCAGGAACAGACATCCACCGCCCTTCTCCAGAAAATGGACCATCGAAGCTCATCCTGATGGCCGGATATCCTCTGGCCGCCCGGCCCTGCCCTGCACCACTGGGTGAGCTGGGTTGGGACCTGCCCAGGAACACAGTGCTAGGCACGCTCCCCAGTCTCTGCTCCGTGCCCACCCCCACCTTCTCTCCCAGCTGCGATTGGTCTGTGTGACCCAAGGCCCGAGGCTGTAGGGGTGAGGGCAGAACAGGCCGGAGAAAGCTGCTCTTTCCCACAGAGAGAGACAGCTCCATTGGTCTCCAGGAAGCGCAGGCTCTGTGGCTTCCATCTGCCTTGGAGCTGCGAGCCTCTGGGGCGTGTGGTCACATCCCCTGCACAGGCCCACACAGGAGCCGTGGCTCCGCACACTCGGTCATTGTCACACACGGTGCACCCAGACAGGATGTGTGTATGAGCCGCACGGCCCGAAGGCAGAAGGTTCTGTGTGTGCACACGCGTGTGTACCGGTGTGAGCCTGTGCACCAGGTTGCCTGGAAGGTGCATGAGGAAGGCGCTGGAGGGCAGTGTTCCCTCGGCTCTCCTCTCCTGCACCTGCAGGTGCGGTCTCGGCTGTGGTGAGGGAGCTGGCACCTCGTGGGACCACAGGGTCGGGGTTCCGTCAGTGGTGACCAGGCCGCCCATGTGTGGGAGCTGCAGGGTGAGGAGGGTCTGGGGGGTCCCAGCCCCGAGGGAGAAGAGACCAGGTCCCCCAGTGCACTCACTCACACCTATGCACACACTCATTCGTCACAGGCCTGCATGCACGCTTATACACTCACGCCCGAAGACACACTCTCACATACCCACCTGCATATAATCATATGTGCTCACGTACACACATGCACTCGCACGTACACATGTACTCGCTCACACAGGCTCACACGCATACGTATGCACACTCATCGCACATGTACACGCTCACATTCATTCTTATACATGCACTCATTTTCACACATGCCTGCTTGCACTCAAATGTACTCATACACACACACTGACTCACGTGTATATTCACACACACACACACACACACACACACACACACAGAGCCTCCAGGGGCTAGCAGGACCTTTCATGGGTGGCCCCAGTGCCCTGGGCAGGCAGCGTGGGCACAGGTCAGAGTAATCATCATTACCCCGCAGCCCTGCACTGGTGCAGAGCCAAGTCTGACCCGACAGCTCATTAAACCCCACAGGCGTTGCTTTACCTCCATCTCACAGACTAGGACGCTAATGAACAAGCTCAGCAAGTCGTCAACTCGCATGGAGCACACCGGGCACTCACCGTGGGGACCAGACTCTGTGCTTCTCGAGGACCACCCCACGTCACCATCCTAACACCCCCTGACGTGTGAACCTGTGTCACCCCCACGACACTGATGAATACACCAAGGCTCGGAGAAGCTGAATAACTCAGAAGTCACACAGCCCGTGAACAGTGGAGCGCTCAGCCTGTCCCGCCCGGCACAGAGCGGGCGCTAGGTGGCGCTGGAGGGGCGGGGCCGCAGCGCCTCTTGGTTCCGTCTCTCCTTTCAGTTTCTCCTCCCCCTTCCTCTTCCCAGAATCTTTCTCCATAAAAGAATGAAAACCAAAAATCTCCAGTGAAGGCCAGTGACGAGCCATGCCAGAGGGAGGGAGGGAGGCACGACCTGGGCTGGGGTCCCTGAGACCCTGAGGCTCTTCGGCTCCCTGCCAGGCCCCCCAGCCTGCCCAGGGCAGGCAGGCAGTGGGAGCTCACACAGCTCTCCGTGTCCCCGCAGTGCAGGCACGGTCACACTGACACATCATCACACTCACACACGCACACACACAATGTGTGCACCCAGGACCCAAACGCCAAGGCCACCCAGGCAGGGCAGCACATGACCAGGGGGCGGGGTTGTCCTCTCTGGGCTCCCACTTGCCCCGTCCAGCTGAGGGCTCTCCTCTCCGCGGCCCAGGGCCAGCGTCCTGTGAGCCCCACCGCGGGCCTCGTTGAGGGGGGTTCTGACTCCTCACGGGGACTCCCTGAGCGGCTCTACAGGTGCTGGGCCGGCACCACCTCCCGAGCCCCCCAGCCCCAGGACCGCCCTGCTGACCTGGTGGCACTGACCCAGCACATGACTGTCTTCCTGCCTGGCGACGGCTTGGGGGCAGGTGTCCTGGGGCCCAGGAAGGCCATGTGGCTCAGGGGCCACGGGGCGGGGCTTCAGCCAGCCTCCCCTAGGCAGGCGCGGTGCGGTGCCCCGCGCAGCCCAGAGTGCTGGGCCGGCTACGCCCGCGGAGCCTCCTGCTGACAGCCGCCTGCTGCATCTGGGGCCCGTGGCCTCCAGGGCTTCCTCCCCGCCCAGGGCTTCCTGTTGCCGGGCCCCTGGGCAGCCCCGGGTAGCCAGAACTTCCTGCCTTCCACCCTTTGAGGTCCTGAGGCCCAGCGCTGTGCCCAGTCAGTGCCGTGTGGCCCGAGACCACAGCTTGCCAGGCCCCGGGATGAGGCGAGCTATGCCCCCGGGAGGCAGCTCCCCGCCGGTCCCCCCCAGGGCCACCTCTGTACGTTTGACTTCTTCCCAGCAAATCGCTGAAGCCCCAAAGCCCAGGGCGCCAGGCCTGGCCTCCCTGACCCCAGAGACAGCCACACAAGAAGTCGGTGCTTATGCCCCGCACGGGGAGCTCACTACTACCCGGGCATGCTCCCACCACCACCACGGGCGCCGCTGCCCAGTTCTGCCTTCCGAGGCTACACGGCGCAGCTGTGCCTCTGGCACCAGAGCCTTCTGCGTTTCAAGGTGGCCACCTCTCTGCCCTTTGACACCAAGGGACCAAGGGATGGGTTCCAAGCCTGGGCCCAGGCGTCGGCCCGTCACCTTCCCTCCATCCCCCAAGCCTTCTGCCCCTCCCCATCCCCCCATGCCAGGCACAGCCTCTGTGACAGAGCTGCTGTGACAGAGCAGTGATCGCCACTCTCTGCTGCCTCTGTGAACAGCTGGCTGGCTAGAAAGCACTTACAGCCCCAGTGGCAAAGCACAGTCCTGTCACTCCCTGGTGCCTGACCGGGTCGCTCCCAAGCCTGCTCGGCCCCACCAAGCCGGGCTTCCTCCCCCGCCCGGGTCCACAGCCAGGAAGCTGGGAGCAGGGATTCAAGCCCAGGCTGCTCGGTGCTGAGCCCCCAGGCCCCCTGCCTCTCCTCCCCCGAGCTTGGGTCTCAAGGTCACACCTCGCCCAGAGAGGACAAGACCAGCTGGAGGAAGGAGTGCTTTGGCGCCACGCCACGGCAGGATTTGAGGGTGACACAGGCCACAGACTACGGGCGTTGCAAAGGCCTCGTCCTGCCCGCCAGGTTTACCAGGGCATAGCCCCACAGCCAGCTGTGCCAGTGCCTAGTCAGCCTGCATCCCTGTGTGTCGGGGCCTGAGGGAGGCCGGCCCTGGCTGGGGGGCCTCCATCTCCCAATGTGTGCACAGCCCCAGACCCCTGCCAAGGTCCCCGCACCACCCGGGGGCCAGTCTGGGGTGTGAGACTACCTGCTATCTCCTGGAGGATGGGGCTGTTGTGTACGAGCTGTCCTCAGGGCGGGACCCTGGCCTCCGCAGCCTCAGTGCCCTCGGTGGCAGTGGGCAGGCCATGCCTTCAGGAGAAAGCTGACCACAACAGATGGACGGGTGGTGGCAATGGGGAGGTTCAGTGGGGCCCCCTGCCCTTCCCCTTCGCAGCCTGCCCAGAGTGGGGAGAGGGCTCCCAGTCAGACTCAGCTGGGCACCCCGCCCACCTCTATCCTCTGCCAACTGTGGGCCTCAAGCTACTGACTTAGCCTCTCTGAGCCTTAGTTTCTTCATCAGTGCTGAGGGTTGAGATAAAATAGCAGGTTAGGAGCCCCTGGGGCTTGGGCAGCCAGGACAAGCCAGTGGAGCAGTTCTGGGACGGGGCAGGGGCTTCAAGGGGCCGTGAAGTCCAGAGGAGGTGCCCAGCAGGCACTGGATCAGGGGAGGCCTCCAGACGAGGGGCCAGGTTTGACTGAGAAGGAGTTTGCTGGGGCAGGGGTGGCCTGAGGAAGTCAAAGTCCGGGCAGCAAGTGGCCAGAGCCGGGGGAGGCTGGGGGGGCGGGCGGCAGGGGGGGAGGGGGAGGGTGTGGGCACAGGCCTGCAGATGAGAACTGCCCGAAACGGGAGGCCGCCAGGCTCTCACTGGGACATCCCATCCCTCACTGGAGAGACAGAAGGATGGATCAGGAGGCCTGGGGTCCAGGAGCCACAGCCTCCCCTTGCCCCTGCCCCAGGAGGGCCACCAAGTACTATCCACAGCAGAGGCAGAGTAGCCAGAGGGCCACACCCGCTGGAGCCCCGGCTCAGCACTAAGAGGCCTAGGGGCAGTCACGCCCGAGCAGAGGAACAGGGGTCTCCGTGGAAGTCAGACCTGCGTCGACTCCTTCCCCAGCCCTACTCCCTCTGGGAGTCTGAGGTCAGGATTCCCGGGGTTGCTTTGCGACCTCTGAAGGCCCCGCCACTCCAGGCCTCTGTTCCTCCCTGTGCCCTCCCATCTCCCGAGGCAGCATTTCATCCCTGCAGCAAATGACGCAGCGATTCACATTCCTCAAACAGAGGACATTCAGGGTCCCTCCTTCAATAGTGGGAGCTCCACGACCTTTCACACTGTGCTGAGAATAACCAGCCCCCAAGCAGCAAGATGTGTGGGGCTGGGGTCCCTGCCCTCAGCAGCTCTGGTCTTCCACCCAACCCTCCCCAACTTGCAGCTCCTCCCCCAGCTCCCAGGGCGGCTGCCTCTAAGTTCCAGGCTTGCGGACCACCCACCATGCCGGACGCAGCACACTTAGCAGGGTGGGTGGGACTAGACAGCGGCGGGGCAGGGGCCAAGAGTCGGCCTGAAAAAGTGGAAGGGAGAGCCTTCTGGGTTCCAGGGGTCCTCAGCCTGCCCTGGAGCCAGGCAAAAGCCCAGGCAAATGCCCACCACCTCTGCAGCAGGCCATGGAGCCTGCCCCACCCTGATGCTCACAGCCCACTCACCTGCGGTGACCCTGGGGATGCTAGGGTTCAAAGAGCATGGCACTGGCCGGGCCAATGGTCAGGGAACAGAGGTGTGGGGACTGGAACCACGTCCCTGAGAACCCCAGCCCGGTGTCTCCCGCAGTCTCCCAGAGCCCTGTGCCCAGTCCAGTGCCCACCTGTCACCTTCATGCCAAGGAGGGCCTGCCAGGCTCAGGGAGGGCCCTGGGGCCAGGGAAGGGTGGCTGGCACCTCCATTCGTGTGAAAACCTCAAGCTCTCAAAATAAGACGCTTTGCATCAGTCCCTCACAAAGGAAGGGCCCAAGGCCACCCACAGCCACCCACCTACTTAGTCCCCACCCTCCAGGGCCAGGGCCACCAGCCCTTCCCCTGTCTGAGCCTCACTCCTCTCTGCACAGGTGCTGTAAGCTGCCTTCCTGCGCAGGGCTGCAAGGATTCCCGGGTATTTGGTCCTGGGTGCCATCCAGCTGGGCAGAGGGAGCGGGTGGCATAGAGGGCAGGGTCCTGGTCACGCCACCCGGTGTAGTGGGCTGAGTGGGGGCCCCCAGAGACATATGTCCAAGTCCTAGACCCTGGGAACTATGACCATGACCTTATTCGGAAAAAGGATCTTTGCATATGTAATTAAGGATCTTACCATGGGCCCTAAATCCAACAACAAGCATCCTTATAACAGACAAAAGAGAAGGGGGAAAAAAAACCCGGAAAAAGAGATCAGACTTGCGGTTACCAGAGGCGGAGGGTGGAATTGCAGGAAGGTGGTCAAAAGGTACAAGCTTCCAGTTATGAAATAAATAGGTCCTGGGGGTGGAATTGCAACACGGTGACTGTAGCCAACAGTGCTGTATGATGTGCAGGGAAGTTGTAAAGAAAGTAAATCCTAAGAGTTCTCATCACAAGGAAACATGTTTTCCCTTTTTTCTTTTCTTTTTATTGTCTCTGTATAAGAAGGTGGATGTTAGTTGAACCCTATTGTGGGAATCATCTCACAGTATATGCAAATCAACCATCATGCTGTGTGCCTTAAACTTAAAAATAAAAAGAGAGGGCTTCCCTGGTGGCGCAGTGGTTGAGAGTCCGCCTGCCGATGCAGGGGACGCGGGTTCGTGCCCCGGTCCGGGAAGATCCCACATGCCGCGGAGCGGCTGGGCCCGTGAGCCATGGCCGCTGAGCCTGCGCGTCCAGAGCCTGTGCTCCGCAACGGGAGAGGCCACAGCAGTGAGAGGCCCGCGTACCGCAAAAAAAAAAAAATTATAAAATAAAAAAAATTAAAAGAGAGAGAGAAAAGACACAGAGGAGAAGGTGATGTGAAGACAGAAGCAGAGATTGGAGTGATGTGGCCATAAACCAAGGAAGCTGAGGGCTGCAGGCAGCCACTAGAGGCTGGAAGACAAGGGAGGAAGGAAGGATTCTCCCCTGGAGCCTCCCGTGGGAGCGTGGCCCTGCTGACACCTTGATTTTGGAGTCTGGCCCCAGGACTGTGAGAATAAATTTCTGTTTTTTTCAGCCCGCAGCTTGTGGTACTTTGTTAGGGCAGCCGTGGGAAACTATTTTACACGGGGACTGGCTGAAGTTCTTCCCCTGGATGAAGTTCTTCCCCTGGATGAATTCACAGTCAGTTTGAAGTCCTGGGCGTGCCAGCAGGGCGAGGCTCGCTCTGTGTGAGGCATCCAGCTGGATAGGGTAAATCTGAGCGGGTTTCCACAGCCTCACCACCTCCCACCCTTCCCGTGCACGGGGTCGGAGCCCACACCCAGCCTTGCTGGGCCCAGACTTGCTGGGCCCACCTCCGGACCCTGGTTCCCACCCCTGGCCAGCCCTTCCTTGGCTCCGTCCAGCCATTTCCACCACGAAGCAGAGGCCAGGCTGGTTCCCTGGCTGAGTGTATGGGGTCTGGCCCCTGCTTGCTGCCCTGAGCCCTCGACTCTGGGCCTGTCACACAGGACCACCGTGCCCCACCCTGAGTACGCGCAATCTTCTCCACCTGGAAACTATATCCTCTCCAACAAATGCTCCCTCATCCTCTGAAAACAGAACCATCTAGAACCTCACCCCCTCCTCTGCAATCTCCAAGTCAGTGGCACAGCCTTGCCCACCAGGGTGTCACATGTGTTTGTATCCCTAGCACTCCCCATGGGCCTGGGTCCCACTGAAGCCCCAGAGCCCGGTGCCTGGCCCACAGAAGGGGCCAAGAGCCCGATGGACGGGTAGACAGATGGGTTCAGCGTCACATCTACGCACACGGCCATACCCCTGACGTGGCTATACAAGCCATGCCTGGACCTCAGAGCCAGAGGGAAGCACTAATCTGACCCCCACCAAGAACTGACGCCCAGTGGCTGTGGCAAAGTCCCATGGCCCAGGACCCCCCCACCGCCTAGTGAGGTAAGCCGCCAGCCAGCACTGGGTGAGCACTGGAGTCTGCTCATTGCAAAACAGAGAACAGGCCAGCATCCCCCGAAGACAGCAGTGTGCTGGGGTCTAGGAGGCCCCCAGGGGCTTCTCAGGGCTACCCAGGGTGGAGGCGAGAGGCAGTCCAGCCACTCCCGTGTTGGTGGCAAAGGGAATTAGGGGAAGTGCAGAAAGAGGCCCACATGCACAGCTGCCCACATGGAGCCTGGGCTTCAGAGGGTGGTGGCCAAATGGGGTTTCTACTCTGGGACCCTCGGCCCTCGAGCTCTGTCCCCATAGAGGACTCGTAGAGCCCACGTATCCCTGGATGCCCCCCACCCCGCCCCGTAGCAAGGTGGGGCCCTCCTCTCCAGGCCTGGCGTCTCTGCCTCTAGCAAACATTCCCAAACTGAGCAGCATCTCTCAAGGGCCGGGGTCGAGGGCTGGATTAGCCTGGGGAGCAGAGCTGGGGCCCCTCAAAGTCGGGGCCGCTGCGCACCCCACACCAGGTGCGGGACACACTCAGCAGAGCCCTGGGGAGGAGGGAGCTCGGGGCCTGGCCAGGAAGGAGCAGCACGTGGGTGGGAGGGAGGATGGCTGGGCAGGGGCTCCAGGCCCAGGGTCCCTGTCCTTGGATATGGCCATGGTGGGCAGAGGTCGGTCCGGGGGAAGCATAGGTTAGCATCGTCACTCTCTTGTCTCAAACCACAAGCCAGCAGAGGCGTTTCAGGATTCACACTTCAGTTCATCATGACACTGACAAGTTTCCACTTTTTAATTGCTTGAGGAAAAAGCTCTCCAGAGTGCTGACGTGTGGGCCAGGTCCGCCCCCGTGTTCCTGGCCCCTTGCCTGCCCGCGGAGGCTCACTGCTGCGCATCACAGCCAGTAGGCACCACAGGTTCCCAGCCCCGCCCGCCAGGACAGGGCTGCTCCACCATGGGACCTCGCTAGGCAGGACGGCGCGGTGGTGATGGCTCAGGCTTCCTTGGGGACAGGATGGGCTCAGTCCTAACCTTGAGGCCCACAGCTCCTGTGCGGGGCTGTCCTGAGGGCCACCGGGCATGGCTGGGGGTCAGGGTGACTCCAGGGATTCCGTGGGCCACGCCGTCATCACCGTCGCATCAGGAAGGGAGAGCGCTCTCCTGAACCTCCCCTGCACAAAGCCAGGCGACACCTTCCTATCCTGCCCCCGTGGGTCTGGAGCCCCGAGTATTCCCGCCTCCTTGCTCACCACTGGCCCCATCTGAGCCAGGCTTGCAGGGTTGAAAATTCCACCTGAAGGTGACGGATACCTTTGCCCAGTGCTGTGCTCAGCCTGGAGCGACATCTCCCTTCCCCTTGGTCCCACCCCTGCCTCCTCCGCCCCACGTCCAGACCCACTACCTGCACACACAGCCCCTGCCCTTCTCCTGCGTAGGCTCCGCCCACGTGCAGGGCCACACTGACTGCGGCATTTTCAGCCTGTCTGTTGACTTTCTGACCCTTCTTCGATACAGCTCGATGGGGGGGTGACATGACAGCCACTCCTTGTGTCTGTCCCCTGCAGTGTCCCCAGCATGAAGCTGCCCTGGGCACCTCCTGCAGCATGAACAGATCCCACCTCCTTAGCTGGACACTCCCGACTCCACATGGGGTCCCATCACGGAGCTCGTTCACTGAATGAAACTGTTCATCTCTCCCTAAGACCCCCACTGCTCTGTCCCTGGGGGGGGGCCTCTGGCTGCAATGACAATGCCTAGTGCGGGGGCTCTGCCACCCACGAGCAAGGCCTGCACACCCCGGGAGTGACCTCGGCCAGGCGCTTGACCTCTCCCAGTCTCACTGTCCTTGTCCACAAAGCGACCAGCAGGCACCGGCAGGGCAGGTGTAGGGCCTGGACAACGCACCCTCACACCCCGAGCGCCCGGTGGGCTGAGCCCCAGGCAGACCAGGCTGCCCGACACTGCTGCCCACCCTCCAGGGGCCAAGGGGGTGTGGCTGGGCTGCAATCTGCAGAGCCCCTTTGTCAGGTTGCCCAGAAGGGGACAGACCGTCTCCTCTGAGGTCACTCCTGGCAGACGAGGAACACGCAGACGGCAGGACTTCCCCAAACCCAGCCCGCTCCACCGTCTTCCCAGCGGCCACCGTGCGTGCTCCTTGGGTCACGTCACCATGCCTCCCTCAGCACTCCAGAGCCTGGCCCTCAGTGGAGGGTCTGGGCCCCGACAGCAGCCCCAGGCCTCAGGAGCACAGGCTACCACCAGCCAGACCCTCCTGGGGACACATGTACATGTCACATCCTGTGGGGACACGTCCCCACTTGCTGAAGCCAAGGCAGGGGGGTCACAAAGGCTGGGGGTACTTTCCTGTCTACGGTCCACCTCTCGTGACAGGAGGGCCAAGTCAGTGCGCCAGGGCAGGGGGCACCCTCCGGGAATGTCCGCCCAGTGCCGAGCCGTCAGCCCCCATGGCCCACTCAGTCCCCAGCGGCCCGTCTCCTGCTCTCCCGATGAGGAAGCTGAGGCTGAGCGGGCTGCAGCAGTGGCCACACAGCCAGCACCACCCATGTGGCCCAGAGCCAGGGCCACTTCACCCGCCACATGCAGCCTGACACTTCCCACAAAGCCTGGGTCTCAGGGGCATGAGGAGGAGCCCCAGGGCCTACTCTCAGGAAGGATGCCAGCTCCCACCCGGCAGAGAACCCAGCAGCCCAGAGGAGGGCTCCAGGCTCCGGCCAGAAGGCTGGAGCACACGGGGCTGGGGATGCGGCACATGCCAGCCTGTCCTCGTGAATTCAGAGTCTGCTTCTGTTTTACACGTATCTCCGGAGCCCAGGGGGAGCTCGTCAGGAGACCGTCCCGGCCACAAGCCCCCACCCTGAGCCCTGTTCACCGCTGTCCCCGGTACTGGGACAGAGGGAGGCCATCAGGGCATCGCCACCTGTCAGCAAACGCCGCACCCTTCACCCCCGGATCCAAGCTGGGCTCCCGATCTGCTGGGGAGGCAGCCACCTCTGACTCACGTCCTTGTGACAACGCTTCCACCCAGATGGGATGACACATCAGGCAGCGTCCGCACGCCATAGCCAAGCAAGAAGGTTACACGGAAAGTGTCTTGAGTAGCAAAGAGCTTGTGCAAAGGGCCTGGGGTCGGGGTGAGAGGAGGCATCCAGAGAGACCTGGCCCCACTGCTCCTTGCAGGAGCCGAGGGTGGAGGCCAGAGGCTGGCCCTGACAGGCACGCTGCAGGGACACTTGCTGTCCGCCGGTGCCAGGCCAGGGCAGCTGTACGAGCCCTCCACACTGGCAACCACCAGCTGGGGCGTCCCAGCGTAGGCCACCAGGGGCACTGACCTTGACACCAGTAGCATCTGTTCCTTTACTCATCTCTTTAGGATCTTTCGTGCCATGGTGGCCTCCCTCAGACCACAGGAACCAGAAAGTTCCTGAGTACCTTACAGCATTTCACCAAGTCAGGGCTCCCAGGTCAGGACAGGACAAAGGGCATCAGGACCCAGGGGCATGAGGTGTGGCCCCACATCTCAGCTGCTCCATATACCTCTGGGGGTCCCTGGACCACTCACTCACCTAGGAACCTGGTTCAGCAATTGTCCAGCAGTATTTTGGTCTCCTGCCCACCCTGCCACAGGCTGGAGCCCGTCAAGTCCAAGTCCATACCACAAGGTCCCTTCCCTCCTTCTTCTCACTTCAGCAATTTAGGGTTTGGTGTCTCTTCAGTTTTAATCCGTTTATTTTTATCCTTTTATCATTAATGTTCATTTTTTTCTTGGCCGCACGGCCTGCAGGATCTTAGCTCCCGGACCAGGGAGCGAACCCCGTGCCCCCTGCGGTGGAAGCGCAGAGTCTTAACCACTGAACCACCAGGGAAGTCCCCCTAATGTTAATATTTTTAGGCTGTTTTCAAACATTTTTTTCTTTGACGCTGTAGATTAACCTTCACTCTCTGAGTTTTCTATTTTTTATATATATATATTTTTTTTTTTTTAATTAATTAATTTTTTTTTGCTGTACACGGGCCTCTCACCGTTGGGGCCTCTCCTGTTGCGGAGCACAGGCTCCGGACGCGCAGGCTCAGCGGCCATGGCTCACAGGCCCAGCCACTCCACGGCATGTGGGATCTTCCCGGACTGGGGCACGAACCCGTGTCCCCTGCATCAGCAGGCGTACTCTCTACCACTGCGCCACCAGGGAAGCCCCTGAGTTTTTTATTTTATTGCATTGTTTCTGCTTTTGCTCACCTTTTATTCCTTGGTCAATTTTAAGTTGGCCTCAGGAGGGTCTTGTCCTCTCATTGGCTACTTCCTGGGGTTCCCTGCAGGCTTGGCGGGGGCGCCCCATGACGGGGCAGCCCCTCCGCCGGGCTGCCGTGGATGGGGGCTGGGGGAGCAGGCCGCAGCCACTCCCAGGCCTGGGTCTCTGGCTGGACAGAGGCAGGGGGACAGAGACACACCCAGAAGGGAGGGAGCCAGAGAGAGGCCATGGGAAGAGGCACGGACAGGGGGGGCAAAAGATGGAAGGAGGAGCAGGCCGGCTCCCCATGCGGTGTGGGGACCCGAGAACGCTGTTCCTCCTCAGCCTGGGAGCCCTGGGCCGGGCGCTGGATGGATGACTCACGGCCCTGGCTCCCCTCCGAGCCCCTCAGCTGGGCCCACAGGGGGCCTGGCTGGCCTGACTGTTCCCAGGCGCCCTCACACTGCCCCATTGTTCAGAGGCCCAGTGAGGAGAAGGGTCTGGCGGTGGGCCCAGGATGGTGGGAAAGGGGCCCAGCCCCAGCTCTCCTGCCCCTCTTGGGCAGCCTTGACAGACAGGACAGGGGACAGGAGGGGGTGGGGGAGGGCTGTCTCCATCCAGCCACGCTGCCATCCTCCCAAGGCTAGTGGTCCTGGAGGATGCTGCGCCCCGGCCCCTCTCTCTGAGCCGCTGTCCCAGCCACAGCTGGGAGGCAACTCTCAAAGGCAACTGGGCTCAGTCTCAGGTTCAAGGCCGTCACCCCGTTGGTGCTCAGCCACGACGACGGACGGCTCGCACGCCTTCCCTGACCGCCTTCCCTGACCGCCTCGTGCTGTCCCCACCCTGCAAACTGAGGTCACCCCGGGACACCCTGATGCCCCACAGTCAGGCTGGGGAGTGGTGCCCTCAGGGGACCTCAGAGCCCAGTGCAGGGCTGGAGGAGAGGGCCTCTGCTGAGGCCCATCCCCCCGCTCCCTTCCTCCAGGCCCACCCCTTCCACTGGCACAGCAGCCTTAGAAAGCGTCCCCAGATCCCACAGGCAAAGTGCCCGCGGGGCCCCTGTGGACAAGGCAAACGCTCTCATCTAACCCTCAGCCTAACTAAGCCTCCCAGAGGCAAGGTGGCTTCTGATGGTCAGAAGAGCCAGGGGTCAAGCTCCCGAGTGCCAGCCCCTAAGGCCTCCTCCTGGCTGGGGACCTGCCACCGGGCTGGGGACGCCTGCACCGGGTGGGGAGGGGCACGGCTCGGTGGTGCTATGGGGACACCCTCCCCTCCCCAGGGAGACAGCCATGGGGTCACACCACTCTCGCCAGAAAAGCCAGCAATGAGGACTGGGTGTGCGGGAGACGGAGGGCAGAGGCAGTACGACCAGAGCCGGGTGCTACCCCACGTCTGCCTTCCCCCGGCCCTGGCGGCCCCTCAGCGAGAGTCACTGACTCCACCCTGGTCAGCTGAACCCCTGCGCCACGGCACACCTAGCCCTCCTGCAGGTCCAATTCACCTGCTTTTGCCCAAGCTCCTACAGCCCCTGCTGCGGTGCGGTATGTGCGGTGGGGGGCAGAAGGCAGTCTTAAGACCCCAGAGTGAGCTTTCAAACCACAAACCAGCCCCTGCTCAAAACCCTCCCACGGGGGCTTCCCTGGAGGCACAGTGGTTAAGAATCCTCCTGCCAATGCAGGGGACACGGGTTTGAGCCCTGGTTCAGGAAGATCCCACATGCCGCAGAGCAGCTAAGCCCGTGTGCCACAACTACTGACTGAGCCTGCGCTCTAGAGCCCGTGAGCCACCACTACTGAGCCCACACGCCACAACTACTGAGCCTGCGCTCTAGAGCCCACGAGCCACAACTACTGAGCCCGCAAGCCACAACTACTGAGCCCACGTCTCACAACTACTGAAACCTGTGCACCTAGAGCCCGTGCTCCGGTGGCAAGAGAAGCCACCGCAATAAGCCCCTGCACTGCAACAAAGAGTAGCCCCCGCTCGCCACAACTAGAGAAACCCTCGTGCACAGCAACGGAGACCCAATGCAGCCCAGAATAAATTTAAAAATTTATAAGTAAGTAAATTTATAAAAAAACCCTCCCATGCCTGACCTCTCAGCCTGGCCCCTCCTGCCCCCTTCCTGCTTCCAACCCAAGAAGGCCCTACCCCAAATGGCACCTCCTACACCATTCTTGGGGGCCGCCCCCCTGCAGGGCGAGAAGATGCCTGCTGCCTCTGCAGGGCTGGGCCTGGGGCTGCCTGTGGGGGGGGCCCCCGCGGGTCCTCCAGGCGGCAGGGGCATCAACACGGAGGCCACTGGGGTGGGGCCATCCCCTCCTGCTTCCCAAGGCCTCACTCTGGAATAACTTCCTGTTGGTGCCCGGCTGGCAGGAACCTTGGGCTTGGGGCCTCCTAGGTCCTGCGTGTGTGCGGGGGATCTCGTTCTCAACACTCTTCCTTCCCCCGCGACTTCCTGCCCCAGAGCAGGCACGGCCACCACTGACCACAGAACTTCACCCTCCTAGTCACATTCTCGAGAGAACGGAAGGCTGATCTCAGAGAGCTCCCGTCCCAGGTGGCAAACCTTCCAAGGCTGGTGCCCAGGAACCCCAGGATGTCTGGGCAACTCAGGGATGGGCTCCATGCCTCACTCCATTTTATAACAAGTGGACACCAGGGCCACCGGCGCTGAGGCCCAGCTGGGCCAGAACCCGGGCCCTGAGCGCAGCCTGGGGCTCCCCCTTACCCCACCCTCAGGCCCGGCACACCTCCTCTGACAGAAGGACCAGGCATCGGCCTCCTCTGGCAGCTGCAGCCCAAGGTCTGGAACCAAATTAGGCTGGGTCCTGGTGAGGCCCCGAAGGGAAGTGATTCCAGAGTCTCCTGCCCCCGTGGCCCACCCCTGAGCAGCTCCCCTGTGTGGCAAGGAGCCGGCACTGGGGGCCCCAGCCCTGGTGCAGCAAAGTGCCAGGGTGGGGTCCCCTGGAGCAGCATATCCTTCCCCCTGGGTGAGCTTCCAGAGAAGTCAGGCGGTGGGGGTTTGGGGGAGGACTTCGTAGGGTCCGGCTGCTTAGTGGGGCTGCAGCACAGCATCGACAAGCTCCCGAGGTGGGGGCTGTAGGGGTACGTGGTGGTGATACCTCCTGTGGGAGGCTGAGGCTCTATCCCCAAGTGCCTTCGGCCCCGCCCAGATCTGGGTGGGTCAGCAGGGAGGCTGTAGTGGCCTGGCGCTGACCCTGGGGGCTCTGAGGCCCTCTCGTGCATCCAGCTCACAGCCGGGCACCACCATGGATCCCGCCCAGCACCCGACGGCCACCCTGCGCTACTAGAGGTCTCGGGCCAGATGGCGATGGCAATGGGAAGCCGCCTCTCGTCCTGTGCTGAAGGGCAGGGGGCGCGGTCACTCCGTCCTCTGCCTACCGTGGTCAAACCCACCAGCTGATCACTGACCTGCCTGCCAGGGCCCGGCCCCCAGCACTGTGTCTGCCTGGCCATCAGGGGACCCAGCGGCTCTGTGCCAGCTGCCCCTTGAGAAAGGGTCTTCCTTTTCTGGCCTCAAATAGGAGGAGAGGAAGCAGCTGGGGTTACGGAGGACATTCCTCAGGAGACAAGGTGAGTTTCCTGGCAGGCCTCCCTCCCCCTCCCACCTGTCCACGCAGGGCTCCCGGCCCGCTTTTCTGGCTCCTTCCCCACCACTCTCCTACTGGTGGCAGATCTAATCTTGCCAGGCCCCATCTGGGGCACGGGGTCTCTGGGACCCACAGACCAGGTATCCGCAGTGGCCGGTGGGTCAGGGGAGTTCAGGCTGACCCCAATCTTGGCCCCAACATGTGTCTCTAGGAAAGAACAGCCACGGAGAAAGGAACGGCTTCCACTTAGGGTGGAGCGCCCCAGACTCCCCACCTGTCTCCCCGTCTGAACCACTGCTGGGGCCCCTGAGACCAGGTGACCTCAGTGGTGACTATTAAGGGCTGTGGCTGCTGCAGCCCACGGCCTGGGGCCGTGATAGAAACCTGGAGGGGTTCACACAAGGCCAGAGCACAACTACCCACTGTGATCTGATTGGAAACGTCACCAGCCGGGCGGCAGACTCCTTCCAGGATAACGGGGCACCTGTGTCTCTCATGTGGAAGCAGGAGGTAAACACGCCAGGCTTCAGGTCTCTGGGAGCTCCTGGGATGCTCTACAGGGGGTCGTCCCTCTTCTGGGCCAGACCCACGTGGGCACCGCTGGGCAAGGGCACTCAATTGTGTCCCTGTCCTTCATGAGTCCCCGGTTGGGCAGGGAGAAGCAGATAAGTAGACAAGGTGACCAGGGAACGGGCTGGGGCTTGTAGAAGGCACCTAGCTCCGGGAAGCAGGGGCAGGGGCCAGGGAGGGTCCCTGAGCACCAAGCAGGACAGACACTTATGCCTTTTATTAAACTGCTTCCGAGGGAGAGAGTGGCAGGGTGGGCCAGACAGGCTGAGCTGCTGCCTATCCACGCCTGGCCCTGGGCTTGGTACACAGGGCACCCAGCATGAACAAGAGGAGCAGAGGTCTGGGGGCAGCAGCTTTCTGAAGGGCACAGGGGCCTAGGCAGGGAGAGCTGCCCCAGGAGCAGAGCTCGGAGTGGGGTGGCACGGGCCCAGGTGCCCAGCCAGGGCCCTAAGTGGACTGTGGGTGCTGCCCCTGGCTCCCAAGGCTTTGGGGTCAAGCCAAGGCCTACCCTGGTATTCCAGGCCCCTAGGTCGACCCCTGACCCCACATCACCTTGCAGGGGGCATCCAGCAGTGAGGGCTGGGGCCACAGGGGCAGCCGGGGTATGAGGACACAGAGCTCTCTAATGCCACAGAGCAATGTTGCCAGATTACAACATCCCCTTGGGCAAGGCTAGAGGAAATCCCCCAAATGGAGCTGCAGGGTCAAGGGCAGGGAGGCCCCAGCCTGGGACAGGGCTCAGGATCCCACAGTGGGGGCTCCTCTGCAGCATCTCATTTAACTTTTCCGAGGACACCATGAGTTATAACTGTTTTTAACCCCATTTCACAAGGAGGGACGTGAAGTCCAGAGAGTCACTGAAACTTGAAGGGGACAGGCTGCTCCAGCGCTGGGAATGCGGCCCCCGACTACTTCCTGGGAGGAGCTGTGCTGGCTCCAAGAAGCCCCTGGGAAGCCTTCCCTGGGCCGGCCCAGCCCCCAGCCGTGGGGCAGCCCACCCTCCTCCCAGCAGGCACGGAGCCAACTCGGAGCGCTCACCCGTCAGCCTGGCAGCTCCTGGGGACAGAGACCTCCCCTGCCTCTGCAGGTTCCAGCAGGCAGACGCCCCACATCCCAACCAGCAGCCTGGAATATGGTTGGCAGTGGGCCGCCCCTACCCTGTTTACTGCAGCCAGCATGCAATAAACATCTGATTCACAAGGAAGCAGAGAGCACTTCTCGGAATTGCAGCACAGCTGCAGGGGAAGGAGTACGGATACCAGGAGGGTGCCCTGCCAACCCTCAGGCCCCGCCGACCTCCCCAGGCCAGTGTCTCAGCCACTGAGCCCACACCCTTCCCAGAGGCCGGCAGGCAAGGATCAGTGACTGGGACCCGCTGTGCCTAGCCCACGGGGGCCAAGGATCAGTCGCCTCTGGACCTGGAGACTGGGTGAAAGAAGCCCAGTCCTGCCAGCAAGTTCCAGCATGGTTCATGACCTGGGACGGGGACGGGCAGGGGCTAAATTGCAGGTGGCCCCAAAGCTGGAACCTCAGGGCTTCCCTGATGGCGCAGTGGTTGAGAGTCCGCCTGCCGATGCAGAGGACGCGGGATCGTGCCCCGGTCCGGGAAGATCCCACGTGCCGCGGAGCGGCTGGGCCCGTGAGCCATGGCCGCTGAGCCTGCGCGTCCGGAGCCTGTGCTCCGCAACGGGAGAGGCCACAACGGTGAGAGGCCCGCGTACCGCAAAAAAAAAAAAAGCTGGAAGCTCAGAAGTTCTGCTGCCCAGGGAGAAGCTGGGCAGTGGGGGGACCTCAAGCACCGTGAGGCCCTCTCCCTGATGAGGGCCCAGTCTTGTTTTGCACTTCACTGGGATGGCGCCTGGAGTTCAAGGGCAGCTCAGGAGCCTGGCTCCCAAGCCCAAATCCTTCAGTGTGGCCCAGAGCCAGGGGCTTGTATCACTAAGGAGGCTCAGGTCTCCTGGCCGTGGCTGAGAGCCAGCTCCATTTCTCTCGGCATCATCCTGGCTGCCCTCCGGTGCCTAGGCCCAGGGGTGGTAAGGAGGCACCACGAGAGTGCCCTGCCAACCCCTCAGGCCCGGCCGACCTCCCCAGGCCACTGCCTCAGCTACCGAGCCCACACCCTTCACCCTTCCCGGAGGCCAGCAGGCAAGGACCAGGAGGTGGGCGCTGCTGAGCCTGCCTGCCTGAGGCTACAAAGAGCCCAGAATGCTCCCCCTCCCCACCTCTGGGACTTCAGTGGCCCACATGTGGGACTGTCCCCAGCCCTTGGATGACTGGTCAGGGCCACTGGAGAGATCCAGAGGCCTTTTGGAGACAGGCCACCTACCTGTGGGTAAGATTTCAGCGTCCTGACAGCCCCCTCTCCCTGCCTAGGCCCCTGTGCACTTTCATCCATGCCCCCATCCACACTCTCACCACATCCGGTGCACACCAGGCCACTCTGGTCAAACTGGTCTGCCACTCTCCCCGCTGCCAGCCTCTGGCTCAGTCTCTTCCTACCTTCATGGTTGTCCGCATGGCTCAGACAGCCCTCCTTCTGATTGCAAACCCTACTTTCACTGGCCACCTGCCGCCCACCTCCCTCAGCCAGGCTGCCGACTGCTGACCATGCTACCTGGGGTTATTAGAGAACCACATATGTGCATGCCCAGGCCTTACTGAGGCCATCTATTAGCCAGCCAATGAGGGAGAGTGGGGCCTGCCAGTCACTGACCCTTGGTGTCCCACGATAGAGCTTCAAGGACAGAAACCAGGAGGACCCAGGTGGTTCCCTGAGCCTGGCCACTCCTAAGACACTCTAGCCTTTGCCATGAGACCCAAGCGGGCAGGGACCTAGGAGCCTGCCCTTTGCCCCAGATCTCTCCAGGCCCAGTCCCACCCCCACTCCCAAACAGAGGTGGCCCAGCTATCCCTGCTCTCCAGCCCTGAGGGCCAGGGAAATCACCCCCAGTGGCTCACAGTTACTGAACACCAATCATGTGCCACCACCAGCCCCTGGACATTCAAAACCACCTATAAGGCAGAAAGTGGTTCACTACCCCCATTTTACAGATGAGGAAACTGAGGCTCAGCAGTGCGAAGCCCCCTGGCCAAGATCACACAGCTAGTAAATGGTGGCAGCCGGATTCAAAGCCAGGACCCAGCCACTCTGTGTGTCTCTCTGTGCTCCCTCAGGCTTCCCCCGTGTCGGCCTGCAAGCTTGCGGGCATCCATGGAGGGGGAGGGATGGTGGGGGCTGACTCAGCATCTCACTTTCCTCTGTCCATGTGAACAGGAAGGGCCAAGGGAGGTTTGGAGCCACCCACCCTCCTATCTCTCCCGGGCTGGCCTCCTTGTTGGGCTCCTCCCTGACTCTGCAGGCCTGAGGGACTCTCCAGAAAGGCCAGGCCCTCTGTCAGCACCCCTCTTTCCTGATGGCCAACAGGGTCTAGCCTGGGCCATCTACCCATCTGTCCTTCTGCCTGCCGCCTCTGGCCAGGGTGTGCCCCAACATGGGGAACAGAGCCAAGTAATGGAGCGGTGGCTGGGCGGGGGGGGGGAGGGAGGGGAAATTTGACAGAATTCTCACCTTGGAGCCCCCATCCTGGCCTCCTGGTCTACCTGGAGTGGAGCCCTGACTCCCAGAGGGCCGTCTGCGTGGGTGCCCTGGGTATTGGACACAGTGGGAGGAGAGCCAGGAGATAATGGAGCCCAGCCCCCTCCTCTGGTCTCGCAGAGCCTGGGCCAGAGAGGGCAGAGGGCCGACCCAGGGTTACACTGAAGTCAATGCTGGGCTAGACTTAAACCTGGAAATCTGCGCTGACTCCAGGACTTGCCATGCTCCCTTGGCTGTCAAACTGTCGTGAAAAAATTCTACACATCATCATCACGGCAAGTAACGTTTCCTGAGCCCCTCTGTGCTAGGGCCTGGTTACCTGCCTCGTCAGCAAGAGCACATGCGTGTCCTCGACTCGGCAATCCCGGGGGTCCCACATGGAACCCCACCCCAGGCCAGGGTCACTTAGAGGGGCCCTTTACTCCGCATGACCTGACCAGCAGGCACGGACGTCATCAGTGTTGACAGGTGGGCAAACCGCGGCACAGAGAGAGGATGTGAGGCGCTCAGGGTGCAGCAGGGCGGCAGGGGGAGTGAGCTCCAGGCTCTGCAGCGGGGCTCAGGCCCCCTCAACACTCCCAGTGGGAACACTGTCTGCACTTCACCAGGGGAAGAGGAGGCCCAGAGCAGCAGGAAAGAGCCGGGCTGCTGGGAGGGGCCGGCCCACGTGTGGAAGGACAGCTGTCCCTGACCCCCAACTCTCTGACACTCGCTGTCCCCCAGAATAAGAGTCGCAGACACCCCCAGAGCCACTGGGCTATCAGTCACTCACACTTCAGTGTGAGTCAGCTCCAACAGGCAGCTTTTCTCCACCCTTCGTTGCGCGGCTTGAGGGAAGGAAAGTTTGGATTACAGGGAGGAGGTGGAAGCAAATTCCCCGCCCGGGGCCTTCGGAGGCCGGGATGTGTGGGTCGTGTAATGCGGGCCTGCGGCGGTCTGCGAGCCCCAGGGGCCTGGGAAAGCGGAGGCCAGAGGGACGAGGGGGACGCGGGACAGACGCGACGCCTTCGCCCCCGCCCCTAGGCCTCCAGGGTGCACCCCGCGCACCCTCGAGCCCGCGCGCTTCCTCGGGCAGTGGCGCCGCCAGGCCTGGCGCGAGCTGGAGCTGACCGCCCCCCGCCCGCCCTACGTAGATGACCCCGGCCCCGGGGACTCCGGCCAGCCCGGAAGACTCGATCGCGCCCCGCCCGTCCGCGCCCCGCTGCCGTGCCTTACCTGCCGAGGCTCTGCTCCCAGCCCGCGGGTCCTGCGTCCCGGCAGCGGCTCCCGGCTGGGCCGCCAGGCTCCCGCCCTCCCGGCGGGTAGCCAGGAGCCAGGTCCCGCCCGGAGCTGTGCCCGCCCCTTCTGCCTGGCCCCGCCCCGGCCCCGTGCCCCGCCCCGTCCGCCCGGCCCCGCCCCTTCTACCTGGCCCCGCCCGAGGCTCTGGGCCACGCCCCTTCTATCCTACCCAGCCCTTTGACTCCCCTCCCAAAGAACCTGGCCCCGCCTCCTCGGGCTCCCTGGGCCCATCCCACCAACTCGTTTTGCAATGCGGAGGTCGCAGACGCAGCCTGCCGTCCTCGGAGTTCGAGGTTGGGTGCGGGGTGGGGGGGGTCAAGACGTCGGAGTCCGGGGAATCCCCACCTTTCCCCACCCCTGGTCCCGTGGAGAAGGCGGGAGTTGGCTGCGGGTGTGGACACGCCATCCCTGCACGGCACACGATAGATGCGCCGTAAATAAATGCAAGTGGCACCTGGTGGCCCCACTGGAGAAGGCGCTGCCCCCTCAACCCACTGATCCTGATCCTGCAGCAGGAGGCGGCCTCTGACTCAGGTCAGGAGGCCAGGGGCAGGGGCAGCGGATGACCCCTCCCCCGCCCCCGGCAGAAGAGGGCTCGCTGGGAACCGAACCTCTGGAACCTCGCCCTTGTTTCAGAAGGGTCTCTAGGGCACTTTTCAGCCACTTCCAAACGGGGACACAGCCCTTGTACCAGGTCTGGACTCCCAGGGCCCAGGGTTCTGGTTCCTAGAGTGCGAGGCCCAGAAAACAGGGTACTTTAAACTTTACCTCCTGGGAGGTGCCCATCCAAGGCCCTTCCCCACAGCCATGGGGGGAGGGGGGACATAAGTCCAGCTTTAGACCCAGGTTACCCTGTTTAAGGGGCAGGGGCCTCGGGAAAAGGGGGCTTGTCAGATCCTGTAGGGGAAAGGGCTTTCTGGGAGGAAATGGCTTCCTGAGGGGAGCCCCAAGGGGTGGGGTAAGTGGTGGAGATAGAGTGAAGGTATTCTTGGGAGAGGAAACAAGGCCAGCAAGCTTGCAGGGGACTGGAGCCTTCCAGGGCAGGGGTCAATGGCTTGCGCCATGATGCGGTGGAGGGGATGGGATCCCTGGTCCCAGAGCCTAGGAAGCTGTGAGCAGGGGAAGGACAGGATCTGGCTGGGGCCTGAAGGGGCTGGGAGGGAGAGCAGAAGGCCAGCCCAGCAGAGGCTGAGCCTTGTCCGGGTGGGAGGCCAAGGTCTGCCCCCCTGTGCTGCACTGGGCACAAAGGGCCAGAGTCCAGCAGGGCAGCAACGGCAGGGGCTGGACCAGCTACTCCAAACCAGGCAGGGTGGGGGGCATCCAGGGGCTGGACTTGGGTTATGCTGAGGCCGAGGTCCCTGAGGGGTGCTCAGAGTTGCAG
The DNA here is from genome assembly GCF_003676395.1 of Aethalodelphis obliquidens. Classification (NCBI taxonomy): domain Eukaryota; kingdom Metazoa; phylum Chordata; class Mammalia; order Artiodactyla; family Delphinidae; genus Aethalodelphis; species Aethalodelphis obliquidens. The sequence continues at coordinate 74,181,263 of NW_020837950.1, forward strand.
CTGGACAGAACTTGGGCCATGTCACTGTCCACCTGTCCCAGAGCTGCCCAGCAACGGGTCCCACACCCCAGAGAGAGGAGACCTGGCCGCAGCAGCACACTCGGGGTCAGGGAAGTTAACTGAGGGTGGGGGGAGGTGGGAAAGGCCAGAACCAAGTGGCTGTGTCCACTGGGAAAAGACACCACTGTACCCTCTGGCAGCTCGCCCACTTGGCTGGGGACGGCGGGAAGCGAGTTCCCACCCACCCCAGACCCTCCAAGGGGAGGCCACTGGGAGTTGCCTTGGGCTGGGGCTCTGGCTCCACAGCCCAGCTGGTGAGGGAGGGGAGTGAGTGAGGCTGAGGGGCTCTGCCTGCTGCACTGTGGGGAGGCCAGAAAGGCTGCTGCGGTGGCTGTGAGGCCGGGGCCCGGGGCTGGGACCCGCTCCAGGGGACTCGCTGCCGGTTTGTGCCCTGGCAGGGAGGACAGGCTGGGCAGGGGCCGTCCACCTTGGGCTCCAGGCCATTCCCACATCCCAACCCGGCCCTGGTGCTCTCTTGCACCGCCTTGCCCTGTGCGGGAGGTGGATGTGTTTTGCCTTTGCTGGAACCAAAGGGGAGGGCAGCAGAGTGGGCGCCAGGGCCAGAGAGCGGGCAGCGGAGGATGGCTCACAGGATGACCGTGCGCTGGGCTAGATACGGGGCGTGTCGTCCAGCCTCCGTCCGAGCCATAGCTCCTGCCGCTGGTTTCCCCTCTGCCCCCCGGCCTCCTTGCATCGCTTCTGGGCGCACCTGTCAGCCGTCTCTGGGTCCCAGCACAGGGTCCTCCTTCCTGCTCGGAGGCCGCCCTCAGCGGGTGGTGGGCCAGCCCGTGGGCTTGTAGCCGGTGGCCCGCTGTGAGCACCCGGAGGGCAGGGCCTGCACCCACCTGCCTGCTGCACCTCCTGCCCAGTTCCCGCCCGGCCTGAGTGCGTGGGTCAGCACCTCCTCGCCATCGGCCAGCGGGCCTGAGCTGGCCCTGGTGACCTGGAAGGGCTCCCCTGGCCGGGGCCCAGCCTCTGCAAAGCCCTGGGGCAGGAGAAAAATGGAGTCATGGGGCTGTAAGGCCAGCTCAAGGGCCGGCCAGTGCCCCCCCCTTTCCCCACAGGCTGCACCCTGACTGCGGGCCTCCATCAGCACCCCCAAGCCCGGATCAGCTGCTGCTTTTACTGTCTGAGAGGTTTGTTTGGGTGAATTTTCTACCTACCAGGCGTCAGGCAGGCCCCACTAGGAAGATCTATTTTAAAACACCAGCCCTGCAGGTGGAGGATGCGGGGCCCACGCAGACACTCGTGTTTCTATTTTTACTGCCTCCGGAGCCCAGTTTGGAGCTTGAAAGCAACCCATTCTATTTCGGGTGGCTTCCGCCCTCGTGGCGGGGAGGTGGGTGTTTTGTACACAGGAGCCTTCTCTGCCCTCCTCCCTCCCAAACACTCACGTCCTGGCAGCCCCTGCCCCCCCACCCCGTGGACCACGTGACTTCCAGGAAGGCGCTGGGGTCGGGAAGGGGAAGCCCATGTGGGGCTTGGGAAGGGGAAGCTGTGGCCCTCAGGATGCAAAGGCCTGACGTCACCCTCAGGGGGCCCCAGTAGGAGGCCTCCCCAGCCCGGGGTCAGGGGCAGCCAGCCCTTCCCTGGACAGTGCTGGACACTGGGATGAGGTGCCTGAGGTGAGAGGGGGTGAGGTAGCCTCTGCAGCTGTGAAGCCCCCCTGGACCAGAGGTGGGAGGAACAAGGGTAAGCCTGGAGGGCTCCCAGGAACACGGACCCCCAGGAGGGACTCAGCTCCCCAAGGCCTGCCCTGCAGGCGACATCAGGCTGCCTGGCAGGAGCCCACCAGGCTCCCGGAACCCACTACCTGGCTGGCCCCCTCTCTGGTTCTGGGTGGGTGTCCCCAGACTTTCAGCCAGTGGCTCAGCCCAGGGCCCCAGGGGGCCACCCCCTTCCCACTTTCCCTCGTCCAGCCTCAAGAGTGGATTTTGGCCTCCATTCCCACTCCTGTGGGTCCCTCAAACCACGGTAGGCTGCTTGAAGGCCCCCAGCTGCCGCCCTAGGTCACTGCCCTATTAAACATGCCACCATCTGGCCCATCAGCCCAACTTGTGAAAGGCAGCCTGACACCACAATGCCCGCCTGTGCTTCCATCACCACCCGGACTGAGCTGGGGGTCCCCTGTGCCCCAGCTTAGTACCCGGGCCAGCACCCAGCCCAGTAGCTGAGGATGGCTCGGTCCGGCCTGCCCTGCTTCTGAGCCCCTGCCCACAGCCCACCTCCTCCTGTCCTCTGACGGTGGGATGAACAGGGTCCACCCCCAGAGAACTTGTGAGCAGTGCCCAGCCCGGGACCGGCCTGGCGGGGGGAAGAAGGTGCAGCCCTAGGGTGTCAGGGGAAGTGGGCAGAGTCTGCCTGACAATGAAGACTCGGGAGCAGAGAGGTTTCCGTCACAGGGAAGCTGGGATCAGCCTGTGAGGAAGGCCCGGAGGGGAGTGAGGTGGGGCTGAACTGGGCCCAGTCTGGGGGGCGTACCCATGTCCTTCCCTGGGACTCCCGTGGGGGAGTGGGGCTTTAGCCCAGCAAGTCTGTCTAGCCTGTGTGCAGCTCCCACAGAACCACTCAGAAACACATGGTCGCCTTTTTTTTTTCTGTTACGTGTTTCAAAAAATTCAGAGCCTGCTTATCTCAAGTTGTGCCTGCTTAACTCATCTGTAAATAGTGTTGGAACGCCTGTTGATCGTTAGGTAGAGAAAGAGACCTACCTCACATCTTATGCCAATATAAACGTCAGCCACACCAGAGACTTAAAATGCGAAGGGAAAAACCCCCAAAAACCTATTAAAAGAAAATGTAGATGATTCTATGCTATGGAGATGAGGCAGGATTTCTAGGTACCAAAGATAAAGTAACTAACATTTGAGTGTATAAAGAAAAGAACCAGTAGGTACGGCAGCATAAAAGTGACCCCAAAAAGGTGAATGTCAAAAACACCACAAACAAAATTGAAGGGAAAACTGTAAACTGGGAAGGAATACGTGCAAAGTGCATGCATTAACCAGGGGTAAATATACAAAGCATTTTTATAAGTTATTTACAAGTTTCTACCTTGACTTGAAAATGGCCACAAGTAGCAATTCATAAAAAAGAGCTATATGTGACCAGTAAGACACGTTTAAACAGGTTCTACCTCACTAGTAATTAAATAAATACCAACGGGAAACATGAGATAGCATTTTTTGCTTTTTGAAGCTAAAACTCTCACGTGGCACCTCAATAGCCCACAGCAGCATGAATATACATTCACTATTATAAGGAGAATCTGTATTCACTCTTTCCAGGGCTGCCCCAAAATGAGTCCGCCCTGAAGCACAAGTTCACATCCTGCTGATTTACCAACAAGGTAGAATTGAGCGTGTAACTCATTAGCGTGTGTGTGTATGTTTGTTTGTTTGTTTGTTTTTGCCATGCAGTTTGCAGGATAGTTATCGAACCTGGGTCCCCAGCAGTGGAAGCACGGAGCCCTAACCACTGGACCGCCAAGGCAGTCCCTAGGGTGTGTGTTTTAAATTTAGTTTCTACTCATTATCCGAGTTATACATGCATGCAATTTAAAGAGCGAGTTTTACAAGCCTTCTTACAAAACACAGCAGTCCCCCAACCCTCATCTTCCAATGCAACTTTTAACTCACTCTTTTGGTTTCACCTTTGTATCCCCAGACCACACACTTACATTGCGACTTCCTGACCTCCAAAATCATCATACCTTCATTTTGTTCAGATCAACGGCCATGGCTGACATCTTCCTGATACTACATAAACACTGTTCATGTCTGAGCCACATAATGTATTGTGATAACTTTTCCTTCCTTGCTCAACTTCTCGTTTCCCTGGAGTTAATGTCATCTTTTTTATTTTGCTTAATTCTCAATACTAATTCAACTCCAAATTCTGCCAAAAGTTCAAATCTCCCCAGAGGCATCCCGGTGTATCAGGTATTCTATCACCTGGAAGTAGACTCTGCTTTCTCAGCGGGGGCACAGCCTGCAGTCTGGGACCACCACACCAGCACCCTGAAGTCCCCTTCATCCTTTGCTCCCCGGCAGGATCCCCTGCTTCCTGCTTCCTACGACTTCCTCTTTCTTGCCTTCCTCCCCCTGTTTGGTGGAACACACCAAGTAGCTTCCTGAGAAAGGGTGCAGGGCTGTAAATTTTTTGAGACCTTATCGTTCTGAAAATATCTTTCTTCTACCCTCACTCTTAATGGTTTGGCTGTGTATAGCATTTTGGCTTAGAAAGCATTTAACTTCAGAGTTGAGAGATTTTATCCGTCGCCTTCCAGCTGTGAGAAGTCTGAAATCATTCTGATCTTAGTCATTTCTACGTCATTTCTTTCTGGACGCTTGTACAGTCTTTTCTTTTCTCTTTGTGTCCAGTGTTCTGAAATTCCCCTTTGCTGTGCCTTTACTGTGCATCTATTTTCGTGTTTGGATCTGAGCATTCAGTGGCTCCTTTCAATCTGGAAACTCAGGTTTAATTTCTGTGAAATCTTTTTGTTTTTGGCCACATGGCTTGTGGTATCTTAGTTCCCTGACCAGGGATCGATTCCGGGCCCTCGGTGGTGAAAGCATGGAGTCTAACCACTGGACTGCCAGGGAAGTCCCAAATTTCTGTGAAATCTTTTCCACTGTTTCTTTGATTGTTTTCTTCCCTCCAGTTCTCTTTGTAGAACTCCTATTGTATAGATGTCAGATCTCCTAGACCAGTTCTCTAATACTTCCCTCTCCTGTTTTTCTCTTATTTTCAACTTTTTTCCCCCAGCTTTTTGCTCTACTTTCTTCAAGACTTCCTTAACTTCATCTTCCAACTCTTCTACTGAGTTTTCAATTTCCATGATTGTATTTTTTTTTTTTTTTTGGCCGTGTTGGGTCTTCGTTGCTGCGCACGGGCTTTCTCTAGTTGCGATGAGCAGGGCCTACTCTTCATTGCGGTGCGCGGGCTTCTCATTATGGTGGATTTTCTTGTTGCGGAGCACGGGCTCTAGGCATGCGGACTTCAGTAGTTGTGGTGCGCGGGCTCAGTAGTTGTGGCTAGCGGGCTGTAGAGCGCAGGCTCAGTAGTTGTGGTGCACAGGCTTAGTTGCTCCGCGACATGTGGGATCTTCCTGGACCAGGGCTCAATCCCGTGTCCCCTGCACTGGTAGGCGGATTCTTAACCACTGCACCACCAGGGAAGCCCTCCATGATTGTATTTTTAATTTCCAAAAGTTCTTTATATTCCGTAATGTTCCTTCTTTATAGCACCTGGTTTTTGTTTCATGAGTACATTTTCTCTTTTCTTCCTGGGGATGTTAACGACGGATTTTCTAAGTCGTCTTCTCCCAGCCATCTCTGTTTCCTCCCAGTTCCCATTTTCCTTGTTTTATCCCGATCTTCCATGTTACGGAGGTCCCTCAGACGTCTGCTCAAACTGGCTGGCTGCTCAGGCTGGAGGGTTGGGCCCGCTGACTGTGAGCTTTATCAAGCGGTGACCTGGTAGGACCTCCTGGATGATCAGATTCCCCCAAGAAAACCCCTCTGACATCCCGTCTCGAGGCGAGACCTGGTTTCCAGGGTTCTGGACACTGAGGGTGGGTGGCTGGGACAGAGCTGGTGTCTCAGCGTTATGTAAATGTGCACTGATGTCCGCCAGTCCAGAGACCCTCTGTTGGCCCACCCAGGGAAGGAGCCTTCAGTGCGTGGCCTGGGGGTGGGGGTGGTCCAGAGGCCTGGCTGTGGATGAGGGCTGTGGGAGGATCTGGCTCTCTGCCCTATTTCCAACCAGCCCTGCTCATTTCGTGTCTGTTTCACTCAACTTATAGAGGCTCCCAGGGCCATCAATTCTGAGCCTTTTCCAGGGGAGTGTGAGGCGCTGGGGTCATGGGGACATGGGGAGCCCTGCCTCTACCCTGGTGTCACCAAGGCTAGAGTGAGTCTCTCCCGCTGAGCCCCAGCTCCCCAGGTGCTCACGAGGATGGTATTTTCCTGGGCTGTTCCCTCCAGAAGGGACTTTACACCCAGGGAGGAGCTTCCCCAGGAGCCTCAGCGAGCACTGCGGAGCCCAGCCTGCTGTGACCTGACTCGCCACCCTAAGAGCTTCCCTCCCTGGGTTTGCCTGCCCTGTCAGACTCTGTCTTCAAAAATCTCTTTGTTATGGATAACTCCAATCAGCGTTAAGCTTTAACATCAAACATCTTAACTCAAAGGTAACACTTTGCTGTCACTCAACACCAGAGTTAACAGGTAACAGCTTGGTTATCAGTTGACACCTCAAATATTAGCCAATACCCTTGTTGATAACCAAGAACGAGGCTCTGTCTGGGAATGAAATACAGACATTCCCCTGTGTGGGTGGGTGGCTCCTGGGAGGAGGAAAATGGCTCTAACAAGGAACAGAGGCAACAAAGACCTAAGAGGCGGACTTCCCTGGTGGCGCAGTGGTTAAGAATCCGCCTGCCAATGCAGGAGACACGGGTTCGAGCCCTGGTCCGGGGAGATACCACATACCGCGGAGCAACTAAGCCCGTGCACCACAACTACTGAGCCTGTGCTCTAGAGCCCGCGAGCCACAGCTACTGAGCCCACGTGCCACAACTATCGAAGCCTGCGCGCCTGGAGCCCGTGCTCCGCAACGAGAGAAGCCACCGCGATGAGAAGCCCACGCACAGCAACCAAGAGTAGCCCCTGCTTGCGGCAACTAGAAAAAGCCCACGTGCAGCAACGAAGACCCAGTGCAGCCCAAAATAAACAAATTTAATTCATTAATTAAAATTAAAAAAGAAGGTTTGTTTAAAAAAAAAAACACCTAAGAGCCACCATCACCATGTAGCCCAAGGACCATGGCGCTGGGAGCTCTGGTGGGCATCACCCTCGCAGGTGAGGTCACCTCCAGTGTATAGGCACATTACTCTCATCCAGATAGGACGGCCTCTTTGGAAGCAGGGGCCACGAGCCACACTGTAGGCCCTCGATACCAGTGTGTTTAATAAATTATAAAAGCAGGCTGCACACGGCTTCTCTCCATTGAACAGATGCAAACGATGAGGCCAGAGAGGGGAGAGATTTGTCAAGGCTGCCTGCTCCAGGGCTGCGATGGTTTCCTGCCCTGCCCATCCTCAGTTGCCACGTCCTGTACCCACCCACCCCGGGCAGCTGCCAAAGGTGCCCAGCCTGCAAGTTCCCCCGCTGGGGTCCTCACTTCTTCTCCTGGCCCTGGGGACCCTGACTGGGAGATCCCTGCCTTGCTAACCCCTTGAGAAGACTCCTACTGCCCAGGGCTGGAAGGGCAGACTGAGGGTCCCAGGAGTGGGCTTCTTGGCCCAAGGTGGGGCTGTGCAGGCCCCTCTGCTCCCATAGGAAGGCTTAGAACCTTCCTGAATCCTCTCTCCAGGGCCAGAGGGTCCGGGAAGATGTCCCAGCACTAAAAATGGAGCAAGATAGAGACAAGTGATGTTCCCAGGAGGACTCTCAGGGATATAGTGCATGTGCTGGGCAGGGCGGGGCCTGCAGGACCGGGCTAGGAGGCTGCCTGCGGGGGAAGGCAGCAGGAGGGGGCAGGCCACACCTTCACTGGGCCTAACCCTAACCCTGCGGTCCAGCCCAGGGATGCCTATCATGCTGGCTGGACAGGACAAAACGGAGGGACCCCCAATCCTACAGGGGCCACTAGAGCTTGCTTGAGCTCCAGAGACTGGCAAGACCCTCTCCCGTCCCCCCACCCCCAGCTACCCCTTGAGACTGGGGGTCCCAGGTCAGCCTCATCAAATCATTACTCAACCATGCATAAATACGTATTTACTGAGCGCCTAAACATTCATTCATTTTGCAACCGAGAGCTGGCAAGGTGGCTACCCCCCACCCCACTCCCCCGCCCCAGGCGAGGGCAGCGCTACCCTCCTCGCTCAGGCCCATGAACCCAGGTCCTCCTCCAATTTCCCTCTCACCCCACCCTAGTCTGTATGTGTTTCCTCTGGCTGCTGTAATAATTACGTCAAACTCAGTGGCTTAAAACAACACAAATTTATTATCTTACAGTTCTGGAGGGCAGAAGTCTGACACGGGTTGAAATCAAGGTGTCTGCAGGGCTGCATTCCTTCCGGAGGCTCTGACTTTCCCAGATCCTAGAGACTGCCACATCCTTCTGCCCTTCCTGCATCCGGGAGGCCAGCAACAGCAGGCTGAGTCCGGGCCTCTCCACAGCCGTTCCCTCTGCCTGGAGCGCTCTTACCCCAGAAGCTGCATTCCTCGCGCCTTCGCGTCCTACAAGTCCTTGCTCAAAGGTCCTCCTTCATGTTACCACCAACCTCTGTTCCAGCACCACTATCCCTCTTAGCCTGCTGAGGAGGGAGCAAGTGCTCCAACACCAGGGCGTGCTGCAAGGCACGGGGGAGGCCTGGGGAGTAACTGTTCACGCTCCTTTCTCACCCCCTTTAGTGAAGCCATAGCTGAGCCAGGGCAGAACGAAGCCTTCTCCCGTGGTGTGGCCGGGATGCTCTCAGTAGCAGAGCATCAGGAAAACAAAAGGTCACGGATTGTGGGGGGAGAGAGGACAGCTGAGGGGAGGGAAGTGCCAGAGGCGTGTCCCACCAGGCTGCCCAGGGAGAGCCACAGTCCACGTGTTTAAGTATTTCAGAGCTACACGTCAAGCTCTAAACCATGAACTAGACATACTCTCTCCTTGCTTAACAGCAAATCCAGCTTGTAGCACCCTGGAAGGCCAGGTCTGTGTTCAGTCTTGGGCTCCCTGAGTTCTTTGCATGAACCTCCAACAGAGCAGGAGAGTGGGCCCTGTTCTGTGACCTTCAGGCTCCCCGCCCTACACCCCCAAAGTGTCCACCCCAGCTCCCTGCTGAGCTCTGCCTATAGCTCACCAGGGCCACACAACCAGCGGTGTAATCCGCCTTCAGTGTGACAGAGCTGGGGACGAGGCCTGCCCAGGGCCATTTGCCCAGGGAATTCCACGTCCCGGCCCCCAGAGGGTGGTCTAGTAGTGAAAAGCAGGCTCTGAATGACCATATGGACCCCTCGCATAGAGGGAGGGCATGGGCAGAGGAAGGCAGAGTGGGGTTCAGGGCAGAGGACGCCTGCAATCGGGAGGACAAGTGTCATCACCATGGAGACCAGTCAACACAAACCAGCTCACCCAAGGTCTGCGCCACGGCAGGGGTCGCCTTCCCCAAAGCCTTGGGACCCGTGAGTTCCCCTCCCAATCCTCCTAGACACCATCCTGGAGGGAGGAGCAGGAGTGGGGGGGCAGTGTGCCAGGGCCTGTTTCTTTCTTTTTTTAAAAAAAATTAATTAATTTATTCATTTATTTAATTTTTGGCTGCACTGGGTCTTCGCTGCTGCACGCGGGTTTCTCTAGTTGCTGAGAGCGCGGGCTACTCTTTGTTGCAGTGCGTGGGCTTCTCATTGCGGTGGTTTCTCTTGTTGCGGAGCACATGCTCTAGGTGCGCGGGCTTCAGTAGTTGTGGCACGTGGGCTCAGTAGTTGTGGCTCGCGAGCTCTAGAGTGCAGGCTCCGTAGTTGTGGCGCACCGGCTTAGTTTCATGTGGGATCTTCCCGGACCAGGGCTCAAACCCGTGTCCCCTGCAGTAGCAGGCGGATTCTTTTTTGAATGAAAACTGATATGTGAAAGCCTTTATCTTTTTAAATTTTATTCAATTAATTAATTAATTTTTATTTTTGGCTGCGTTGGGTCTTCATTGCTGTGCGCAGGCTCTCTCTAGTTGTGGCGAGCAGGGGCTACTCTTCGTTGCGGTGTGCGGGCTTCCTTTTTTTTTTTTAACATCTTTATTGGAGTATAATTGCTTTACAATGGTGTGTTAGTTTCTGCTTTATAACAAAGTGAATCAGTTATACATACACATATGTTCCCATATCTCTTCCCTCTGTGTCTCCCTCCCTCCCACCCTCCCTATCCCACCCCTCTTGGTGGTCACAAACCACCGAGCTGATCTCCCTGTGCTATGCAGCTACTTCTCACTAGCTATCTATTTTACGTTTGGTAGTGTATATACGTCCATGCCACTCTCTCACTTTGTCCCAGCTTACCCTTCCCCCTCCCCATATCCTCAAGTCCATGTTCTAGTAGGTCTGTGTCTTTATTCCCGTCTTACCCCTAGGTTCTTCATGACCTTTCTTTTTTTTTCCTTAGATTCCATATATATGTGTTAGCATACTACAAAGCTACAGTAATCAAGACAGTATGGTACTGGCACAAAAACAGAAATATAGATCAATGGAACAGGATAGAAAGCCCAGAGATAAACCCACACACATATGGTCACCTTATCTTTGATAAAGGAGGCAAGGATATACAATGGAGAAAAGACAGCCTCTTCAATAAGTGGTGCTGGGAAAACTGGACAGGTACATGTAAAAGTATGAAATTAGAACACTCCCTAACACCATACACAAAAATAAACTCAAAATGGATTAAAGACCTAAATGTAAGGCCAGACACTATCAAACTCTTAGAGGAAAACATAGGCAGAACACTCTATGACATAAATCACAGCAAGATCCTTTTTGACCCACCTCCTAGAGAAATGGAAATAAAAACAAAAATAAACAAATGGGACCTAATGAAACTTCAAAGCTTTTGCACAGCAAAGGAAACCATAAACAAGGTGAAAAGACAACCCTCAGAATGGGAGAAAATATTTGCAAATGAAGCAACCGACAAAGGATGAATCTCCAAAATTTACAAGCAGCTCACGCAGCTCAATAACAAAAAACAAAGAACCCAATCCAAAAATGGGCAGAACACCTAAATAGATATTTCTCCAAAGAAGACATACAGATGGCCAACAAACACATGAAAGAATGCTCAACATCATTAATCATTAGAGAAATGCAAATCAAAACCACAATGAGATATCATCTCACACCAGTCAGAATGGCCATCATCAAAAAATCTAGAAACAATAAATGCTGGAGAGGGTGTGGAGAAAAGGAAACCCTCTGGCACTGTTGGTGGGAATGAAAATTGATACAGCCACTGTGGAGAACAGTATGGAGGTTCCTTAAAAAACTACAGATAGAACTACCATACGACCCAGCAATCCCACTACTGGGCATACACCCTGAGAAAACCATAATTCAAAGAGTCATGTACCAAAATATTCATTGCAGCTCTATTTACAATAGCCAGGACATGGAAGCAACCTAAATGCCCATCGACAGATGAATGGATAAAGAAGATGTGGCACATATATACAATGGAATATTACTCAGCCATAAAAAGAAACAAAGTTGAGTTATTTGTAGTGAGGTGGATGGACCTAGAGTCTGTCATACAGAGTGCAGTAAGTCAGAAAGAAAATAACCGTAAGTTCTGAACCACACTTTAGATCAACAGGACCGAGGTCAAATTCTCCCCCTAGTGTACCTGGGCCCACGAGGGAGAGCAGGTTGGTGTCTCTACCTCTGAGGTGAGCTTGGAGATGAACAAGATTGTTGAGTGGCATGAGGAGAGGTTCGGGGCCAGCAGGGGTGGATTCCGAGTGCCCAGCCGCAGCCAGGAGTTGGGGTGCGGGCCCCAGTGCTCAGGCGTTGGGGAGGGGTGTTCACACACTCTCTGGTTCTGTCTAAAGCTCAGCTCCCCAGTCCGCTGGCCCCTGGAAGTGCTGGGCCACATCACCCCCTTGTGGACACTCGCGGGAGGGCCCCTTCCCGCCCCCGGGGCTGAGGGTGCCACCCCAGGCATCCTGGGGCCCAGAGAGTGGTCTCAGGAAGGCGGTGGCCCAGAGGAGAGCGGCCCCGGGTCTCCTCCACTGCGCCTGGCCCCTTCCTTGGTGTCAGATGGCCCTGAGCTCTGCCCAGGAGCCAGGCTGCCCTGAGGCACCTGTGCCCACCGGAACCGAATAGGAATCCCTCAGAATTTGCATTCTGATCACTCAGTCAAGAAACGACTGTGGGCACCTGGTCAGGGGTCGTTCCTCCAGGTGGGCCGTTGGTGCGCCCCTGGGCAGTGTGGCCAGAGGTCGGGTGGCCGGAGGGCCCTCCCAGGGCCTGTACCCACCCTGAGGGTCCTGTGCTCTCAGGGCTCCGGCTCTCCCTGCTGAGTCTCCACTGCCCACTGCCCATACCCACTGATGGGGAGAGGGCGTGAGGTCAGAGAGGTCACGTGCACAGAGGGGGCCAAGGGGACAGAAGCAAGAGGCCGCCTCCGGCTCACCGATGGTGCTTCACCCAGCTCAGCTTCAGGGGCCTAGACTCTTTAAGCGGCTGGCATTTCCTCTCTCTTGCCGGCCTCTCAGGGGCAAATGAGACGGTCACTGCAAGCTGCTCAGACACGGCACTGGGGTGACCTCCGTGTCCTTCCCCTGCCGTCCTGGTTCCATCGGCAGGACAAGGAGAAGAAGCTTCCCTCTGGAGCCAGGGGCGGGACAGCGGGAATTAGACGACGGAGCCCTGTGTGCACACGGCTTGCGGAGGGCTTTGGGGAAGACCCAGGCCCGGAGCCTAATGCCCACCCTGTCTGGTCCCTCCCACGCCCCTCCCGCTTGCTCCCCGCCAGCCGGCCCTTGATCAGGCCCAGCACTGGCCGCTGAGGCCTTGCCCTGGCCGTCCCCTTGCCTAGAAGTTTCCATCCCCAGATCCTGCACGGCTCCCTCCTCCCTTTTGGTGTCCAGTGACAGGTCACCTGCCTGTCTGACCTCTCTGGACAAAAGCCGGGAAGAGTGGTAGGGGTAGAGCTGGGAGTCCTGGCGGGGGTCAGAGAAGGAGGGGTGAGGGACGTGAAAGGGTGGGTGCGGTGGGGACCCCGCCTGCCCCTAGTGCAGTCTCCCTGCTGAGCGGGACCTGGGGAGCCCTGGGGTGCTGTGGGGATGGTGGACGGGGGCGGGGACGCTGGGCCTGGATGGGCCTTTCTTCTGGGAGCTGACCCAGCACGGTCAGTTCTGTGAGGCCCACCCCCTGGGCGCGCCACCCCTCCTTCTGTGCCCCCAATCCCAGTGTGACGCACGTGCCAACCCCACGGTCTGCCACCACTTTCCGATGTGCGAAGATCCCACGCATCAGGGCAAAACAATACAAAACGGTGAACAAAGCCAGTAGCGCAGAGGCCGAGGCCCCTCCCTCTTTCAGGGTCACACCCTGTGACATGGGCACAGGGCACCTGGGATCCAGGGGCGCGTGGGGAGCTGTGGGCAGAGGAAGGATGGCCTCCTCGGGGACGCTGGGTGACGGAGGGGGGGGGGCTCTTGAGCTGTCATTCTCAGCAGGGGTCTTGACAGAGTGGGGAGGGGTGCCACGCCCAGGCGGTGGGGCTCACGAGTGGGCCCGAGGCGGCAGAGCGGACTGTGCCGGTTGAGCTGCTGGTGTCTGCCTGCTTCCGCGGTTTGTGGCCGCATCACCCCATGACGCTGTCTTCTCACGGCCTTCTCCTCTGCGTCTGGGCTTCTCCTCTCCTTTCCCTTATGAGGACACACGTCATTGGATTTAGGGCCCATCCAGAAAATCCAGGATGATCTCATTTTGGGATCCTCAAATTAAATCCCATCTGCAAGACTCTTTCCACACAAGGTCCCATTCGCGGGTTCTGGGGGTCATAGGACGCGGACCTGCCTTTTGGGGGGGCCACTCCCACCCACTGCAGAGAGGACCCACGTTGCGCTCAGAGGATGCATCGTGTCATAGAATGCCTGCTGCTGGCCAGGAAAGCTGGACGAAAGGGGATCCACGACCTCATGGGAGAAACATTTCAAGCTGCAAGAGGGCAGGGGGACCAGGGTAGAGGTGGCAAGAAGCATACTCGGTCACCAACCAAACACGGAGGGCCCGGGCCAGCCTGGTGCAGGCTGGGTGCAGCTGCCTGGCCCACCCCTAGGTTTTCAGCCGTATCACCCAGCTGCCAACCCGGGGAAATCACCCGGCCTCGATGCCAGTGGGCAGCGCTGATGTGACTGGCCCTGGCTACTCAACCTCCAGCCCCTCTGGAGGTCAAGATGATACATCACGGCCCACAGCCCCTGCCATACATCACACTGCTAGCACAGACTATCTGATGTGACCCGAGGCCTCCAGGTGAGCAAACATACTCTTGCCAGGCAGGATATTCCCGGGGCTTAGGGGCTGTCTCCCAGGAGCTGGTCCAGGGCCAGTCCTGAGAGCACTTGCCCCCCAGATGGCTCTGCTTGGTGGATAGGGTGTCTTGATGGGAACCCTGTTTCCTGCTCCCCACGAGGCTCTGGTACCCCAGAAGCTGGAAGGCGGTGTTACACACTAAGAAGTCCTTCTATAAAATTACATCCAGGGGCTTCCCTGGTGGTCCAGTGGTTAAGAATCTGCCTTCCAGTGCAGGGGACTTGGGTTCAATCCCTGGTGGGGGAACTAAGCCCGCGCACTGCAACTACTGAGCCTGCGCCCTCTGGAGCCCACGTGCCACAACTAGAGAGAAGCCCGACCACCGCAACTAAGAACCAATGCAGCCAAAAGTTAAAAAAAAAAAAATTACATCCAAATCACCCAGTTTTTGTGTGGATTTTGAACTTGCTAAAAACAAGTGGACTTCACCTATTTGTGATTTGGGCTAATGGAAATCATGTAACAGTCTGCTAAATATAATGGATATGGGGAAGCTGATGGTGAAAGTCTTTTTTTTTAAATCTTGTAAGGCTGTTAAAGAGGGAACCCAAGTAGAAAATCAGCAAACGAGAGAGATGAATTGGATTTCTAAGGAGGTAGTGTGAAAATTGATAAAGGGAAACCTCACTAAACTGGAGTCAGAAGGCCAGAAGGGGGAGCTCTCAAATGCAAACCACTGGACGTCCATACAGATCGCAAGGGAAGAGAGGAATCCTGAGTCTCCTGCAGGAAGGGACGCTACTTTACCCCCAGCAGGAGGAAGAAAGATTTTCTCCTTGCCCTGCAACACAGCCAGTGAGAGGCTGTCACAACCCAGCCAATGAAAAGCAACTATGCTTTGATCTCCCAGTTTCCTCCAATGGACTCTTTGTTTAGAACAGCCCCTCCCAGCTTCCCCTTTTCCTCTATAAAAGAGTTTCCTCTTTGCTTTATTGCACCTGCATGTAGTTTGCCAGGTTACGTGTCCTGAGTTGCAATTCCCTGTTGCTCCCAAATAAACTGGTAAAACTGCTGGTAAAAATAACTGGCGGTTTCATGTTTTGGGTTAACATGATATGGAGGTCCCAGGGCAACTCAGAGGCTGATGAGCAAACAGGTGCGGTACCCACAGAGCCCAAGGAGCTCACAGCTTTCTCGCCGACCCCCGAGTTGGAGGGTAAGTTTCTCTTTTGGATTTGAGTCCGTTCTTGCTGTGTTTTGAAGCGCTCCAGGTCTTGTTCGGGATCTGTTTAAAGGCTTTGTCCTTTCTGTTAAGGCCTTGCTTTGTCCGTAGCTACTCGTTTGGCACCTTGGCCTCTTTTTTGTTTTTTTTTTAAATACATGTATGTATGTATGTATGTATGTATGTATGTATTTTTAGCTGCATTGGGTCTTCGTTGCTGCACGTGGGCTTTCTCTAGTTGCGGTGAGAGGGGGCTACTCTTTGTTGTGGTTTGCGGGCTTCTCATTGAGGTGGCTTCTCTTGGTGCGGAGCACGGGCTCTAGGCACACGGCCTTCAGTAGTTATGACACTTAGGCTCAGTAGTTGTGGCGCACGGGCTTAGTTGCTCCTTGGCATGTGGGATCTTCCCGGACCAGGGATTGAACCTGTGTCCCCTGCATTGGCAGGCACATTCTTAAACACTGTGCCACCAAGGAAGTCCCTGGCCTGACTCTTGAAATCAGGCTGTTTTTACTGGAACTGTGACAGCCTTCGATCCGACTCCTTTTGGAACTGGGTGGTTCCTATTGGAACTGTGCTGGTATTCAGCCTGCAGGCTAAGAACTATTATTATTATTTTATGCTCTAGAGAAAAACCTCTGAAAAATGGGATTCCAGTTATTTAAATGTTTTGAGAGCACTCCCCCATTCAGGGACCCCAGCCAGTTTTGTTTTCTTT
This sequence comes from Aethalodelphis obliquidens, assembly GCF_003676395.1. Taxonomy (NCBI): domain Eukaryota; kingdom Metazoa; phylum Chordata; class Mammalia; order Artiodactyla; family Delphinidae; genus Aethalodelphis; species Aethalodelphis obliquidens. The sequence continues at coordinate 74,197,278 of NW_020837950.1, forward strand.
TTTGGCTGCACTGCACAGCTTGTGGGATCTTAGTTCCCTGACTAGGGATCGAACCCATGCCCCCTGCCGTGGAAGCGTGGAATCCTAACCACTGGACCGCCAATTCCTCCAGCCAATTTTATCCTCAGAAAATGCGGTCCCTCCTGTGTGCATTTCTAACTAAATTGACTGATTTAACCAAAAGTAATTTAAAATATCTGTGACCGAATCAATCTTGGGTTCGCTTGCCCACGCAGTAAAGCCAATCTACTCACACCGGGTCATGGTGAAGGAAACTGCAGCGTTTATTGCAGGGCCAAGCAAGGAGTCTAGGGCAGCTGGTGCTTAAAAGACCTGAACACCCCAAAGGTTTTCAGGTTTTTGAAAGGTTTTTGAAGACAGAGTGAGGGAGGCAGGTCACAGGAGTTTGTGATCAGCTGGTGGACATTCTTCTGATTGGTTGGTGGTGAGGTAACTAGGAGTCAACATCGTCAACCTTCCTGTTTCAACTGCTCTGGGGTCTACGTGATTATGAGACGCATACAGTTAACTTCTTCCACCTGGTGGGGGCTCTGTATCTGCAAAACAGCTCAAAGGACATGGCTCAGAATATCATCTCTAGCCCTTGAGGAGGGACTAAAGGTCCTTGACTTTGTTTAATGGCTAAACTATTATTATTTTGTCTGGCTTGACTGTTTTCCTTTCTCTACATTTCTCACTTCTGTGATTAAATTTATTCTTTGGAACGGGGGGGGAAGGCCTACGAGGCTAAAGTTTTTCTACAAACAAGAGGCAGGTTGAGGACACGGGGGCGGGTGTGTCCCAGGAAGGCCCCACAGGATCTACTCGGTTACACATCAATGGCTCTTATGAGGAACTTTTGAACTCCCCAAACTTAACTTTCTTAAAACTGTGTTAGATAGCCATGGCTTGGAAGGAGTCAAAACTGAATTGGATGCCTATTTTGATTGGTATTTTGAGGCTTTCAGACGTTATCAAGAGTTTAAAATGGACTTTCTATAAAATGCCGTAAATAAATTCACTGAGGCAAAGAAAGAATTAAAGAAAGACAAGGGCTTCCCTGGTGGCGCAGTGGTTGAGAGTCCGCCTGCCGATGCAGGGGACACGGGTTCGTGCCCCGGTCCGGGAAGATCCCACATGCTGTGGAGCGGCTGGGCCCGTGAGCCATGGCCGCTGAGCCTGTGCGTCCGGAGCCTGTGCTCCGCAACGGGAGAGGCCACAACAGTGAGAGGGCCGCGTACCGCAAAAAAAAAAAAAAAAAAGACAAAATGGCTTTTCATGTTCAGCTCTCCAATTTCTTTGCCTCAGTCTCCACTCTGGTGCCGTCTTCCTCCTCGGAACCTATCAGAACCTGCCTTTAAAGTTAAATCTTCTTAGGATCCAAATAAACCCGAGATTACTTACATCCCCCGGCCTAAGGCTGAATTGCAAACCATAATTAAAGTTTCCTAAAGTAACGGAGGACCGTATAGGTTTGCTGAAGATTTTAACATGGTTATTCAAACCTACCAACCTGGTTTCTCAGATCTATATCGGGCAGTCCACGTGCTTTTTGGTGAAGGTCAAGTCAAATATTGGGTGAAAATAGCCCAAAGGAAACACTCTGGAGGGGATTTAGAAGAGCAAACCCCTAACTTCTGGCAAGAGGCTGGAACCCTTGCTGGAGAACTCCACCAGCACTTACAGTAACTATTCCCAAGGCGGTTGATCGGAACCAAATTCAGGCTTGCACACAAAAATCTGATGAACCTTCCCATGACTATTATAATCAACTTCAGATTACTTTTAAAGAAAATTCTGATCTTCCTTCAGATGTTGAGTCCCTTAGGATAGCCTTTAACGCCATGTTTATTAACGGGCTGAACTGGGATCATTTCTAATAAAAAAAGACCAGGGTGGAATGGGAAACTAAGTACACTCCAGATTTAGTTAATTTGGCAAATCAGCTCATTCCAACACTGGATGAGTCACCAAAAGGAAAGACCGCCAAAATTCTTAGTGTTCAACACCAGCAAATGAAGGCTCCTAAATGAAACCAAAATTCTAGTTTCTGCTGTAATTGCAAAGAACCAGGACATTAAAAAAAAAAAGATTACTGGGGCTTCCCTGGTGGCACAGTGGTTAAGAATCCGCCTGCCATGCAGGGGACATGGGTTCGAGCCCTGGTCCGGGAAGATCCCACATGCCGCGGAGCAACTGAGCCCGTGCGCCACAACTACTGAAGCCCGTGCACCTAGAGCTCGTGCTCTGCAACAAGAGAAGCCACCGCAATGAGAAGCCCGCGCACCGCAACGAAGAGTAGCCCCCCGCTCGCCGCAACTAGAGGAAGCCCACGCACAGCAGCGAAGACCCAATGCAGCCCAAAATAAATAAATAAATAATTTATATGTATAAAAAAGATTATTGTTATAAATTAAAGCATTTCAGGCATCTTCAGCCCTTTAACCAGCCTTTCCAGTGGCCTCCTAATGAAGGGGGTTTTTGAGGAAATACAGGGGCTCTTCTCACCCCTCCCTCTTAATCAGCTCAGAAAAACAACTCTCCAGATTGGGGAGGAATGTCTCTGTGTCCTTAGTGACACCAGAGCCACACTCTTGGTGCTCAACCCCCCTGCTATAAAACAGTCCCTGCCTTGAAGTACTAAAATGACCCAAATCGTGGGAAGTCTCCAATACGCATCAACAGGTTCCTGCGTGTGAACCAATTCCCTTTCGTTTAGGCCCTTTGAGAGAGATACACCTTTTTCTCCTCAGCTCCTCTGCCCCTATTCATTATGTTGGCTGAGACTTCTTGGAAAAATATCATGCTAGAGCTTCTTTCTCCCAAAAGGGGAAAACAATTGTAGAATATGACAATAGCCATCAAAATAACCCACCAGGTGAATTAAATGACCCTTCTATGTCTTTTACTTGCTCTGTCTCTGATGGCCCCGGAGCCCATGGGAAACGCCGATCATTTATCCCCATGGAATCAGTTACCACCCTCCTTATGGGCAAAATCCACAGTGCACCTCCCATTTAGGCTCGAATAGATCTCTCAAAACTAGAATTAATCAATACCCTATAAGAAGTCCTTCAAGGTATAAAGCCTGTAACAGAAGATTCCAAGGCTCAAGGTGTCATTATCCCTGTACTAGTCCCTGCAACACTCGTACTTTATGTGCAAGAAAACCCAAGGGCCAAGGGTGGAGGTTTGTCCAGGACCTCCAAGCAATAAACAACATTGTTTTCCCTCAACAACCTGTTTTTACCAACTCCGACACACTACTGACGTCCATTCTCACTGGAAGCAAATTTTTCACTCTAATTGATCTAGGCAGTGATTTTTTTCTGTGTTCCAGTTGATAAGGCCAGCCAGTATCCTTTCACCTTCACCTGGAAAGGATAACAATACACATGTACAGTAATGCCCCGGGGTTTCACAGAAAGCCCTTCCTACTTTCCACAGGTCTTGAAAGCTGATTTGGATGATATAAAGTTTTCTTCAGGTTCTATGTTCTTACAATATACGGATGATTTGCTTCTATGTTCACCTTCTCAAACCTCCTTGCAGGAAGACGGCATCCACCTGCTAAAACTTTTGGCTTTAAAGGGACATAAAGTCTCCAAAAAGAATTGCAGTTTGCTCAAACTCAGCATGGATATTCAGGGCACTTGATCTTGGAACAAGGACGACATCTGGATCTGGACAGGCCTCATGACATCCCGAACTTCCCCAAACCTAAAACTAAGTGCCGATTACAAGGTTTTCTCGGGCTAGCTGGCTACTACTGACGACTTTGCCCCTGTGTGCCTTATTAAGACCCAGCAAACCTGACCCTAATTAAGGGATCAAGATGACACAGCTTTTGAAGCCTTAAAGAAAAGCTTAATGAGACCACCTGCCCTTGGGTATCCTAATTACCAGCTTTGCTTTTTCCTTTTTGCATGGGAGAGGGAAGGCCATGCCCGTGGAATATTCACCCCAAAACATGGGGAAGGTCACCCACCCATCCATTTCTGATTAAGGCAGAAAGACAGTGACAGGAATTAAGGCCTTAATCAGAAAGGCCACCGAATAGTTAATCATGGGATCCCCTTTCGCCATCTTCACACCCCATGCAGTAGAAACCCTCGTGAATTCTCATCACATCTAACACTTGCCGGTCAGTTGCCCCAGCTCCTATGAAGTCCTGCTGCTAACAGCTCCTCACGTGACTCTTTCACGTCGTAACAACCTCAACCCTGCTATTCTTTTCCCCTCCTTCTCTGACAAAACACCTCAGGACTGTCTAACACTGACAGGTCGCCTTCTGACTCCCCGTAGTAATTTACAGGGGACTCTTCTAACCAGTGCGGATTCTTCACGATTCACTGATGCCTCCTATTGAAGATGACGAAGGTAAACACCAAGCTGGGTGTCCCTTGGCTACTTCAACCCAGCAGGCTGAACTATACGCTCTCATTTGGGCTTGTACTTTAGCCAAGGGCAAAACCGCCAACGTTTATACCATTCGTCAGTATGCCTTTGGGGTAGACCGTGAGCTTGGGATGCTATGGAAACAATGAGGTTTCCTTACCTCTAATGGGGAAAAGATTAAAAATGGCTCTTATATCCAAAATCTATTAGATGCCACGCTCTTGCCGGCAACCTTGGCTGTTATTAAGATCCCTGGCGTATAAGCTTGACATAGAGGATAAAAACCTACGTCACTGATAATCCTACCAAAATACTACTCTCAGGAATTCCCTGGCAGTACAGTGGTTAGAACTCAGCGCTTTCACTGCCAGGGTCCGGATTCAACCCCTGGTCAGGGAACTGAGATCCCACAAGCTGTGCATTGTGGCAAAAACACACACACAAACAAACAAAAAACAACAAAAATGCTACTCTCAAAGCAAGTAGCCAAACCTCTGTCATCCAAAGAGATGCTCCCCAAGATAACAGACTAGGAATGCCCAAAAATTGGCCCCAGAAATGGAAAAATGATATTGGAGCTCTAGTAACTGTTGGTTTGATAAAAAAAAGAGAACTCTGGTTCGGGCCAAATAACAAACTGGTCCTACCAGAAATTCTAAGACTCCCACTCCTTGGCACTGTTCATGCATTGAACTGTTGGTCCACTGACAAATGATGGCATGCATGAACTAATATTGGTGGGAAATATATATATTTTTTAATATTATTTAGTTTTGGCTGCGCCCAGTCTTAGTTGCGGCACGTGGGATCTTCGATTTGGCATACGGGATCCTTTAGTTGCGGCACGCACGCAGGATCTAGTTTGCAACCAGGGATCGAACCTGGGCCCCCTGCATTGGAAGCACAGAGCCTTATGCACCGGACTGCCCGGGAAGTCCCTGGTGGGAAATATTAATAAGGTCAAAATGAGTGCCGGTCTCACCTGCCCAAGTACAGTCCAGGGCAACCTGCTCTCATTTTGAATTGCTTTATGGGTCATTCGAGATTTGGCAAATGGAATTCATTACAGCTGCCCCATCTCATGGACGTGCAGTCATACCTTGTTTTATTATGCTTTGCTTTATTCCACGTCACAGATACCGCATTTTTTACACACTGAAGGTTTGTGGCCACCCTGTGTCAGGCAAGTCTATCAGCGCCATTTTCCCAACAACATTATTTTTTAAATTAAGGTATGTACATTTTTTTAGACATAGTGCTATTGCACACTTAATAGATTATAGTATAGTGTAAACGTAACTTTTATACGCACTGGGAAGCCAGAAAAATTCATGTGACTTTATTGTGATATTTGCTTCAATTGTGGGGGTCTGGAACCAAACCCAAAATATCTCCAAGGTATGCATGCAAATATTTCAGTCATAATCTGTATATTTTCTGATTGGACTAAAGCTTTCCGTTGTAGACAGGCCACTGCTTCTCTGTGGTTAAATTTTTGTTAGAAAAGATTATCCCTACCTGGGGAAACTCTTTTGAATTTCGTAGTGATCAAGGAACCCATTTTACTGGTCAAGTACTTTGGCAAGTTTGCGATGTTTGGCCGGTTTTATAATACTTTCATTGTGCTTACAATCAGCAATCCTCAGGGTTAGTTGAACGTGCTAACAGTGCTATTAAGACCCAACTGGTGGGACCTCCCTGGTGGTTCAGTGGGTAAGACTCTGCACTCCCAATGCAGGGAGCCTGGGTTCGATCCCTGGTGGGGGAACTAGATCCCCTATGCACGCCGCAATTATGAGCCCACATGCCGCAACCAAAAGATCCTGCATGACACAACGAAGATCCCGAGTACCGCAAGTAAGACCCGGCGCCGCCAAAATAACTAACTAACTAATTAACTAACTAACTAACGCAATTGGCAAAATTTGTAGATACCCTCCAAAGACTCTGGCCAAAGCCATTGCTGTTGGTCCTTCTAAATCTCAGAGCCACCCGTTTCGGAGCTCGTAAACTCTCACCCTTTGAGATAGTCAAAGGATGCCCAAAGTACCAGGCCCCTCCCTCTTTTGACCTGCAGCTGATAAAAGGAGATATGCTTCAGTATTGTAAAGGCATAATTGCTTCTTCTAAGAGTAGCCATGCTCTTGTCGAGCAATCTTTTCAGTCTCAGGAGACGAATACCTTCAGCATCACACCGTGCAACCTGGAAATTTCTTCTATTGGAAAAGGCATCTCCAGAAGGACTCTCCTCAGTCTCACTGGAGAGGCCCTTAGCAAGTACTGCTAACCCACCCTTGTGCCACCAAACTCCAGGGAATAGACTCCTGGATTCATGCGACACATCGAAAGAAAGTATCAAGCCCTGACTGGACCCATACACTATTTGGTGACCTGAAGGTAAAGAGTTCCTGGAAGTGAAGCAGATGACATCTGATGAGACAGCTTTCCCAAGGTGTCGAGATCAAGCCTGTTAGAAAGTTCAGAATTCACAGAAGTCTCTCTCTTTCATCTGGACTATAAACTGACTCTGGATTTTTATCCCAACTTATAGTCTTTGAATTTGCAAACTACAGGCTATATTCTCTGATAGAACATTTAGTTCCAAACAGTGTCTTTTGAGATAACAATACTGTTTACTCACTCCATGTTTATTCCGGCATTGTCTTCCCAAAGTGCTTGTTTAATTCCTGCAGTTTTGGTGTGCCCTTGCTGTATTCACTATTCTAAGGTACAGACTTTAGAGAAATGCCTGAGAGATCTCTGTCCTACCCATCCTTGTTACTAAAATGTAACCACAATAGGTTTCCAATCTGTGCACTTTCACTCCTACATGGGACACAACACCAGGAAAGGTCCTTCCTGGTATCAATGGACAAAAGGCCACTGAATGTTGGTAAAAAACAAACAAAACCCCTGATTCTTTTTTTTAAATTTAATTAATTAATTTATTTTTGGCTGTGTTGGGTCTTTGTTGCTGTGCGCCGACAGGGCTTTCTCTCGTTGTGGCGAGCAGGGCTACTCTTTGTTGCGGTGCGCGTGGTTCTCATTGCCATGGCTTTTCTTGTTGTGGAGCACGGGCTCTAGGCGCGCGGGCTTCAGTAGTTGTGGTGCACGGGCTCAGTAGTTGTGGCTCGCAGGCTTTAGAGCCCAGGCTCGGTAGTTGTGGCACACAGGCTTAGTTGCTCTGCGACATGTGGGATCTTCCCAGACCGGGGCACGAACCCGCGTCCCCCGCATTGGCAGGCGGACTCCCAACCACCGCGCCGCAAGGGAAGCCCCTCAGAGAAAGATCTTGATCAAAGGGGGGAAGTGGTGAAAATTAATAAAATGAAACTTACTAAAAATGGAGTCAGGAAGACAGAAGGGGAAGCTCTCACACACGTAACACTTAACATCAATACAGGCAGACCTAGGAGATATTGTGGGTTTGGTTCCAGACCACTGCAATAAAGCATATAGCACAATAAAGTGAGTAACATGAATGTTTTGGTTTCCCAGTGCATATAAAATTCCGTTTACACTAATTATAGTCTATTAAGTGTGCAATAGCATTCTATCTAAAAAAATAATGTTGGAAAAGTGGTGCTGATAGACTTGTTCAATACAGGGTTGCCACAAAGCTTCAATGTGTAAAAAGGGCAACATCTGCAAAGTGAAGTAAAGCAAAGCATAACAAAACAAGCTATGAATGTACAGAACCCAACAGAAAGAGGCTTAGCTTGCGTCTCTGGCAGGAAGTGACACTGTTTTTCTACTGCAGGCAGGAGGAAGAAAGATTTTCTCCTCACCTGGCAACACCTCAGCTACTGAGAGGCTGTCACAGTTCAGCCAATGAAAAGTCACTTTACTTTGAACTCCCAGTTCCCTCCAATGGACTGCTTGTTTAGAACAGCCCCTCCCAACTTCCCCTTCTCCTCTATAAAAGAGTGTCCTTTCCTTTGTTTTACTAGACTCGCATGTGGTTTGCCATAGTTGCGTATCCTGAATTGCAATTCTTTGCTGCTCATGAGTAAACCCATTTTACTGGTAAAAATAACTTACTTTTATTATTTTAGGTTAACAGTAATTAATCCATTACTTCTGATGTACAAAAGAAAGTTTATTGGTGGGTAATTTTTAAGTAAAATATATTTTGTTGTTTAAAAACGGGGGGGGGGCAGTTTTTTCTTTGGAGTGAACAGGGTTTGAACACAACAAACCTGCAGAGTTGACGCTTTACTGCACAAATCCAAACACCGCAGAGGTGTAGGATGTGGAAATCCAATGCTCCCTGTATCAGCTCCCACCCAGCTTCACTCTGGGTCCCTTTGTGGAGCAGGCTTCTCATATCTTTGTCTCAGGTTATCTGAGGAAGGACAGTGGATTTGGTTCTGGACGTAGGAGAACCTGGGTAGCAGGTGAGGAGTTGGAGAGGGTCGGAGAAAGTGGCTGGACTGGGAGGCCAACTCACAGAGAGGGTAAGAATGGTGGGCAGTGGCCAAGCTGCCCCTAGAACTGAGGACTCTTTCCTCAACCTGGTGCTCTTTCTAATGCTCCAGTGCACCAGAAGCAAGGACATCACACACAAAAAGCAAACGGTAAAAAGAGTACCCAGTGGAACAGCTCATCACTTGTGCCGTCTTGGCTGGGAAGGTGTGGAGACACTTGGGAGACTGAGGTTTGCTTGTTCTTCCATTTGCCATGGCAGGTATGTCAGTTCCATACAGGAGCTGGAACGGGCTCCACCCAGGCTCTCCAGGACCACCCTCTGTCCCCTAGTCCTTCTCTGTGTTCCACCTCTTCCAAGGGCAGAGGGGACATACCTTCATATGTCAGAGACCTTACTAAAAAAATCTTTGTGCTACTCAGCAGCAACCTCTCTGTTAGGGACTGAATTGTGTCCCCCACCCCCACCCCAAATTCATATGTTGAAGCCCTAACCCCCACTGTGACTGTATTTGGTTGTATGGCCTTTACAGAGGTAATTAAGGTTAAATGACATCATAAGGGTGGGTCCTAATCCCATAGGACTGGTGTCCTTGTAAGAAGAGAGACACTGGGGATGTGCACAGAGAAGAGGCCCTGTGAGGACACAGCAAGAAGGCAACTGTCTGCAAGCCAAGGAGAGAGGCCTCAGGAGAGACCAAACCTGCTGGCACCTTGAACTTCCAACTTCCAGACTGTGAGAAAATGAATGCCTGTTGTTTAAGTCTCCTTGTCTGTGGCATTTTGTTATGGCAGCCTGAATTGACTAATCCATTCACTTTCCTACAACTGGGAACTTTGCATTGTGAATACCTTGGGACCCATAGAAGGGAAGAGCTGGGTAGGGGAACATGACAGCAGGTACATGCATGTGTGAGAGTGGTTGCCGGCATAGGTGTGCCAGGGGTCAACCTCACTGGCTACTATTCAGTGGATGGGCTTGGCTCCTGGGGAGGCCCCTGGCCCCTCCACCACCTGCTTCTTGGCACAGCTGCTTCCAGAGGCTGATCACAGCAAGGGCTGAAGTCCCAATATCCAGACAAAGTGGGGGAAGGAGGCCAGGAAAAGGCCGCAGGCCCCGATAGGACCCAAAGTAAGACGCCAGGGGAGGGAGAATTTTGGAGGAATTTATATTTAGTAGTTTTCCATCAGGGGAGGAACCAGAGTTGAAGAAGCAACTCATCCCCAGTCTCTTCCTGTACTTTTCACCCCTCTCCCTCCTTCCTGGTCACCTCTGCAGGAAACCCTGTGGTTCTCACTGTTCTTAGAATAAGACCCAACCTCTGTGTAGGGCCTGACCCCTCCAGATCTGGCCCCTACCCCCTCCCTGCCCACCCTAGGCCGCAGTCTAGGGCGTCAGCACCAGCACTCCCCGCCAGGCCGACTTACGTGTCCTCCCTCTGCTCAGGACCCACTGACTCAATTCTGTGTGGGCTCCTTCTCATCATTCTGGTTGCAGCTGAGAGTCCCCTCCTCTCTGTTTCTGTCCCATCGTCCTGTTTCTCCTCCTAAGCCTCTTATATGCTTACTTAAAAAAAAAAAAAAATTATTTATTTATTTTTGGCTGCGTTGGGTCTTTGTAGCTGTGCATGGGCTTTCTCTAGTTGTGGCGAGCAGGGGCTGCTCTTTGTTGCGGTGCACAGGCTTCTCATTGCAGTGGCTTCTCTTGTTGCAGAGCACAGGCTCTAGGTGCGCGGGCTTCAGTAGTTGTGGCATGCGGGCTCAGTAGTTGTCGGGCATGGGCTTCGTTGGTCCGCGGCATGTGGGATCTTCCCGGACCAGGGCTCGAAACTGTGTCCCCTGTATTGGCAGGCGGGTTCTTAACCACTGAGCCACCAGGGAAGCCCCTTTGCTTACTTTAGAAAAATATTGATTGATTGATTGATTTGGCTGCAATGGGTCTTAGTTGAGGCATGTGGGATCTTTGTTGTGGCATGTGGGCTCTTTGTTGCGGAGTGCAGGCTTCTCTCTAGTTGTGGTGCACAGGCTCCAGAGCACAGGGGCTCAGTAGCTGCAGCACGCAGGCTTAGTTGCCCCAAGGCATGTGGGATCTTAGTTCCCCGACCAGGGATTGAACCTGCGTCCCCTGCATTGGAAGGCGGATTCTTAACCACTGGACCACCAGGGAAGTCCCAAGATTCATTTATTTCTTTTCTTAAAGAATTTTTACCCCCTTTCTTTCCTATACAAAGTTTCCTTATCGTGTAATTTTTTTTTTTTGAAGGGAGGTCTGTCTCTGCCCCTAGAATGTTTGTTTGCCCATTAACCCCGTGCTTGATTCAGTCCCTGGATATTAGTTGAAGGCACAGGCATGTTGGGTACTTCCTACCTTAACTTACCGAATCCTCACAATGTCCTGTAAAGCAGATGTTGTTTGAATTCTGCCATCCCTCATCCATAATTCTGAAATCCAAAAAGCTCAGAAACCCAAAATGTTTTTCTCAAACTGGGTCGACATCTGACTTGAACAGCTGTAAGGCTTTTCATGGTCTTTATCACACTTAGTTTGAATGGTCATCCTGTCTTTGCAGCAATGTTAATGTGTCTGGTTTTGGGGTGCTGTCCAATGCCCCAGTGGGAGCACTGAGCAATATACTATTTGCTGGTTGCCTATTGCTGTGTAAAAAACGACTCCAAATGTTAGCAGCTTAAAACAATAAACATTTATTATGTCAGACAGCTTCTGTGGGCCAGGAGCGTGGAAGTACCTTAGCTGGGTGCTTCTGGCCCAGGGTTTCCCATGAGGTCGCGGTTAAGATGTGTGCTGGGGGTGGTCCCAAGGTAGCTCAGTTACTATGGTGGGGAAGTTCATGCTGGCTACCGGCATGAAGTCTCATGTCCTCATCACATGGACCTCTTCACAGGGCTACTTGAGTGTCTTCACGATACGACGGGTGGCTTCCCCCCAGAGGGGACGATCTAAGAGAGGGCGAGGCAATGTCTTTTGTGACCCAGCTGCGGAAATCACTCCATCATTTCTGCAGTATCCTCTTGCTTACACGGGTCAGCCCTATTCACTGTGTCAGAGGGTGAGATCACAGGAGCATGAATCCCAGGAGTGGATCCTTTCTGGATGTTGGCGACCCCAATCATATGTACCTATCTCAAATCCAAAGATTCTGAATTTCGAAGTACGTGTGACCCCCAGAATGTTAGAGGAGAGACTGGGATGCCCATTTTACAGGTAAGAACCAGGTTCAAGGGCAGTTGAGTGACATGTGGGAGGTTACACTTACATCAATAGCAATGACAACTCACCTATCTCTAACGGCTCTGGGGCCAGTGCTACTTGGTTTTCTCCATCACTGCTCCAGCCAACAAGAGTGTGTCATTCCTAACCTTAGTCACGTGGACTGTGGGCTCGCAGGGGCAGGAACTCTGCACTCCATCCTCTAATCCCTACAGCACACCTATGGGGTAAGCAGGGCAACTGCCTTTGACCTTCCCTCTGCAGCGGAGGAAGTGTGAGCTGTCTTCGCTTATACTTGTCTGATTCTACCAGCCTGCGGGTGTCTCCCCGGGCTCAGCCCAAGCTTGGTATGGGTTACAAAAATGGGAAAAAACGCCATGCTGCTCTCAGGGGATCTGGCGAGGAGGGCAGCTCTGGGTAGGGGCCGGCAGAGGAGTCTGTGGGAGGGAACCTTTGAAAGATCACAGGTGTGCTTGGGCATCATTGCCGAGGACACTCAGACTTTGAAAAAGAAAATAGCCGTGGAGCCACGGAAAAACCCTCGGAGTTGGTCTGGGGAGCTGGGGGGAAGGAAAGGGATGGAGAAACGAGGACGGGAAAGGGCCAGCTCCCTCCTGCCTTCCGCCCTAAGAATAGCTCTTGCGACCTTAGAGAGGGGATGCGGGGTCTGAGCATGCTCAGCGCCTCGCTGGGCTCAGCTCGTGGAAGGTCGCCGTTTTCCTGGTGCTCGGCGTGGCCAGCCGGCCTGCAGCCCGGGGATTCGGACCTACGCTCGGGACTAACACTTGGGGTCGTCTTTGGCCCCTTCTTTCCCTTCCATCAGTAACTACATCGCAGGCCGTTTGACCCCCCTCCTCGCCCGGGCCCGAGTCTCCGAAAGCTCCCCGACTCGAGGCGATGGGGCCGGTGGGACACGCCAGTCACCCGCGGGCGGAGAGGCCGCGGGCCGCGGGCGGGATAGGACTGGGGCGGGGCCACGTTCCCGGCGGCGGGCAGGGCCTGGCTTCTCGGCGGGGGGCGGGGCTTGGCCTTTCGGCGGGGGGGCGGGGCCTGGCCTTTCGGCGGGGCGGGCGGGCCCGGGATCTCCGCGGGGGGCGGGGCGCGCCGGGAAAAGTTCCGGGAAGGTGGGCCTCCCGCCCAGGCCCGGCGCGGAAGTTGCCGGTGGTCAGTACCCGGTCGGCCAGGCCCGCAGCCATGTCGTCTGGGAACGCGGGGTCTGGCGGGCGGGAGGGCGCCCCGCGCGCCGCTGCCGCGCTCTGCGGCCTGTACCACGAGGCGGGGCAGAGGCTGAGGCGCCTGCAGGACCAGCTGGCCGCCCGGGACGTCCTCATAGCGCGCCTCCGCGCCCGTCTGGCCGCGCTCGAGGGGGACACGGCGCCGTCGCTCGTGGACGCGCTGCTGGAGCAGGTGGCGCGCTTCCGGGAGCAGCTGCGGCAGCGGGACGGCGGCGCCGCGGAGGCCGCGCTGCGCCAGGTGCGGGGCGGAGGGGCCGCAGGCGGCGGAGAGGCCGCAAGGGGGCCGCGCGAGCCACGCTTCCTCGGCGCGCGGGCCGCGTGCCCGCCGTGTCCCCGGAGTGCGTGCGCCCGTCGGGCGTGAGGGCTGTGGTCTGGTTGAGTCTGAGCGGTTTGTGTCTGGGGGGTTCTGGGCGGGTGCGCGCCGCGTTGGTGAGTGTGTCGTGTCGGGTTCTGAGGGTGTGTGTCTGGGTTGTGTTCCGAGCGGTCTGCTCCCGCGTTGGGTCTGAGGGCTGTCTGCCTGTTTGAATTCTGCGGGGGTTGTGCGCTTGTGTTGGGTGTGAGGAGTGTGTGCCTGTTGGGTTTTGAGGGGTCTGACCGTGGTTGCGTTTGAAGGGGTGTGTATTGCTGGCTCGGCTTCTGAGAGGTGTGTGTGCCAGTGTTCAGTCCGAGGGTTGTGTGTCCTTTCCGGTTATAAGGGAGGTGTGTCGAGTTGAATCTGAGGGGCGTGTGCGCGTGTTCGTGTGTGTGCGGTGTTACCATGTTGGGTCTGAGGGGTGTGTGTCCATATTGGTTATGAAGGGTGTGTTTGCTCCAACGTTGGGTCTGAGGGGTGGGTGCGGCCATGTTGGGTTCTTAGTGTTGCGTGTGTCTGGCTTCGGAGGGGTATGTGTGCCTGTGTAGGGTCCGCTGGTCGTGTGTCCATGAAGGTTCTGAGGAGCGTGTGTGCCCGTGTTGGGTTCTAGGGTGTGCTTTGCACCTGTCTTGGGTTCTAAGGGGTCTGTGCACTTGCGTTAGTTACGGGCTGTGTGTCATGTTGGTTCTGAGGGGTGTGTGTTTGGGTTACGTAGAGGGTCTGCTCCCTCGCTGGCTTCTGAGGGTTGTGTCTGTCCGTGTTGGTTCTGAGTGTCGTGTGGGCTCACGTTGGGTTCTGAGGGCTGTGTGTACCTGTGGGTGTGAGGCTTGTTTTGTCATTGTCGGTTTTCAGGGGTGTACCTGTCGGTTTTGGTTCTGCGTTGGTTCTGAGGAGTGTGTGTTTCTGAGTCGGGTGCTGGAGGGTGTGTATGCCCATTTCTGTTCTGGGGGTTGTGCACCTGGGTCTAAGGGTGGTTGTGTCCGCGTTGGTTCTCGGGTGTCCGAGTGATCTGCTCCCATGTTAGGCCTGAGGGCTGTGTCTTCCCGTGTTCAGCTCTGAGAGGTTTGTGCCTGTGTGGCTTCTCAAGGGTGTGTGTCTGTATTGGGTCTGAGTGGTGTGTGTCTGTGTTGATCCCGGATGTGTTTATCCCTGTTGGGTCTGAGTTGTGTGTGTGCCCCTGTGTAGAGTCTGGGGCTGTGTCTGCGCCCATGGTGGGTTCTGAAGGGTGTGTTTCCTCAGTTGTGTTGAGGGGTGTGTGTATGTGTTGATTCTGAGGGTTATGTGCTCATTTTGGTTCTGAGGGCTGTGTGCCTGTGTTGTGTTTGAGGGTTACGTGTGTCCATGTTAATTCTAAGGCGTATGTGTTTGTGTTGGTTCTGAGGCATGTTTGTGTGTGTTGGAGTCTGAGGAGTGGAGTCCTTGTTGGTTCTCGGGTGTGTGTGTTCATGTTGTGTCTGTGGGTTATGTGTCTGAGTGGTTCTCAGTGGTGTGTCTGTGTTGGGTGTTGAGGGTGTGTGTCTGCTCTGAAGGGCGTCTCTGCATGTGTTGGGTTCTGAGCAGTGTGTTCCCGTATGAGTCTGAGGAGCGTGTACCCCGCTGGTTTCTGAAGGGTGTATGCCTCCATGTTGGGTGCTGAGTGGTGTGTGTGTGTGTGTGTGTGCGCACGTGCACGCCTGTCTTGAGTTCTGAGGGTATGTGTGCCTGTTTGGACTCTGAGAGGTGTGTATGTGTGTTGGGTTCTGAAGGTTGTCTGTCTCTGGTGGTTTTGAGGGTTGTGTGTGTGCTGGTGTTAAAACTGATGGTCGTGTACCAGGTGAGTTCAGAGGGGTCTGCTCCCATGTCGGGTAGGAGGGGAACGTGTACCTTTCTTGGGTCTGAGGGTTGTGTGTCTGTTGGGTTGTGGCGTGTGTACCTGTGTGGTATATGAGGTGTGTGAGCACTTGAATTGGGTTCTGAGGGGTGTGTTCACCCGTGTTGGGTCTTCAGTTTGTGCCCGTTTTGGGTTCTGAAGGATGTGTGTGCACGATCAGTTCTGAGGGGTCTGTTGCCGTGCTGGGTTTTGAAGAGTGTGAGTGCCTACATTGGGCTCTCAGGGGTGTGTGTGTGTCCATGCTGGGTCTGAAAGGTGTGTGTACCTTTCTGAGGGGTGTGCGCCTGTGTTGGGTCTTAGGGATGAGTGTGCATGTTATTTGTATTTGGGGCATGTGTGCACCTGGAGGGTTCTGTGCACGTGTGTGTTCATGTTGAGTTCTGCATTGTGTGCGCAGACATTGGGCCTGGGTGTGTGTGTAGGACATGCGTATAGGCTCCTGGTGTGTGTGTCTGAGTTGGGTTCTTGGGTGTGTTTGTGTCGTGTTGGGTTCAGGGCCACATGAGCCACAGTTATGTTCTGGATCTCCTTTAGCCCCAGCTGTGAATGTATCTTTCAGTAGTAACACTCCTGCTCTGCTGGGAGTGGTGACAGAGTGGGAGCCTGCCAGAGTGTCTGATAATAGACTTAAATCCTTACTTTTCCTCCTTCATATCCTTGTCAGCGATATTATGTCTATCTGTGTGAAATATTAAACACCCAGATCAGGAGCGAGAGTAACAGTATTTTTCTACAACAGTTTGGAAGTGCCCCAAACATTTTGGTGGACTCTGGTCTGTTATCCCATTCGGTGCATAGCTATTATCTGGGTTTTCCCGGGAAAGGAATTAGGCCTGCAAAAGACAATTTTCACTTCCAGGCTTGACCCTGCAGCCGGATTTTAGAGTGAAAAAGAGGCACGCCTTTTTTTCTTTTAATAAATGTTAATTTTGAATATCTGATAAATAGAGGAAAGAATAAAGAATAGAATAACCACCACAATCCCACCGCAGAGAGATGACCACAGAGCATAATCTCGTGGCCTCTTCCCTGCCTTTCATTTAACCGTAGGGTATGTATCTACTTGGCGTGTTTGAGTTCAAGCTGTCTATACAGTTTTACTTAATACCATGTCAATATTTTCTCATCTGCATCATTTTAAATGCCTTTAGAAGCCAGATGTCTTCCTCGCTCCAGCTCTCTCCCTTTTCCTGGGCAAGGTGGATTATTACTCATCAGGGCAGAAGGAAGTCACCTGGTCTGCACCCCTGATCTTAGTGTCATGGACACCAGGAGCCATAGATGAGTGTAGATTGGGGACCAGAGCACATCCTACCCAGAACAGGACTCTGCTTGCAGTCTGGTGGCCATTGGTGCTCAGTTGACATGTGTCCCCAGCATCCTGTGGCCCCAGAGCCTCTAACCAAAACCCAGACAGAGCCAGGTCTGTCATCCTAGTACTACTGGTCCTTTCAGCGTAGGTTTTTTTTTTTTTCTGTCTGCGTTGGGTCTTCGTTGCTGCGCGCGGGCTTTTTCTGGTTGTGGCGAGTGGGGGCTACTCTTCGTTGCGGTGCGCGGGCTTCTCGTTGCAGTGGCCTCTCTTGTTGCAGAGCACGGGGTTTAGGAGTGTGGGCCTCAGTAGTTGCCACATGCGGGTTTAGTAGTTGCGGCATGCGGGCTCTAGAGCGTGCAGGCTTCAGTAGTTGTGGCTCATGGGCTCCAGAGCGCTGGCTCAGTAGTTGTGGCGCACGGGCTTAGTTGCTCCGTGGCATTTGGGATCTTCCCGGACTAGGACTCGAACCAGTGTCCCCTGCATTGGCAGGCAGATTCCTGACCACTGCACCACCAGGGAAGTCCCTCAATGTAAGTTTTGTTTTAGGATTTTAAATTATTTCAGGAGCAATTTAATATCTGATGTCTTATGCAATTAAATATTTGTTGCTTACCCCTACATCTTTCTGGGGTTGGTCAGAGAACCTGGGGAGGAATGGAGATGTTTATCACCTCCCAGAGGCCCTGGATTCACTGAAGTAGCTGTGCAGAGTGAAAACAATGACAGGAATTGGTCAACAGGTTGGTCTCATCAGTGGCCATGTCAGCCAGCTGGTTAGGAGCAGGGACCCTGGATTGGTGAGGACTGAGGGCTCCCAAAGAGGATGCTGAGGCTCACAGGTGTGGATGGACTGCCAGGTGACCAGTGCATCTGTGGCCAAGGTGTAGCCAGTGTGTGATGGGACCAGATCAGTCTTGAGAATTCTGGTCTTTTTTGCCACCACAGTGGGACTCAAGACGTTGCCTTATTTGTACCATGAGGCCTGGATGGATGACTCTGCAAAGCTCTTCCAGTTAAGATTTTCTGGAATGGTGGCACTGATTCGTTGTGCAGGCTGTAACTGCTCAACCCCGTCTCACCACTGCCTTGGGCACTAGCCTCATGGGCCCTGCTTGGTCCTGATGTAGCAACTTGTGGCTTTTCTTTCCCTATGCTGCCATGCTCTCTGTAAGTGGAACAGCGTACACTCTTCACAGTAGGTTATATTAGGTTTTGCGTGTGTGTGTGTGTGTGTATGTGTATTGTGTGTGTATTGTGTGTTTGTTTTTACCATCTATCGTCATACCTCTTTTGATCTTGTACAACTGAAACTCTATACCATTAAACATAATTCCCCACCTCCCTACTTTGTCCCCTACCGACCCCTCCCCTCCCCACCCCCCACTGGCAACCACCATTTTACTCTCTGTCTCTATGATTTTGACTACTGTAGATACCTCCTATGAGTAGAATCATGCAGTATTTGTCTTTTTGTGACTGGTTTATTTCACTTAGCGTGATGTCCTCAAGGTTCATCCATATTGTAACATGTCAGAATCTCCTTCCTTTTTAAGGCTGAATAATACTCCATTATAGGTATAGACCACATTTTGCTTATCTGCTCATCTGTTGATGGACACTTGGGTTGCTTCCATGTTTTAGCTCTTATGAATATCACTGCTGCTATGAACATGGGTGTGCAAATATCTCCTCGAGATCCTGCTTTCAATTCTTTTGGGTGTATACCCAGAAGTGGAATTGCTGGATTATATAATAATTCTATTTTTAATTTTTTGAAGGACTTCCATTCTGTTTTTCCACAATGGCTGTACCACTTTACATTCCCACCGACAGTGCACAAGGGTTCAAATTTCTCCACATCCTCACCAATATTGTTATTTTCTGTGTTTTTGATAGAAGGCATCCTAATAGGTGCATGCTAATTTAGTACAAAATGATTGTAGTTTTGATTTGCAATTCCCTATAATGATTAGTGATGTTGAGCATCAATTCATGTGCTTACTGGCCATTTGTATATCTTCTTTGAAGAAATGTCAAGTCCTTTGCCCATTTTTGAATTGGGTTATTTTGTTGTTGAATTTTATGAGTACTCTACATTCTGGATACTAATTCTTCTCAGATATATGATTTGTAAATATTTTATCTCATTCTGTAGGTTGCCTTTTTGCTTTTACTTGTCCTTTGATGTGCAAAATTTTCATTTTTATTTTCATTAAAAAACTTTCCAATTTGCCTGCTTTTTCTTTTGTTACCTGTGCCTTGGGTGCCATATCCAGGAAATCGCTGCCAAATCCTGTGTTATGACGCTTTCGCCCTGTGTTTCTTCTAGGAGTTTTGTAGTTTTAGGTCTTACATTTAAGTCTTGGATCCATTTTGAGGTAATTTTCATGTATGGTTTAGATAAGGGTCCAACTTCATTCTTTTGCATGTGGACATCCAGTTTTCCCAGCACCATTTTTAAAAAAGACTGTCCTTTCCCCACTGAATCGTCTTGGTACCCTTATCAAAACCATTTGACTATCTAGGCAAGGGTTTATTTCTGGGCTCTCTGTTCTGTCTCTCTGGTCTATATGTTTGTCTTTATGTCAGTGCCACAGTGTTTTGATTACTGTGGCTTTGTAGAAGTTTTGAAATTAGGAAATGTGAGTCTTTCAGCTTTGTTCTTTTTTTTGTTTTTTTTCCTTCTAAGATTGTTTTGGCTATTTGGGGTCCCTTGAGATTCCATATGAATTTTAGGATGAGTTCTTCTATTTCTGCAAAAAAATTGAGCTTTTGTTTTTGTTTTTGGGGGTTTTTTTTTGGCTGCACTGCACAGCCTGTGGGATCTTAGTTCCCCAACCAGGAATTGAACCTGGGCCACGGCAGTGAAAAACGCCAAGTCCTAACCACTGGACCACCAGAGAATTCCCTGGGATTTTGATAGGGATTGCATTGACTTTGTAGATCACTTTGAATAATATTGACATCTTAACAATATTAAGTTTTCCAATCTGTGAACATGGGATATGTTTCTATTTATTTATGTTTTCTTTAACTTCTTTTAGTAGTATTTCATAGTTTTCATTGTACGAGTCTTTCACCTCCTTGATTAAATTAATTCCTAAGTGTTTTATTCTTTTTGATGCTATTGTAAGTAGAATTGTTTTTGTGATTTCTTTTGCAGATTCTTCATTGTTACTGTATAGAAATACAACTGTTGTTCATGTGTTGATTTGTATTCTGCTCAATTGCTGAATTCATTTATTCTCTCCAACAGGTTTGTGTGTGTGTGTGTGTGTGTGTGTGTAATCTTAAGAGTTTTCTACATGTAAGAGCATATCATCTGAAAACAGATACTGTTTTACTTCCTTTCTTATTTGGATGTGTTTTATTTCTTTTTCTTGCCTAATTGCTCTGGCTAGAACTTCCAGGGCTATGTTGAATAGAAGTGATGAAAGCCAATATCCTTTTCCTGTTCTTTTTTTTCCCCAGCTGCGCCATGCAGGATCTTAGTTCCCTGACCAGGGATTGAACCCATGCCCCCTCCAGTGGAAGTCCTCCTTGTCTTGTTCTTGATCTTAGAGGAAAAGCTTTCAGTCTTTTACCACGGGGTATGATATTTGCTATGGGTTTTTCTTATGGCTTTTGTTATGTGGAGGTAGTTTACTTCTGTTCCTAGTTTGTTGTGTGTTTTTATTATGAAAAAGTGTTGAATTTTGTCAAATGCCTTTCTGCATCAATTGATATGATCATGTGTTTTTCCCCCGTCATTCTGTTAATGTAGTGTATTACACTGAACAATCCCTTCCTTTTTTTCTTTTTGATGAAATATGTTTGTGAACTTAACCACAGCAGAGTAGTATATTACCTAAATCTATGTGGAACAAATCTGGTGAAAAATTTTCTGATTAGAAAAGTCTAATAATATCATTTTCATTTCATTCCAAGGGATTGATGCTGAGTCATAGAAAACAAACATCAAACACATAATTGTGCTTCGTGTCCCTCAGAAGGCCTCATTCTCCTATCATTATTGTTTACTAGATACTTATCAACAATTATCTAATTGTCTTCAGATATTATAAGTGAGACTCTAATGATAAAGTTAGGAATGTCAAGAACATGATCAATTTGCAACATCTAGAAAGTAGAACCAAAGTACAGATGGAACTAATTCAAGGCCTGTCATACATAATGAAACTGATGCTCAAGAACGGCCTAGTCACTTTGCTAAAAACTGGTCTCTGAACCTTCTATACAGCTGCCCAGAAGATGAATATGCTGCACCTCTTATTCTTTTAAACAGCCACGGATAACCTTAGTCACGTATTTAGTATTACCTTTTCACTGTCTTTAAGAAGAAACCATGATGAAGCTTGCTACAATTTTCTTGTGAGAAGTTCACAGGGGTTTGTAGAACTACTTTGGGCAACAAAACTGGCTCTTTATTAGGCACCAATGAGAAGCAGATATTACACTGAATGTTGAAAAGCTGTGCACTTAAATCTGGTTTTGCCACTTTCTTAGCCATGTTAATTTGGGCAAGTCATTTAGTATTCTAGTTTTGTCATCAGTAAAACTGAAGTAATAATACATAGCTCATAGGGTTATTTATTCATTCATTCAGCCAATAGTTATTTGTTGAATGCCTGTTGTATGCCAGATGTTTTGGTAGGCCCTGGAAATGCAGAAAGGATTGAGAAAGGCAGATTCCTATCTTTATGAAGCTTACATCTTAGTTGAGAAAATAGACATTGGAGAAATAATCCATTGCCTTTGTGGAAAATAGGACATAGAACACATGTATGGGATATTGTGAGGAACACATGATTTAACAGGTATATATGTATATATATAATAATCTCATGCACATAATGGGAACTCAGAAGATGTGAATGTCACCTACCATAGCCACTCAGGTGTTTATTTACTGAGCTTGCATTTATTGGGCGTGTTCCGTATGTAAGGGGAATATGTATAAGCAGGCATCGTGGGTTGTATTTTTCCATTTCTCCCAATAAGTATAGTACATTCATTTCACAACGATGTGTACACTATCAGGGTTGCACCAGTAGCAGTGTTAATCTATAGCAGTGTTCATTCAGTGTCATTAGAGTGAAGAGTGCGTAGAGAATAACACAGGAAGTGGCTATAAAATTAGATTGGGGGCAAATTATGATGGCCTTTACTACCTTATGAAGTTGTTAATTGCACATTCTATTAACCACTAGGCTAGGGGAATGCAAAGATGATCAGTATCCAATTCTTGCCCTCAAATTGTGGAATCATACATGGACATACATGATCACTGCTTGAAGCAGGTTGTAAAAGTGCTGGAGGGATGTGTAGTGGGGAAATACTGAACGTAGTGTAAGTATGGAACTAAGCCAACTTAAGTCTCCAAATCAGAACACCGGTATCATAGCGTCAACTGCTATTTTTTTCCTTTAGCTATAATTGACATATAACATTATATTAGTTTTAAGTGTAGAGCACATTGATTCAATATTTGTATATATTGTGAAATGACTACCACAGTAAGTCTAGTTAACATCCATTGATCATGTTTTGTATGTTTAACCACCTTGCAGTCTGTGAAAAAAATGCCACTTGTTCATGGTGTATAATCTTTTTAATATGCCATTGAATTTGCCCGCTAGTATTTCATTGAGAATTTTTGCATCAACATTCATAAGGGATATTGGTCTGTAGTTTTGTTGTAGTGTCTTTGTCTGGCTTTGGTCTCAGGGTAATGCTGGCCTCATAGAATGAGTTAGGAAGTGTTCCTTCCTCTTCATTTTTTTTGGAACAGCTTAGGAAGAATTGGTATTAATTCTTCTTTAAATGTTTGATAGAATTCACCGGTGAAGCCATCAGTTCCAGGACTTGTTGTTGTTGGGAGATTTTTAATTACTGATTCAACTTCCTTACTAGTTAGAGGTCTTTTCAGTTTTTATATTTCTCTGTGATTTGGTCTTGGTAGGTGTTGTGTTTCTATGAATTTGTTTCATCCAGGTTATCCAATTTGCTGGTGTACAGTTGTTCATAGTACTCATTTTATAATCATTTTTATTTTTGTAGAATTGTCAGTAATGTCTCTACTTGCATTTCTTTTTCTTTTTCTTTTTTTTTTTGGCCATGCCACGTGGCTTGTGGGATCTTAGTTCCCTGACCAGGGATTGAACCCGGGCCCTGGGCAGTGAAAGCGTGGAGTCCTAACTGCTGGACCGCCAGGGAATTCCCTCTACTTGCATTTCTGATTTTAGGAATTTGAATCTTCTGTATTTCTTTTTGTAGTCTGTCTAGCTAAAGGTTTATCCATTTTGCTGATCTTTTTGAAGAACCAACTTTTGGTTTCATCGATTTCTCTAGTAGTTTTTCTGTTCTCTATTTCATTTGTCTCTGCTCAAATCTTTATTCTTCCTCCCTTTTGCTAGCTTTGAGTTTAGTTTTTTCTTCTTTTTCTAGTTCCTTAAGTTGTAAAGTTAGTTGTTGATTGGAGATTTTTCTTGTTTTTAAATGTAAGTTTTATATATATATATATATATATATATAAATTTTTTTTTTTTTTTTCGCGGTACGCGGGCCTCTCACTGCTGTGGCCTCTCCCGCCGTGGAGCACAGGCTCCGGACGTGCAGGCTCAGCGGCCATGGCTCACAGGCCCAGCCGCTCTGCGGCATGTGGGATCCTCCTGGACTGGGACACGAACTCACGTCCCCCGCATCAGCAGGTGGACTCTCAACCACTGCGCCACCAGGGAAGCCCGTAAGTTTTATATCTTTAGATTTCCCCCTTAACACTGCTTTCACTGGATCCTGCAAGTATTGGTATGCTGTGTTTTCACTTTAAGTATTTGCCTTTAAGTATTTTCTAATTTCCTTGTGATTTCTTCTTTGATCCATTGGTTTAAGAGTGTGTTTTCTAATTTCCACAGTTTTGTGAATCTTCATTTTACTTCTGTTGTTGATTTCTGACTTCATTCTGTTGTGGTTGGGGAGGATATACTTTGTATGATGTCAGTCTTTTAAAATCTTTTGAGACTTAATATGTAACCTAACACATGGTCTGTCCTGGAAAATGTCCCATGTGCATTTGAGAAGAATGTGTATGTTGTTGGGTAGAGCGTTCTGTAGATGTCTGTTAGATCTAATTGATTTATTGTGTTAAGTTCTCTATTTCCTTACGTATATTCTGTTTGGTTGTTCTATCATTGAGAGTAGGGTTTTGAGGTCTCCAGCTGTTATTGTAGGATTGTCTATTTCTCCCTTCAGTTCTGTCAGTTTTTCCTTCATATATTTTGCCTGTCTGTTATTAGGTACGTCAGTGTATATAATTGTTATATTTTCTTGCTGTATTAAAACTTTTATTAATGTATAACATCCTTTTTTGTCTCTTGTAGCGTTTTTTGAAAAAAAGTCTATTTTGTCTGATATTAGTATAGCTACTCCTGTTCGCTTTTAGTTACTAATTGCATGGAATGTAAATATTTTTCCATCCTTCTACTTTCTTTTTTATTTTTAAAATTTTTAAAATTTTATTTTTGGCTGCGTTGGGTCTTCATTGCTGCACGTGGGCTTTTCTCTAGTTGTGGTGAGCAGGGGCTACTCTTTGTTGCAGTGCATGGCCTTCTCATTGTGGTGGCTTCTCTTGTTGTGGAGCATGGGCTCTAGGTGCATGGGCTTCAGTAGTTGTAGCTTGCAGGCTTCAGAGCTCAGGCTCAATAGTCGTGGCGCATGGGCTTAGTTGCTCCACGGCATGTGGGATCTTCCCAGACCAGGGATCAAACCCACGTCCCCGGCATTGGCAGGAGGATTCTTAACCACTGTGCCACCAGGGAAGTCCCCATCCTTTTACTTTCAATTTATATATGTCTTTGGATCTAAAGTGAGTCTCTTGTATATAGCATGTAGTTGGATCATATGCTTTTATCCATACTGCCAATCTCTGTCTTTTAATTGGAGATTTTAATCCACTTACATTTAATTAGTGATATGGATGAAATACTTGTTATTTTGCTATTCGTTTTCTGTATACCTTATAGCTTTTTTTGTTTCTCATTTTCTGCATTACTATGTCTTATGTTTTGTTTTTTTTTTTCTGGTATGCGGGCCTCTCACTGTTGTGGCCTCTCCTGTTGCGGAGCACAGGCTCCAGACGCGCAGGCTCAGCGGCCATGGCTCACGGGCCCAGCTGCTCCGCGGCATGTGGGAGCTTCCCAGACTGGGGCACGAACCCGTGTCCCCTGCATTGGCAGGCGGACTCTCAACCACTGCGCCACCAGGGAAGCCCCACTATGTCTTAGGTTTGATTTTTTAAGTTGTGAAATATTTAAATTCCTTTCTCATTTTTTTGTGGGTATATTCTGTAACTATTTTCTTTGTGTTTACCATGCGAATTACGTTTAACATCCGAAAGTTGTAACACTCTAATTTGAATTTATACCAGCTTAACTTCAATAACATACAAAACCCCTGCTCCCTTATAGCTAAACCCCACCCCTTTTGGTTGTTGATGTCACAGAATTAAATCTTCATACATTGTGTGCCCTCAAACATAAATTAATCTTTTAAATGCATTAGTCTTCTAAATTATGTAGGAAATAACGTGTGGAGTTACAAATCAAAATTACAGTAATACTAACTTGTAGACTAAAAATTTAAAAAATATATATTTATATTAGTCTCTTAAATCATGTGGAAAACAAAAAAGAAGAGTTATAAACTGTTGTTACAATAATACTAGCTTTTATAATTGCCCAAGTCTTTACCTTTATTGACATCTTTATTTCTTCATATAGCTTTGAGTTACTGTGCTTTGAGTTAGTGTCATTTCATTTCACTCTACAGGACTCCCTTGAGCATTTTTTGCAGGGTAGGTCTAGTGGTAACAAACTCCCTCAGCTTTGGTTTATGTGGGAATGTCTTAATTTCTCCCTTGCTTTTGAAAGACAGTTTTGCTGGATATAGGATTCTTTCTTTCTTTCTTTCTGGCTGTGTTGGGTCTTTGTTCCTGTGCGATGGCTTTCTCTAGTTGTGGCAAGCAGGGGCCACTCTTCATCGCGGTGCGCGGGCCTCTCACTGTCGCGGCCTCTCTTGTTGCGGAGCACAGGCTCCAGATGTGCAGGCTCAGTAGTTGTGGCTCACGGGCCCAGTTGCTCTGTGGCATGTGGGATCTTCCCAGACCAGGGCTCAAACCCATATCCCCAGCATTGGCAGGTAGATTCTCAACCACTGCGCCACCAGGGAAGCCCTGGATATAGGATTCTTGGTTGACAGTATTTTTTCTTTTTTAAAGTATTTATTTATTTATTTATTTATTTTATTTGGCTGCATCAGGTCTTAGTTGGAGCACGTGGGATCTTTGTTGCAGCATGCAGGATCTTTTGTTGCAGTGCATGG
Organism: Aethalodelphis obliquidens; assembly: GCF_003676395.1. NCBI lineage: Eukaryota > Metazoa > Chordata > Mammalia > Artiodactyla > Delphinidae > Aethalodelphis > Aethalodelphis obliquidens. The sequence goes on from NW_020837950.1 coordinate 74,223,477, forward strand.
GCTTCTCTAGTTGTGACGTGCAGGCTTCTCTAGTTGCGACGTGCGGGTTTCTCTAGTTGCAGCACATGGACTTCTCCCTAGTTGTGGTGCACGGGCTCCAGAGTGCGTGGGCTCAGTAGTTGTGGCACGTGGGCTCTCCAGTTGTGGCACACAGGCTCTAGAGTACATGGGCTCAGTAGTTGCCGCGCGTGGGCTTAGTTGCCCCATGGCATGTGGGTTCTTAGTCCCCTGACCAGGTATCGAACCTGCGTCCCCTGCATTGGAAGGCAGATTCTTAACCACTGGACTACTAGGGCAGTCCCCAGCTGTTTTTTTTTCTTTTAGCACTTGAACATATAGGCCCACTGCCTCTGGCTTCCAAAGTGTCTGATGAGAAATCTGCTAATCACATTCAGGATTTCTTCCATGTGACATGTTGCTTCTCTCCTCTTTCAAGATGCCTCTTTTTATCCTTTGCTTTCTAAAGTTTGATTATAATGTGCCCTGGTCTTTTTGACTTCATCATACTTAGAGTTTATTGAGCTTCTTGGATGTTTAGATTCATGTCTTTCATCACATTTGGGAAGTTTTCAACCATTATTATTTATTTATATGTATTTATTTCTGTGTTGTGTCTTCATTGCAGTGCACAGGCTTCTCATTGCTGTGGCTTCTTGTTGTGGAGCACAGGCTCTAAGTGCATGGGCTCAGTAGTTGTGGCTCACAGGCTCTAGAGCGCAGGCTCAGTAGTTGTGGTGCACGGGCTTAGTTGCTCTGTGGCATGTGGGATCTTCCCGGACCAGGGCTTGAACCCGTGTCCCCTGCATTGGCAGACGGATTCTTAACCACTGCGCCACCAGGGAAGCCCCAGCCATTATTTCTTCAAGTATTCTTTCTACCCCTCTCTCTCTCGCTTCTCCTTCTGGGACTCCCACAATGTGTATGTTGGTCTGTTTAATGGTGTCCCACAGGACCCTTAGGCTCTGTTTACTTTCCTTGAATCTTGATAATTTTCATTGTCCTGTTTTCAAGTTTGCTGATTCTTCTACTGATCAAATCTGCCTTTGAGTACCTCCAGTGAATTTTAAAATTTCAGTTAATGTACTTTTTAGCTCCACAATTTTTTTGGTTTCTTTTTAGGTTTTCTATTTCTTTACTTGTATTTCCATTTTATTCCTACCTTGCTTTCTTGACTTTCTCCATATCTTCTTTTAGTTTTCTGAGCGTCTTTAACATGGTTGTTTTAGAGTCCTTGTCTAGAAGATCCACCATCAGGTCTTTTTCAGGGACAGCTTCTGTTTTATTTTTTCCTTTGAATGGGCCATATTTTCCTGTGTCTTTGAGTGCCTTGTGCTTTTTTTGTTGTTGTTTGTTTAAAACTGGACATTTGGGTGCTTCCCTGGTGGCACAGTGGTTGAGAACCTGCCTGCTAATGCAGGGGACATGGGTTCGAGCCCTGGTCTGGGAGAATCCCACATGCCGCGGAGCAACTAGGCCCGAGAGCCACAACTACTGAGCCTGCACGTCTGGAGCCTGTGCTCTGCAACAAGAGAGGCCGCGATAGTGAGAGGCCCGCGCACCGCGATGGAGAGTGGCCCCCGCTTGCCACAACTAGAGAAAGCCCTCGCACAGAAACGAAGACCCAACACAGCAAAAATAAATAAATTAATTAATAAACTCCTACCCCCAACATCTAAAATAAATAAATAAAACTGGACGTTTGGATCTAGTAATGTGGTATCTCTGGAAATCAGATTACTCTCCTTGCCTAGGATTTGCTGTTTTTGTTTTTCTTTGGTTGTTGTAGATCGTCTCTGTACCAAGGATCAGCCTGAGGCATAAATTAAGGTTTTCTCAGCCTGTAACTGGGAATGTGTGGTCACTTTCAAGTTTTCCCCTTTTATATAGTTGCTTTTGAATATCATAATCTTTAATGTCTGGCTCCCTGAAGCAGAAAACGAAAAATTAAAAGGGGAAGGAAAGGGCACTGGCCCTTTAAATCCAGTAGCACTTCAGCTGGAGGGGGAGGGTCCTATAGCAATGGGGGAGGTGCAACAATGGCCGCCTGCCTGTTTGGCCACACCTCTGTGATCGGAAGTGGGACGCAGAGGTCAGAGCAGATACCCAGTATTTGGAGGACAGGGTCTTTTTTGCCCACCTTGGCTCCTGCAAGCTGTGTGTAGGCTGTTCCAGAAACAGGTGTATGGCCTCCAGTGGCATGGCTAGGGGTGGGATGGGTAGCTGCTACTGTAGGAAGAGCTGAAATTGACTGAAATTAACCTCAATTTACTGTCCAAGTGCTCAGATGGAAGTTGCAAGTCTTTAGGACTTGAGATCCAAAACAGTCACACTAGACAGATTTCTGCCAGTGCACTGTTTTTCAGGTGAGGAGAAGATTCCCGGTGCTCCCTCCTCTGCCATATTCCCAGAACTTTCCAGGCCGTGCTCGTTTTTGTCCTACCTGTTTGCCTGCTCCCCCCTGCACTCTTCCAGTGGGGAGGAGGTGTGCTGCATCCTCATCAGTGCCTCCCCTGCTACACCTTCAGCGCATGGCACTTGTGGTGAAGGCCCAGTGAATTGACTTTTCTTAAATTCCCTGCTTGCCCCTGTTCTCTCACTCCCCCTTCAGCTGCTGCTGCAGTCTGCACATGGCCAGCCACTGAGAGCTGCCCGGGGAGGAGAGAGGAGAGGACTGTGCTGGGCTGGAGAGTGTCTCCCCCAGATTCCTTTCCACCTGGAGCCTGTGATTATGACCTTATTTGGAAGTAGGGTCTTTGCAGGGGTAATAAATTTAAATGAAGTCCTACTGGCCTGGGGTGGACCCTAATCCAGTGACTGGTGTCCTTATAAGACAGCCATGTGAAGTTGGGGGCAGAGATTGGAGGGAGGCATCTACAAGCCCAGGGTTACCAGCAACCAGCAGAAGCTGGAAGAGACGAGGAAGCATTCTTCCCTAGAGTCCCGGAAGGCACATGGCCTGCTGACACCTGGATTTTGGATCTCTAGCCTGTGAGAGGATACATGTCTGTTGTTTTAAGTTACCTAGGTTGTGGACTTTGTTACGGCAGCCCGAGCAGACTAATAAAGGGATGAAGTCCAAGAGGCTATGCCTCCTTTTTTTTTTTTTTTTTTGCGGTACGCGGACCTCTCACTGTTGTGGCCTCTCCCGTTGCGGAGCACAGGCTCCGGACACGCAGGCTCAGCAGCCATGGCTCACGGGCCCAGCCGCTCCACGGCATGTGGGATCTTCCCAGACCGGAGCACGAACCCGTGTCCCCTGCATCGGCAGGCGGACTCTCAACCACTGCGCCACCAGGGAAGCCCTGAAATCACAGCTTTTGATTTGAATAACTCTAAAATGTAGTGAAAGTCCACTCTCAGGGCAGGTCTCTCTTTACCATCCGTGTCTACTCCAGGTACACTTCTGAGCCACTGTGGAGGGCAACTAGGTCCAGCTCGGGGGAGTGTGGCGTGTCTATCCCACCAGTAGTGACAAGGCCACCCCAGAGCTGTGATGCTGGCAGGGGGAGACAAGTCCAGGCGAAGGGTGGGCCGTGGCGGGCCTGGCATCTGTGACACTGGAGGGAGGGGCTCCTGCTGCGTTTTCCATGGTAAGGACGTGGGACAGGGGCCTTGACCAGCTGGCACTGCCTTCAGAAGCGGCCAGTTTTTAAAGAGGACAAATAAATCCAAGGCCAGGAAACAATCAGCAGTGAGAGCCTGAGCTTTCGTTGGGGTTTGGTGTTCTTTTTCCTGTTTATGGTATTTTATGCTAAGAAGGCTGTAGTTGGTTCTCAGCTCTGTGAATGCCCCATCGCACTGTGTGGACGTGGCTTCACCCAGACCAAGTGACTTTGCACCAGCCGGCAGCCCCAGCTATGTGGACAGGCTCAGAAGGCCACGCGTGGTGGCCCCCAGCGCCCCCTTCCCAGTCCTGCAGGTGCAGCCTGGTGCCGAAGGGCCGTCTGCTGGGAGGAGGTATGGATGCCGACCGGCCAGCTTGCAGAGAGACGCCTCTTCTCCTCCTTTGGTTCAGGGGTGAGGTCGTCGGGGCCAAAAGGTGGAAAAATGAAAGTAATGACCTTCCAAGAGTGGGTCTCACCTGGCTTGACTGGTACCCCTGAGAGTGTGACATCTGTGAGTCGAGGGCAGGGAGGTGTGATGGCGTGATGGAGTGCCAGCGCCACACGCCTTGGAGCGGAAGTCCCAGTTGACGGGCTCATTCCCAGTGATGTGTCACACCCGTCATCACCAGTCCTGCTACTTCTTCCGCACTTGGTGGTGGACATTTCCCACTTGCCGGGGCCTGACCTCCTCATCTCCCCCGCCGCCCTCACGGTCTGCCTCGCCATCTGCCAGGCCTCTGCTCTTTTCTGTTTTGAGTCCCTGTTGTGAAGTGCAGATCTAGAACAGCCTCTTCCTCTAGGCCTTTGCTAAGAGAGCCAAACCGGTCATTCTTACTGCAGTTTTTCTTCTTTCCTCTCTTTCTGTTCATTTCTAGAGCGAAGTCCAAGGAAAATGGGAAGGAGAGGAATCTTAAACATTCCCTGAGGGAATTCCCTGGGGGGCGTCCAGTGGTTAGGACCCGGCGCTTTCACTGCCAAGTGCCTGGGTTCGATCCCTGGTTGGGGAACTAAGATCCTGCAAGCTACGCAGTGCAGCCAAAAAAAAAAAAAAATTTCCTGAGAGAGGGAGAGGTTTCCGGAATGTTTTCTGGCTCACCTGGCTGGAGTGGTTCGGTCACACGCTGGGCTTATCCATGGATTGGTTATCACAGGTGCACGGGGTGTCTGGGTGCAGGAGCGCGGGGAGCGGCCCTTGCCTCGTGGATGCGCGTGGGCCCAGGGAGCCAGGCTGGGACCCGGAGACTGGCTGTGTTCCTGAGATCCACCACTTATTGTTTTATTAATTTATTTTGTTGAGGTATAGTTAATTTACAATGTTGCATTAATTTCCACCATACAGCAAAGTGATTCAGTGACACACACACATACATATATACATTCTTTTTTGTATTCTCTTTCATTACGGTTTGTCACAGGATATTGAATATAGTTCCCTGTGCTATACAGTAGGACCTGGTTCTTTACCCATTCTCTATATAATAATGTGCACCTGCTAATCCCAAACTCCCAATCCATCCCTCCCCCTTGGCCACCACAAGTCTGCTCTCTACGTCTGTGGGTCTGTTTCTGTTTCGTAGATAAGTTCATTTGTGCCATATTTTAGATTCCACATATAAAGTGGTATGATATGGTATTTGTCTTTCTCTTTCTGACTTTATTTAGTATGATAATCTCTAGGTCCACCCCACCAATTATTTCTTAACCCCAGTCTTAACCCAGCCATGTGACCTCTGGGCATTTATCCCGTGGCTGTATTTGCATAAGGGCACAAGGAAGCAGCCACATGTCTGCCAGCTGGAGGTGTGTGTTCAGTAAATCTGGAATCTGTCGTGAAGCTCCAGGCTGTGGTTGAAAAGAACAAGGCAGGTTCTGTGCTGCTGTGGAATAAGGTATACTGCTGAGGAGGAGAAAAGCGTGTTGTAGCATCCGTTTGTGTAAAAGTACATGTGTTATAGATGCTTATAAACACTCTGGAAAGGTCCGTACCCAAATAGTGAGTAGTTGCCTCTGGCGAGTGAAGCTGGGGGCAGAGGAGCTGCTGGGAGAAAGGAATTGAAGTTTTCATTTGCTTTCCTTCTGTATGTTTGAATTTTTTATAACCATGCACATGTTTTCATTTTAAAGCAGGTAAGAGAGTAGTAATTCAGGGTTCCGTTAGTAATGTTGGCCCTGTATTCCATTCCACTGTGCTAAGAAGCTTCTCGGTTCCTGGGGTCCATCCCTCCTCGTGAGCACGCAGGAGGTGAGCTTGAGCGCCTCCCTGAGTGGAGCCCAGATCCTTCTCCTGCCACTTCCTCACGTGGAGCTCAGGCTCAACCCTGACTTTTCTGAAGCTGTTTTTTCATTTGTAGGATGGACTGGTTCATCCTGCTTCACCCCTCTTATGTACTGTTTATGCTGGTGATTACTTTGAAAATGGGAAAGCACAAAACTAAGGCTGGGTTTAAAGTAAATTGTAATTTTAAGGACTTTTTTAAAAAAATTAATTGGGGTTGGGTATCTTAGTTTCCTAGAACTGCTGTAACAAAGTACCATAAACTGGGTGGTTTACAACAACAGATGCTTCATCTTTCGGTGTTCTAGAGGCCGGAAGCCCCAAATCAGGGTGTCGCTGGCAGAGATGTGCTCCCTCCGAGGCTCTGGGGGAGGGGCCTTCTTTTTGTCTTTCGGCTTCCGGTGGCTGTCGGCATCCCTGGTTTTCTTTGGCTTGCGGACACATCACTCCAGTCTCTGCCTCTGTCGACATGTGGCCGTCTTCTGTATCTGTGTCCATGTTTCCTTCTTCTTATGAGGACACCAGTCATTGGATTAGGGTCTATTCTAATCCAGTATGACTTCATTTTAGCTCAGTGCATCTTCACAGACCCTAATTCTAAGTAAAGTCACATTCCCAAGTATCGGGGGTTAGGGCGTGGGCATATCTTTTGGGGGGCTACCCACTGCAGTGGAGTTTCTACCCTTCTCATCAAGAAGTATTTGGAATTGCCGCACTTAGTAATTTGATGATGTAAGATCTAACATTATGAATTTGCTCATGAAAATAGAATTTTAGATGAAGTTTCAGTTAGAACTTTATGGGCTGAAAACTCCAAAGTTAATTATTCGTTCAGAAGCCAACCTCCAAATGAGCGCGTTTATCACCTCCTGATGGGTGTCCGTGCTGGACTTCTGCTCTAGGAATGTTTGTTCCTGATATTGCTTCTTATAGTCAAATCAACTGTGCTTTTAAATCTGCCCCTTAGGAAATCGAGAGACTTTCCGAGCAACTAGAAGAAAAAGAGAGGGAGACGAAGCAGCTGATGAGCCAGCCGGAGCGGGAGCAGAAGGAAGTGGCCCTGCTGAGGAGAGGCGCGGCCCAGAAGGGGCGGGCCCCGGCCGCCAGCGACATCCTGTGCCGCTCCCTGGCCGACGAGACGCATCAGCTGCGCAGGACGCTGGCCGCCACCGCCCACATGTGCCAGCACCTGGCCGAGTGTCTGGATGCACGCCAGCGCGCAAAGGGGGACGCGGGGGAGAGGAGCCCCGAGGTAGGCTGCGGTGTCAGCACGCCACGGTGCGGACCGAGGTGCAGCAGGAGGCCTCGTCTCGCGCTCAGGATCCCTCAGCCGTCATGGAGGTCGAGGGGCGCCCAGGGCCCCCCCTGCTCTCCATAGTGAGGGTTGCAGCAAAGCCCGCCCATCCGGGGATTTCTTCTAGCACGGTGGGAGGTGCAGAACGTGACAGGGAAGCAGGTGGCCTGCGTCACCAGCTGCCACCCCCAGACCTGCAGGTGACCCTGGTCCTCGTGGGGAGATGGCACTGTGGTCTCATCAGCCTTCGCTGAGGACGAAGCAGTCAGAGCAGGGGCGGGAGGGGTGTCCTGAGCAGGTGCTGGCACGCGTGCAGGCGGGCGAGGGGCAGCGCCTCCAAAGGCCGCAGGTGGTGAGGAATCTGCTGGGCGGGCCGGGGCGGGGGAGGGCTCCATGTGTCTCAGCCGGGGCCCTCCTGCAGTGAAGGGAGGACACGGAGCCCTTCTGTGTACCTGGCGCTGTGACCCCTGGCCAGGCCGTAGGCAGGGTGGGGCCAGCAGGGAGGGAGCCGGGCAGGGGGCGGGGCCGGGGGCCGGGGTCAGGGGCAGGCGGCCTACAGGACTGAGTGGAGCTGGGCTGTGGCTGTGTGTGCGGTCTGGTCGGGGAGGGGACAGTGTGGTTTCAGCATCAGGAATTCCCTACCTGGGAGATCAGGGGGTTCCTGGCTGGGGGTGTTGGGAGCACGGGGCGAGGCTGCCTTCCCTGCCTGTCTGATTCCACGCAGTGCACACCCTGCCCCGCCCAGCCCAGATTACTCTTTTCTAGGCAGTTCTCTGATCCTCAGGGGCTGCAACCAGGCTGACTCAGAAACGCGGGGGAGGCGGGGACAGGCCCTCCAGCCCCTTAGCAGCAGCTCCACTGGGAAGCCCGCTGGGGAGAACCTTGGTCTGAGAACCGGTCTGAGAACTGCCCGTCTCCGCGGGTGGATTCCACGAAAAGGGAACCTCAGAAAGCACACAGGCACATTTCAGATACCACAGTGCTCTCTGGGGGCAGGCTGTGACTCTGGGATTTTGAGTCACTGTGTCATTTCCCTCTGGGGATTTGAACACAGCCGCAGTCGTGTTTGGCCCGGGCAGGGGTGGGGCCGGGGCTCTTAACAGGCTCTACATCCGTCACTTCTCAGCCCTGGACTCGGCTGAGTCATCGGGGTTTCCCGGTGCCCGCTGGGTTAGGACGTGTAGTTCCCTTGTCATTCGAGGGGAATTCTCAAAAGTACCGGCACCAGCATACAGCCCACCGTACTGTTAAATGCACTGGATTCCTAGGATTCACATGGACTTTTCGGCTAGCTCTGCCCACCGCCGTTAGGGCTGGTTTGGCACGTGGGTTTCCAGGCATGAGTCCCAAGACCCCGAGTGAGGCACGGGTGGACTGCCGTGTACAGAATCACTGAGGTCAACCCTGCTTGCGTGACGTGACACGACAGTGTGGTGGGCCCAGAGGGAGGGAGCCAGGTCCCTGGCCGGGCCTGCTCCTGGCGGCCCTGTGGCCCTGGGCTGGAAGGTTCTCTGGTGGACGGTGAGATTAAGCTTCTTGCCCTCCCGACTCCCGTGATGATGGAAAGTCTCAGGCATGAGAAGACTGAGCAAGGCTTGGCCCCAGCGTGGGGTGGGCTCGGGCGGGGCGAGGACCACCCCTCCCCCACCCTCGGGAAGGGGCACGCCCCACCTGCCGCAGTGCGGGCTGCAGTGACCATCTGCACCCTCAGTCTCCAGGTGTGGCTTCCTACCCTCTTGCCGCACACGACAGTCACATTCGGTGACACGGTGTCTGCTCTCCGTCCCTTTCTTATGCAGCCAGCGCCTGCAGATGGGGACGGCTCTGTCCACGCAGTTGTTGCGAAGTTACAGGAGGAGAATCGACTGTTGAAGCAGAAGGTGACTCACGTGAGTGTCTGTTAGATGCCCCTCGGGAAGAACTTTCCCTCACGGCCCACAGATGAGGGTCCTCTCCTCGGCTGTGCCCAGGGGTTGCCCCTGCCCTCGGGCCACTCCAGCTGATATGCGCAGTCCCTGTAGGCCCGACATATTTGCCTGAAAGGACGTGTAGAACACGCTTGTCATTCTCCGGCCCCCAAGTTAATTCACATGTGGATAAATGAGGTACAAGAATTACTATCAAGTACAGCTTTTACGGTGGGAAATTGTAGCAAGTCTGCTTCTGTCTACGGCAGTTGTTTGTGGCCATTGTTGCCACGTCCTAGTGTCCCCTCTGCACAGAGCAAACTGAGACTTTTTTTTTGGCCTTCATTCCTTTTATTTTTTTAAAATTAATTAATTAATGTATTTAGTTTTGGCTGCGTTGGGTCTTCGTTGCAGTGCGCGGGCTTCTCATTGCTGTGGCTTCTCTTGTTGCGGAGCATGGGCTCTAGAGCGCAGGCTCAGTAGTTGTGGTTCATGGGCTTAGTTGCTCCGCGGCACGTGGGATCTTCCCGGACCAGGGCTCGAACCCGTGTCCCCTGCGTTGGCAGGCGGATCCTTAACCACTGTGCCACCAGGGAGGTCTCCTGAGGCAACTTTCATTTAAGGGGAGACTCACTCTGCTCCTTGTTGCTAGTGAATAGCTTCACAGTTCAGGTTGGCTTGAGAGCAGGTTCTCAGCCGCTGCCACCGTGAGCGTTCCGGCCTCCTCAGGTGGAAGACCTCAATGCCAAGTGGCAGCGCTACGACGCCAGCAGGGATGAGTACGTGAGGGGACTCCACGCACAGCTGAGAGGGCTGCAGGCCCCCCTCGAGCCTGAGAGGCCCTCCCCGCCCGAGCTGATGAGGAAGGAGATCTCCCGGCTCAACACACAGTTGGAGGAGAAAATCAACGACTGTGCAGAAGCGAGGCGGGAGCTGGAGGCCGTGAGGAGGGCCCGGGACGCCGCGCTGGAGCGGGTGCAGATGTTGGAGCAGCAGGTGCCCCCCACCCCGGGGCCGGGTGCTGGGGGGCGCTGGGGGCCTTTCTCTGAGCAGAAACGGCGCTGCCCTCTGACGGTTGAGTGTCTGTCTCCTCACAGATCCTCGCGTACAAGGATGACTTCACGTCGGAGAGGGTTGACCGGGAGCGGGCTCAGAGTAGGATCCAGGAGTTGGAGGAACGGGTGGCCTTGCTGCAGCGCCAGGTACCCTGCAAACAGGTAGAACGGAGGCCCATCTCCCCCGGTCCAGGCTGGGCGTTTTCTTCGTGTTTCTTTCATCGGTTTCAATCCCTTTCTGCGTCTGCCGAGACCCTGATTCTGTGCTCCGGGCAGAGCCGTGGTGCCCGGTGCCTGGGGCCTGGTGGCAGAAAACCTCCCTGTCGTACCGTGTGTGTCTGTAGAGGATGTTGGCGTGGTGGCGTGTGACCTCAGGGGTGGCTGTCGGGCCTGTCCTGCACCCAGAGGGCGCGTCCTGGGCCTCGGGCTCCCTACTGGGAGCTTCGTGCACGTGTGTCCCCTCCTCGCTGTGCTGCAGGGACCCTGGTCGCCCTGTCACACACACGCAGCCCCTGAGGCTCCAGGCGTCTCCTGGCGCCCCCCAGCTCACAGCCCCCGTGCACGGAGATGGGCCGTGCAGGTGGGCAGGCCCCGCAGCTCACTCTGGGCTCCGTGCCGCCCCGCCACAGGGGGTGCTTCTTGGGAGGCCGGGCCTGGGTGGGAACTGACCGTTTCTCACTGCAGGACCCGGGCGCCCACACGCCTCTTCCCTGTTCCTCCCTGGTTCCGCCCAGAGCACCCGATACACATCCTCCTGAGGGGCTAGCACCCTGGCGGGGCGGGGATGCCGAGCTTACCCCGGAACCACCCTTCGTGGTTGGTGGGAGCCATCCTCAGTGCCCCATCCTGCGTGGCTGTGGACCCCACTGGTGGACAGAAGGGTGGCCCGGCCTGCCGAGGCCCGGGGCCTGTGCACCGAGTGGCCTCTGAGCCCCTTTCAGCTGCGGCCTGTGGCCGTCGAGCTTTGGGAGCACTGCTCGGCCCCTGGGCGACACCCCGGGGCGGGCGGTGGTGAAGCTGTGGGCCAGGAGCCAGGGTCCCGCCGCCTGGGCTGCGGCTCCCACACGAGGCGTGATGAGCTTCGGGGCTGACGTCGGGGGCGATCATGTCGGCCGTGCCACGGGCACCCCTGCTGCCTCCAGAGACCCCCCCCCCCCCCCCCCCCCGGGGGGGGCCAGGTTTCCGGGCCCCCCCCCTGCCCCGCGGCGGGGGGGGGGGGGCGGCTGGGGGGGCCGCGGGGGGGGTCGGGGTTGGGGGGGGGGCCGCCCCCCCCCCCCAGCTCGGGCCTGTTCCTCTGTGAGCACAGGCAGGAGGCTGTTCACGGAGCACGTCCTCATTTGGGCCCCAGCACCAGGCAGAGCGACGGTGCACGTCCCACTGTGCAGCAGGTGTATCTCTAGTTGCTGGAGCCCAAGGCCAGCCTCGTAAGCTGACCCTTTGTCTTTTTTCCAGGATCCTCGAGAGCCAGGCTCTTGCCGGGTTCATACTGGGGGCAAAACTCCCGGGTACTTAGAGACTGACGCTTCGGAGCTCGTGGCACCCGGTGGCTGGAGGCCTGGGATGGGATCCCAGCGGCCAGAACTCCCCGCAGAGGGCGGGAGCCCCGGAGCGACCCAGAGAGGCCAGGGGGACCTGCAGTGCCCTCACTGCCTGCAGTGCTTCAGCGACGAGCAGGGGGAGGAGCTCTTCCGGCACGTGGCTGACTGCTGCCAGTGAGCCCTGCTGGCCAGCGGCCCGGGGCCCGGGGGTGCTCCCAGCACGCAGCAGCGAGACGCGGGGCCCCCAGAACAGGCTGGGGGTGATTCTGAGCCTTCCCCTTGGTCCCCCTTGGGTCAGGGGGCACTTCCGGTGGGGCTGGAGGGAGAGGTGGGGTTGGGAGCATTCGTGCCCAGGAGGGCTCAGCCTCGCCTCTGGTGTGGAGTTTGACGTCCGAAGCTGTCAGTCAGGCTGAGGCCGTGCGAGACATGGCGCGGGGTTCTCCCGGGCCCGCAGGACAGACCTGTCCCAGCCGCACCTGGGGATGCTGCAGGTCACTGGGACAAGGTGGCTGCCCGTGGGAAGTGCGCCCACGCCCACCAGGAGGCGTGCACAGCTGAGCACTGTGCCTGCGCCGAAATAAGGCTGCACTGCAAGAGTGGGTGCTGCATATCCGGAACTTAAACGTGTTTATGTCACATTACTTATTTTTGTAATAAATGCACTTGCTACAGCGACTGCTGCGAGTGTGCGCTGGGGGCTGGGGTGCAGGGACCCGGCACCATTTCCATCTGGGCCTGAGTTACACCAGCCGGGGAGGAGAAACACACTTTCTTACTGTTTGTCACCTGTTTGTTTGTTAGGGCATCCCGAGGGGGTGGTCAGCGGGAGGCCAGCCTGCCCAGCACTCTGCCGTCGGCCTGTTTTAGCTCCAGCCAGGATGTGAAGCGCTGGGGGTGAGGCGGGAGGAACTAGGCGCCTGGCGAAGGCAAGAGAGAGGCTTGCAGGGCAAGGACTGCGTGCATAGTCCTGGTGGGGTCAGGGCTGTGTGACTCCAGTTAACCTTCAGAACGGTCGCAGGAGGTAAGTACTTCGGTCGATCATCCTCAACACAGGTGTGGAACATGAGGCACAGAGGGGTAAGGTCACTTGCCCAAGGTCACAGTAGCAGGGGACAAAGCTAGGATGTAAACCCAGGCCATCTGGCTCCTGAGCCCACATTCTACTTCCCAACGTGCAGGAGCTGCCGGCACGGTGAAGGGCCAGCATTGGGTGCATGTGCTGTCCCTCCTGCCTGCAACACTTGCTCACCCTCTCCGCTGGCTAAGTAGGTCCTCCTCCAGTTGTAGTTCAGGCGTCAACTCCTCTGTAGGATCCCCGCGCACCCCACTTTCCAGGAGCCCGACTGGAAGGGATCAGTCGCTGCGGCGTGGGTGCTAGAACGTCACAGGAAGCCTCCGTCTCACTGTCCTGAGGAGTTGGAGGAGTTTGGAAATAGATGGGGACCTCCCGGAGAGAAGGGAGCTGCAGAAGGGGGAGCCCTCAAATCCTTGGCTGACCCCTGAACTGTGCGAGCTTAGCGTAAGACTCCAAGAATCCTGGGGCAGGAACAGCGGCTGGAAGGCAGGATGTGCTGAGGAGAGCTCCCAGCGGCTGTCCACCATAGGGTGGCAGTTCCGAAGTTGAGTCCCTTGGGGTTAGAGGGGCTGGAAAACCTTGGTTTTCCTTTGAAACCCTCAAAGGGCCACATTTTAGGAGTAAAGTTGACATCTTAGGGCCAAATCAAAACAGCCCTGCTCTTCCAGGCAGCCAACCGGTAATTCACTGGCCTGTTGGAACAAAATCCGGCTTTCTTCAGAGCCAGGACCTTGTACTATATTAACCACAGTCCAATACACAGTAAAAAATACTAGACATATGGAAAAAAAGGCATAATGAAGATATATTCACGCACACACAAAGATATATTCACACAAATACAAGCTAACAAAAATTTATATCCAGCAGATTGTACGACAAGAAAAAAGTATACTATGGAAATTACTCAGGCTAGAGGGAAATGATTCTGGATAAAAACAAACATAGAAAGGAATGAAGAGCATGGGAATGGGGACTTCCCTGCTGGCATAGTGGTTAAGACTCCATGCTTCCAATGTAGGGGGCCCGGGTTTGATCCCTGGTCAGGGAACTAGATCCCGCATGCATGCTGAAACTAAGAGTTCGCGTGCCGCAACTAAGGAGCTGGCAAGCTACAACTAAGGAGCCTGCGACTAAGACCTGGCACAACCAAATAAATAAATAAATAATTTTTTAAAAAAAGAGCATGGGAATGAGTAGATATGAATGAATATTGACTGTTTAAAACAATAATGTTGGGACTTCCCTGGTGGCGCAGTGGTTAAGAATCTGCCTGCCAATGCAGGGGACATGGGTTCGAGCCCTGGTCCGGGAAGATCCCACATGCCGTGGAGCAACTAAGCCCGTGCGCCACAACTACTGAGCCTGCGCTCTAGAGCCCGCGAGCCACAACTACTAAAGCCCGCATGCCTAGAGCCCGTGCTCCGCAACAAGAGAAGACACTGCAATGAGGAGCCCGTGCACTGCAACCAAGAGCGGCCCCCGCTCGCCGCAACTGGAGAAAGGCCGCGTGCAGCGACGAAGACCCAACGCAGCTAAAGAACAACAACAACAAAAACCCCCAATAACGTCTTGAGGGTTTTAAAACATGCAAACGTGACCACAAGAACTTTCTAGGTGAGGGACGGGAGTGTTTAATGAACTTATACAAGTGTAGGGTTTTTGCATTGATTTGTGGTGGACTAATGAACTAAGGAAGCATAATCTCTAGGGTAACCACTAAAGAAGTAATGAAAATATCTAATTAGAAGGTTGATAGAACAGAAAAATGTTTTTATTAATCCAAAGCAAGACAGGTTAGGAGAACCAAAGGGATAAAGGAGAGACGAGACAAAGAGCAGCTGGAAGATGGTAGACTTAACCAACTGTATCAGTAATTACATTAAAATAAATGGACGGTGGGATAGGGAGGGTGGGAGACGCAAGAGGGAGGAGATAGAAATATGGGGATATATGTATAGCTGATTCACTTTGTTATATGGCAGAAACTAACACACCATTGTAGAACAATTATACTCCAATAAAGATGTTAATAAAAATAAACAGACCAAACACTCTGATTGAAAGACAGTGACTGTCTTACTGGATGAAAGTCTCACCTGTGTGCTCATTAGAAAAGATACACTTATGCCAACATTAACCAAGAAAATGAGAGTGATAATCAGACACAGTGGACTTTTAAGACAAAAAATATTACCAGAAATATAGAGCAACAGTGCATAATAAAAGGGTGAATTTATCAGGAATATACAATATACCTAAATTTGTGTAGAGCTAATAATATAAAGCAAAAGAACTAGACAAATGCATAATCATCGTTGGAGATTTTAGCATACCTTTCTCAGTAACTGATAGAAGCAGGGAAAAAAGTCAGTAAGGATACAGAAGATTAAACCTATCTACTTGGCCTAATTTCATATGTAGAACCAAAATTACACCCAAGGAAAGTTAACTATAATTCTTCTCAGGTGCACACGGACTGCTTCCAAGAGAGACACACCTGTGGGCCATAAGTCAAGTCACAACACACTCCAAAGAACCTGATCGCTGAATTCACGATCCCTGAGCACAGTGAAACTAAACCACAACCGAATAACAGAACGATGACTGCTGAATTCCCAGCACAGTTCTAAATGATCCACGGGAAGAATAAACACAATGGAGATTAGAAAGTATTCTGAACTGAGTGAAAAATGAAAATACAACTTGCTAAAAATTATGGAATGCAGCTAAAGCAGTGATTAGGGGGAAGGTATTAGCTCCAAAGGCATATATTGGAAATGAAGAGAGGTTAAACCTCAGTGATCCAAGTGTTCATCACAAGAAGCTAGGAAAAGAACCACAAATTAGGGACTTCCTTGGTGGTCCAGTGGTTAAGAATTCACCTTCTAATGCAGGGGATGCAGGTTCGATCCCTGGTCAGGGAGCTGACGCCAGCCACATGCTGTGGGGCAACTAAGTCCCTGCGCCACAACTACTGAGCCCGCGTGCTCTGGAGCCTGCGCGCCACAACAAAGACCCGACGCAGCCAAATAATAAAATTTAAAAAATAAAAAGAAGTGCAAATTAAACCCAAAGAAAATGGAAGGAAATAATAAAAGAGCAGAATCAATGAAATGGAAAGCAGACAAAAATCAACAATGCCAAGAGTTAGTTCTTTTAAATAGTAATGAAACTGATAAACCCACAGCATGACTGATGAAGAATAGAAAACAAATTGCTAATTATCAGGAATGAAAGGTGGGCATCACTGTAGATCTCTCAGATCTTGAAAAGAGTATATACTGTGAACAATTTATAAAACTGATAAATTTGACAACTTAGATGAAATGGATAAAATCCTTGAAACACACCACTTACTAAAATTGACATAATTAATAGAAAACCCGAATAGCTCTATGTCCATTAAATTGAATCTGTAATTAAAAATCTTTTCACAAAGAAAATTACAGTCTCAGATGACTTCACTGGTGAATTCTTCCAAACATCTAAGAAAGATATACCAATCTTACACTCAGGAAACAGAAAGTGGGAATGTCTCCCCATCTCATTTTATGACACCAAAACCCAAGGACAAGGCAAGAAAGAAAATGACAGACCACTCTCTCCCCTGAACATAGAGGCAAAAGTCCTAAACAAAATATTAACAAATTGAACCCAGCAATATAAAATGGATAATACGTTATAACCAAGTGGAATTTTTATTACAGGAATACAGGATTGGTTGACATAAAACAAAAACAAACAAAACCCACAAAACTAATTCGCCAGAGGAGAAACCATAGGATCATCTCAACAGAAGCAGAAAAAGCTTACGACACGATTTAATACCCACTCATGAGAACACTGAGCAAACTAGGAATAGAAGGGATTTCCTCGATCTGATCAAGGTATATGTCCGAAAGACCTATGGCCAGCTTTCTATGTGACGATGAAATACTGAGTGCTGCCCCTGCTGAATCCCATCAAGGCAAGGTGTTCACTTCTTAAAATTTTTATTTATTTACTTTTTGGCTGCGTCGAGTCTTCGTTGCTGCGTGCGGGCTTTGTCCAGTTGTGGCGAGCGGGGGCTACTCTTCGCTGCGGAGCTCAGGCTCTAGGCATGTGGGCTTCAGTAGCTGTGGCTCGCGGGCTCTAGAGCGCAGGCTCAGTAGTTGTGGCACACGGGCTTCACTGCTCCGCGGCACGTGGGATCTTCCCGGACCAGGGCTCGAACCCGTGTGCCCTGCATTGGCAGGCGGATTCTTAACCACTGTGCTGCCAGGGACGCCCCAAGGTGTTCACTCTTATTGCTGCAATTACACATTGTACAGGAGATACCCAGTGCAATCAGGCAATAAAAGGGGAAAAAGGACAGAAAAATTGGAAGAGAAAAAGATCAAACTATCGCTATTCACAGATGACAGACTGTGGATATAGAAAATCCCTAGGGGATCTTAAGAAAAAAGTTTAGAATTAGTCAAGTTGACCATCTCAAGATACAAAGACAATGTATGAAACATCTACTGTATTCCTGTATATCTGCAACAATTGGAAAAGCAAACTTATAAACCTGTTGTGGGTTGAATTGTGTCTCCCCCAAAAGATATGTTTACCAAAACGATGCTGAAGTCCTAATCCCCAGAATGTGTGAATGTGACCTCATCTGGAAATAGGGTCTTTGCAGGTATAATCTCAGGTGATGTCCTGCTGGATTAGAGTGGGCCCCAAATCCAATGACTGGTGTTCTTACAAGAAAAGGACAAGAGACAGACACGGGTGAGAACATACCGTATGAAAACAGAGGCAGAGATTGCAGTGATGCCTGTGTAAACCAAGGACTGCCAGCGACCACCAGAAGCCAGTAGTGAGGCACGAAGAAATGTTTCCTCACAACCTCTAGAAGGAACCAGTTCTACTGACACCTGGATCTTGGATTATATCCTCCAGAACTGACAGAATAAATTCCTGAGCCACCTAGTTCGGGGTGCTTTTTTATGGGAGCCCCAGGAAACTAATGCATAACTCTACTTAGGTAATGTCAAGAACATAAAATGCTTAGGAGAAAATTATCAGAAGTGTGCAAAACCTTTACAATAAAAGCTGTAAAATATTGCTTAGAGAAATTCAAGAGCACACAAATAAAAGATACCATGTTCATAGACTGGGAACTCAGTAGTCCTTAAGATGCCCGTTCTTCCCAAGTTGATCTATAGACTCAGTACAATCTCAGTCACAATCCCAATAGGCCTCTATGACAAACTGATTTTAAAATGAGTACTCCCCCCCCTCCCCATTTCTTGGACTCCAGTTACGTGTGTGTTAGAATGCCTGATATGGTCCCACAGGTCTTTATTTTTTGGCTGCGCCGCACGGCACGCGAGATCTTAGTTCCCCGACCGGGGATCGAACCCGTGCCCCTGCAGTGGAAACTTGGAGTCCTAACCACTGGACTGCCAGGGGATTCCCTCCCACAGGTCATTTTTTCCCCCAGTCTCTTTTCTCTCAGTACTTTATTTCTGGTCGTTTCTGTTTATATGCCATCAAGGTCACAGGTATTTTCTTCCAGCGTTTCTCATCTGCTGTTGTAGTGTTTTTCATTTCAGATATTGTTATCTTTTGTCCTTTGGATTTGGATCTTTTTTACATCTTCCAGTTCTCCTTCTTGTTCGTGTTTTCCTTTATATCCTTCAGCGCAGTCGTAAGATTTGTAATGGTCGTTTTAAAGTCCTTGCCTGCAAATTCACCATCTTTGGTTCTGTTTCTATTGCTTGTTCGATATTTCTTCCGATTTATGGTTTATATTTTCCTTCTTCTTGGGATGGCCTGCTAATTTTTTGCCTGGATTCCAGCATTTTGAATTTTACTTTAGTGTGGGATGGTTTCGTATTTCTTCTAAAAGAATGTTGGACTCTGTTCCAGCAGGCAGTTAAGTTACTTAGGACCAGTTTGATCCTTCTTAGGCTTGCTTTTAGCTTTAGATTCCATACTAGGGTAAGAGAAGCCCACTGCCGAGCTGAGACCCTTCTGAGGGCTCCACGCCAATACCCGTGTACAACCAGGTCTCTCCACCCTGGTTGGTGGAAACTTTCCCCCTGGATTTATGGAACTTTATGCCACACGTGCACAGATGAGTAGATTCGAGGGGGTTCTCTGCAGACCCGTGGAGCGCTCTTAGTGCAGCCCCTCCTGTCTGCATCTCTGCCCCACACACTCCAGCCACCCCACATGCTGGTCTCTGCTTCCTCTGCTCAGCAACCCTGCTGGGCTCCTCCCAGTGCCGGGGCCTGCAGGCTGCCTCCAGGCCGGAAGCTGGGGCCCTCAGAGGCTCACCTTGTTCCCTGCCCTTCACTCAGGAAACACTGCCACGTGCTGCCTCTGCTCCAACATCCAACAACACCGTTAAAAAAACTTCCTTGGCTTCACAGTTAACAGCAGGAGGACGGTTTCTGTAGCCACTCTTCCTCCACAGACGCTGCTGCTGCTGAGTTTAACAGTCCAGGCACATGGTTCTCACTCTCCAGACGACACCACATTCTCCACCGAGACAAGCCGGGGCTCCCAGGACCCAGCTGGCTCCACACTCAGCTACGTGAGTGGTCCTGACAGTTAAGTTCTTCACAGTCCAGAGCTGTCTGAAATCTCCTTCCGTGCTGCGTGTCTCCACCCCGCAGTGCTGTTTACTCTTAACACTTAGTAGTGGATCCAAAACCTGTGACCGTCAAGGTGAAGCAGCAGAACGTCACTTGCATTCTGTCATTCTCTGTGATGACCTGGAGGTTTTATTTTTGTTTAAAACAGTATGAACTGTGGGTTAAGTTTTTTCTTCTCCTTTTAAAAAATATAGTAATGAAATTGAGAAGTATCAATCCTTTCTGGTGCCGTAACGTTTTGATTTTTTAATGGCATGAGCATGTGGGCAAACGCCAATAAAAGAACATTTTGCTGTTTTTTTAGCTACTGTTAGCTACTTCATCGTAAGATTACTTATCAACGTGATCTGAAGAGGCTCCCCCAGAGGCTGACCCCAGGTCGGGGAGTGACCTCATCGGGAACCTGAGGGGCTTGCCTGGGGCTTTGGTGTCCCCACCTGTCAATGTACGGACGGGGGCGAGGGCCTGGCTCACACCTAGACCACAGTAACAAGTCGCCAGAACCCTTGACCAGGGCCTGAGCCTCCCGGGGCCTGAATACATCCTCTCTTTTGTTCCCGAGATGCCCTCTTGAGGAGTGATCCAAAGGAACATCAGGGTTGGTCTTGCAGGTTGGGTGGAATTTCCAGGGAACTCGGGAAGTGCGTCCCGGCAAGGAGAGAGGCCGGGTGGTCCTAGGGGCCAAGCGTGCAGACTCGGAACCAGGTGTAGACGGCACGCCCGCGTGCTGGGCGGAGCGGGGTGTGGAGGCGGCAGGGGCCCCTCAGGAGCCGTGTGGTGGGGTGGGTGGTGCTCAGTGCTGGGGCACACAGGGCTCCCCTCACCACGGCTCACCTCACAGCAGGGAACCTGTAGCTCTCAGCAGCCAACGCGGCCCACAGGGCAGACGAAGCGGAGGCTTACCTACGGGTGGCTCTGCCCCCGACGGCCTCAAGACTGTTCCCCGGGAGAACAGGGGTGGGCACAGGCGGGTCTCGGGGCCCGAGCGGGCAGCTCCCCCTAAGGGGTCCAGCCTGGACTCGTCCCAGGGTTTGCTCCCTGGCCCTGCCTGTGCTCTCACCAAGTGCCCGGCCTCAGCAAGGCGGGGATGAGCCCAGCCCTGGGCTTGGGGTCCCGGGGGAACGTGGGGGGTCTCTGCCCTTCCCGAGGACACCCTCTGGCGTGGTCACAGCCCGGCCTCAGTTTCTTCCTTTGCTGGATCACCCCATCACCCAGAAAAACGAACCGGCCTCTTGACCCCAAAGCCCCTCTGCCTCCTGCCCCTCCCCCACTCTCCTGTAAACCAGCTTCCACTGGGCGATGGCCAAGGTCACCTCAGCATCAGAGCCACGTGGCCAGTCTCTCCCTGCCCCACGGCCTCCAGGCTGCCCTCATCCTCACCTGCTCTTGAAGCCTGGTTCTGGGGCTCGAACCCTGGTCCCGTCCACACAGGTTCATGAACATTTCACCAGGTGCCTGATGGGCACTGCAGACGGGACCCCTCCAGGGACCGCAGCCCCTCCTTCCCAGAGCTCAGACCACAGCCTTGGGGTCCTCCTTGCCCCCTCTCATCCTCCTACCTGCATCCCGTCTGTCAGGAAGCCCTGTGGGTCCAGCCGTCAGAGTAATTCCGCAGGCCAGTCCCACTCACCCTCTCTCAGGCTGAGAGCCAGGCCGGGCACGGTCTCCACACAGAAGCGGGGCCCTCGCCGCTCCCCCTTCACTCAGGGACGAGCCATATCCTTGTATGTGCACAGAAGCAGCTTCACCAAGAGGCCGGGAGCAGCGGGAGCTATGGAGTGTTCTAGGGGGTGAGTGGAAGCTAGGCTGCAACCAGGCGGCAGCTCCACGCCAACTTTCTGCACACTGAAGACAGAGCTCAGAAGAAAGGGACCATGCCGGGGTTCCTTTTGTTCACTCTAAATGCTGTTAGCACGTTGTTGCCAGCTTATACCCGATTAAATACTTGTAGTTCTTCATTGCTGTCTCAGAGGTCACCCTCCCTGCGCCCCCGAGACCGGGTGGGGGCACCCGCCTCCAAGGCCATATGGAAGCCCAGCCCACTCCCCACTCCCCTCTGCTGGGCCCCCCAGCCCCTGCTCCACACCCCTGCTGTCCTCTTGGCACTTACCACTGTGGCCCACCGACAGCGCTGAGTCCCTGGCTGGGCTGTGTCCTGGGCACGCGAAGGCCCGGGTGACCTGCTAGATGGAGGAGGGTGAGGGCACCAGGAATCGAGAGCTGCCGCCGCCGGCGACCCTAGAGGTGCTCCAGGGCCAGGGCCCGGGGTCCCCTCGGGGGCACAGCCATCAGCTTGCCCGCCCCCTCCCCGCCGCAGCCCATCACAAAGCAACCAGACGAGGCCTCCTGCTGTACTAATGTATTCCATCTTTCAAAAAGAAAGACATGATTTTAATATTACTTAACAATATGTTAAAAAAGTAGCCAGGCAGGCCTCCGTGTTAATACAGCCGAACACTCTAACAGACTTGATGGTGTGAGTACTGGGTGGGTGCTTTGTGTTTGAACTTTCTCATTCTGCAAGGGATCTTACACAAGCTGGCTACAAGTCAAGGGGATCAGACACGGACAGCGCGACGTGTACACTCTTAAACAGTAGATTGTGGAGGAGAACGGAGAGCCCTGCCCTGCCCGGCTGCCTCGGGTGGGACGCAGGGCACAGAGAGCTGAGCGCAGCGACACCCCGGCAGGACAGGTGGCGGGACAGGGCGAGACACAGAGGCAACGGGCCACGTGGGGATGCGAACCCGTCCGGCCGCGGCCCAGGCCTCCGAGGCCGCGGCGGTGGAGAAGGTGGCAGAGCTACTGTTCCGATCCGACGGCAGAGCTACGGTCAAGGCGGCTCACTCACAGACTACACGCACAGGAGCTAACAATGCCGGTCGAGCAGCAAGGTCTCGGTCGGGAGGGGGCTCGGGTGCGGCGGCCCACCCGCACGGCCCGGGGCAGGCACGGCAGCTCCGCGCCCGGCCCACCGCCCGCGTGTCCCTCTCCAGGCGGTCCTCGTTCAGTGGGCAGCAAAGGTGGCTTTTTTCAAGCTGAAATTGGACCAGTTGATGGACAGTCTCTGTCGGGTCTGCCTAGCGGAATCCAAACAGAACCTGCGAAGAAAAGAAGCCCAGCGGTCACGGGAGGAAGAGGCCCACACCCGGTATGCAGCCGGAGAAGCCCAGCACCCAACGGGGCTCAGCGTGCGGGACCCCGCTGGCGTCCACCGTCTCCCCACGCCTTGCTGCCGGAGGAACAGGGTCCCACCTTCTGGACACTGGCCAGCACTCTGGACATCTCTGGGGCTTTATGTCCTTTTCTCTCGTTCTTCAGGAAGCCGCCCGTCCCAGCCAAGCTCTGCCCACGGCCACCAGCCTGCCCTCATTTATCCACGAGGTCACAGTGAGTGTGATGTGAAACAAGCATTTGTATGAGACACAGTTACGACACTGGCCGGCCCCTCCCCCCGCCCCCGCCCCGCCCTCAGGGGCAGGTCGAATGCCCACAGGCCTCCAAGGCCAGCGCAGCCTCGCCGTCGTGCTGCCCCCTGCTTCCCAGGCAATGATGGCCGAGTTCCGTACTAGATGAAGCAAAGAACATTTTCTTTCAAAAGCCTCTACTTTTGCCTAATTTCTGAAATTCTCACCCTTCCAGCACTAACGTGGGTAGCAGGAATTTGGATTAAACTAGAAAATGGTGGTGTTGTCACTCGTGCAGCAGGTGAAATGAAGTGTTTTTGCTTCAGCTGTGGTTAAATCGCTGAGCCAGTCATGGGTGCTGTGTGCCTGGAGGACTGTGTCCAGGTAGATGAAGCCCCCGGCCACCCTGTCCCTCGGCGAAGGGCTGCACCGTCTCCCAGGATCCAAACTCTCTTTCCCTGGACACGGCTGGTCAACCCCAAGTCCTAGTGGTGTCACCTTTTAAACCTTCTGGAAGCTTCCACCTCCTCCTCCACTGTCTCTGCATCAGCACGTGTGTGTCCCCACCCTTCACGCTGCATCCAGAACGCTCGGAAGCACCAACCACGTCCCTGCTCCAAGCCGCTCAGAGAGGAGCTGCAGCCCGAACCAAAGCAGGGTCTCCACGGGGCCCAGGCCGCCTGGTCTGCGTCCTCCCCACACCCTGGCTCCACTCTGGACACCACCTCCCGTCAGGCCTCCGTACTGCCAACCGTGGACTGGGTCACGCACACTTACATACACGTGTACAGAGCACGCGAGTACAGGTAACTATAAGGCAAAAAAAGCCTGGGTACCCGCCCCCCGGGTCAGGAAAACCAACACTGCCAACCCTGGGGCGCCATGCTGTGCCCTCCCAAGCAGGGAGCCACCACCCCAGCCTTTGCCACCAGCAACCCGCATGGCTCTTTGTAGTTCACGACTCGACGGCGGCTCGTGCTGATTCCTTTCTTTCTTTTATAACATTTAATTAATTAGTTACTCAATTAAGGCTGTGTCAGGTCTTCGTTGCGGCACGTGGGATCTTTTGTTGTGGCGCACGGGTTCCAGGGCACGTGGGCTCTGTAGCTGCACCACACGGGCTCTCTAGTTGAGGCGTGCGAGCTCAGTAGTTGTGGCACGTGGGCTTAGCTGCCCCGCGGCATGTGGGATCTCAGGTCCCCGACCAGGGATCGAACCCGCGTCCCCTGCATTGGAAGGCGGATTCTTTATCACTGGACCTCCAGGTAAGTCTCTCATGCTGATTTCTAAACACACAGGAACAGAACCGTACTGTATGTTTTCATGTCGCTCCTTTCATTCAACAGTACGTTCATGCGATTCCGCCGCAAGGCCACAGGCACGGTGGGACTGTTTGCTGGAGTATGTGGGACGCACAACTTGGCCGCTGCAACTTCACACGAGCTCTTCTCCAAGGTGGTCTGACCTGCCCTGCTGCTCCTCGCCCGCGGAGGGAGTCGGGCCCAGCTGCTCCCCAGTGCCAGTCGGGCTGAGGCCGCCACAGTTAACTGGTCACAGGTTTTCTGCGACACCGTTTCATTTGCCCACTTGTCCACAGGTCTGTCTTTCCTTAATGGTCTGTAATGTTTACACATCGTGACACTAATCCTCTGTGATGTGCTGCAAATATTGTTTTCTCACTTTCTTTAAAGCAAACTGTTGATTTTAATGTAGCTCAATTTATCCATCTTTTGTTTTATGGTTGGTGTTTCTAAGAAATCTTTCCCTATGCTCAAAATTAAAAGGTTTGCATATGACACTTAAAACCTTAACCCATCTGAAGTCGACCCTGAGTGTGGTGTGATGCAGGGACAACACACCTGCACAGCTCCATTTATGCACACCTTCTTCCCACAGTGATCAGCCGACCCATCTCTGTCACACACCAAAGCTCAGTGTTCGTACAGGCCTGTTTCTGGGCACCAATGTCACCACATTTTAATAACCAGGACTTTCCAAGTCCTTACAATGGGTAGGAAAAGGAGCCTTCCTTATTCTCCCTATTCTTCTAGGAGGATACTAGCGACCCTTGACAATTTTTTTCTTTTGTGGGTCAATGTAACACATTATAGCAGGGTGAATAAAACAAATGTATGACATGAAGAATCATTATAAAGCAAATAGTGTGGATCACCAGAGTCAAGCTGGGGACCCCCTGCCTGGTGTTTCCTCTCCTCCGAAGTAATCACCATTCTGGCTTTTTACATTGATCACTTCCGTGTCTTTCTTTCAAGTTTTAATGCCTACGTACGCATCCCTGAACATAGTTCACTTCTAAAAACATACTTTATTTAGGTATAATTTATGTACAGCAAATTGCAGTTAGTAGTTAGTGTAGAGCCCACAGTGCTGACAAACATATACGTCTGGGAAACCATCACCTCAACCAGGACACAGAACGTTTCCGTGAAACCCCCAAGTCTCCTTGCCGCTCTGGCCCCAGGCAGGCAAACAGGGACCTCTTGGCCTGTGACCACAGATGAGCGTGTGTGTTCTGGGATTTCGCGTCAGTGGAGCCTCCGCACACATTCTGTCTGGCTTCTTGCACTAAGCAGGCGCCTCTGAGGACTGGCCGTGTGCTGCGGCGGCAGCCTTTTACTGCTGAGTGGCATCCACTGGAGGGACAGAGCACCGTTTTGTTTATCTGCTCATCTGTGTGGACCTCTGGGTTGATCCCAGTTTTGGGCTACAAATAAGACTTCCAGGAACATTCAGGAACAAGTCGTCGTGCAGGCATCCACTCTGCCTTCTCTTGGGCTTTTGGGCAGCCCCCAGCAGTAGAGCTGCTGGACTGAACAGCAGGCATATTAAACAATGTACTTTAGTTCTGCCCAATTTTTAGTTTATGTAAACTGGATATCGCGTCCATTCTTGAGCACCGGCTCTCGTCTAACGTCCAGTCTGTAAGATGCATCTGTGCTGCGGACTGCTCTGGTTTGTTCCTTTCTGTTGCTGTAACACTTCTCCTTTGACTGTACCACAATGTGTCCAACCCAACCAGTTTTAGAAACACTGTGTTAAGTTCCACAAAACCCTTCTTGGGTTTTAAATCCACAGATAAACTTGCGGAAGCTGGAGAGCTTAAAGGTACTTTTTTTTTTTTTTTTTGCTATGTAGTTCCATTTATATGAAGTTCAAAAATACGCAAAACTAATGTATGGTGAAAGATCACCTTTACTTTGGGGGCGCTGGTGATGACTGGGGACGTGTGAAGCAGGCTTCTGGGTGCTGGTAACGCACACCTTGGCCAGGTGGTGGTCACCTGGATGTGCTCACTTTGTTAAAGTTCACTGAGCTCGAAGGCACTGATCTTCTACGCATGAACACGAAGAACCTGTGTGACCCGGGTCCCTCAGTGCTCTCCTGTGAAGTCTCATCGCCTTCTGTGCGCGAGTCTTGTGCAACTCCTACTAGCTTTATTCATGGACGCTGCACAGATCTTGCTGCTGTGATAAACGCTGTCTTCATGTAAACTACATTTCTGAATTATTGGTGGCGTAGAGGAAAATAACTTCCGTACGCTTATCCTACAGCCAGGCTCTTGCTAAACTGTCCTGTTTTCTTCCGTCGTTTCCTATGTAGACAATGAGATCATCTGTAAAATGAAATTCTACTTCCTCCTTTCCGTGCCTCATGCCTTTAATGTCTTGTCTGTCTTACCGTGCTCGCCAGGAACCACGATTTAGGGTTGACCAGAAGAGGACATAAGAGGGCAGCAGGGCGGCTTTGTTTTTGCACATGCTTCCACATCTTTCCCGTTTTGGAAAACGTTTCATGTAGCTTTCTTTTCTCTTCTTTCTCTCCCTCTTTTGGTAAATTCCTTTTTTAAGGTTAAAGATATTTTCTTCTATTGCTTACTATTTAAAAAAGTAGTTATAAGTGGGTGCTAAGATTTTAGCAAAGGTTTTTTTCTGAACTCACTGAGATGATCACGTGACTCTTCTTTACTATGTTAATGTACCAGATAACACTGCGGATTTCCTAACGTCAGAAACTCCTTGCATCCAGTCCTGGGGCAAGCCGGTTTGGTAACATGCTGCTCTTTGAAAACACTGTACACTGTTGGATTTAGCATGTGAATATTTTCTTGACGACTTTTGCACCTAATATTCATGAGAGAAACCAATGTGTAATTTCCCATTTTCTTCTGGTGCTGTTTTTGGCAGATTTTGGTATCCACATTTTACTTCTCTCATAAAACAAAGAGGGGAGCACGCTCCTGTGCTGTCTCATTTCAGTTCTCCGGTAGAATCTACAAGACCGAATAATCTTTCTTTGAAAGTCTTGGACAATTCTCTGTGAAACTGTCAGAATGTAGTTTTCTCACTGGGAAGACTCAGAACTGCTGCTTTAATCTAATAGTTACTGGACCATTCACGCTATCTTTCTATTGGGTTAATTTTGTGTCTTATTTAAGTTTTAAAGTTAATTGTTGTGAAGTTGCTTCCAGTCTCTGGAGTTACGTCCTCCTTTTCACTTACGTACTCACAAAATCAAAGAAACCTTTTATATTACAGAGAATTTCAAACACACCCAAAAGCAGAGAATGGTAAAATGAACAGAGCCACCATCCAACTTTGATAATTATCAACATTCTGTTTCTCCTTCCACCTAATTATGGTATTTTGGGTGTCTTTTTTCTACTTTTCTTGGCTAGTCTCTCAAAGGTTTATTTATTTAATGTTTTCAAAGAATCAAATTTTGGCTTTGATGATCTTCTCTTTGTTTCCTATTTCATTATTGCTCTTATGTATTATCTCCTTTGTTTCACTTTCTTTGAGTTTATTCTATTGCTGTTTTCCTAATTTCTCAAATTAAATCCTAAACTCATTAATTTTCAGGTTTTTAATACTTAACTCCAGCATTTAAGGCTTCAGTGGAAGTGCTCCCAAGGGCAAACCTTTTCTTTTTTTTAAAATTTTCTTGAAGTGCAGTTGATTTATAATGTGGTGTTAATTTCTGCTGTACAGCAAAGTAACTCAGTTTTATATACATATGTATGTGTGTGTGTGTGTGTGTCTGTGTGTGTGTCTGTGTGTGTGTATCTGTGTGTGTATATATGTATATACATATATATATATATATGTATATATATATACATATATATATATATGTATATCCCTTTCCACTGTGGTTTATCGTAGGGTATTGAATCTAGTTAGTTCCCTGTGCTCTACAGTAGGACCTTAGTTGTTTATCCATTCTCTATATAATAGCTTACATCTGCTAACCCCAAACTCCCACTCCATCCCTCCCCCAACCCCCTCCCCCTTGGCAACTACAAGACTGTTCTCTATGTCTGTTTCTGTTTCATAGATAAGTTCATTTGTGTCATATTTTAGATTCCACATATAAGTGATATCATATGATATTTGTCTTTCTCTGACTTACTTGACTTAGTATGATAATCTCCAGTTGCATCCATGTTGCTGCAAATGGCATTATTTCGTTCTGTTTTATGGCTGAGTAATATTCCATCGTGTCTATGTACCACATCTTCTTTATCCATTCATCTGTCGACGGACATTTAGGTTGTTTCCATGTTTTGGCTATTGTAAACAGTGCCATTACGAACATACGGGTGCATGTATCTTTTTGAATTATAGTTTTTTCTGGCTATATGCCCAGTAGTGGGATTGCTGGGTCATATGGTTGCTCTATTTTTAGTTGTTTGAGGAACCTCCGTACTGCTCTCCATAGTTGCTGTACCAATTTACATTCCCACCAACAGTGTAGGAGGGGTCCCTTTTCTCCACACCCATGAGCAAAACCTTTTCTGCATTCCACAGGTTTTCACATGCAATATTTTCCTTATCTTTTAGTTCTATATATTTTTAAATGTCCACTGTGGTTTCTTACTTGACCCATGAGTTATTTAAACTTACATACTTCCAGATTTCCAAATATTTAGGGACATAAAATCTATCTATTGTAAATATGCAACTTCAACATGTTGTGGTCAGAGAACACAAATTATACATCCTTCTTTGACATGTTTGAGCCTTGCTTTCTGTGGCCCAGCACATATCCCGTTTCTGTGGATGGCCCCGTGTGTGTAAGAACTCAGCTCTCTGTGTCTTGGATGCAGGGTTTCACCTACATCCATTAGACTAAGCTTGCCGGTCAAGTTCACAGGGGGGCCTGGGCTGCTCACGCCAATCAGGACGTGGAGAGATGGTCTGAGACCTCGCACCAGGATGGTGGATTTGTTTGATTCTCTGTGAAGCCCAAATTGCTTTTTGTATCTTGAGGCTATTTCATTAAGTACTTGTGTTTAAAATTCCTATTTCTTCCTGACAAATTGAACATTTTATCATTATGTAGCAAACTTCATCTATCCCTTGTGTTAAAATATACTTTGTCTGAGAAGAACAACTGTAACAGTTTCCTTTTTCCTTTCTCTTTATTTCCACCTTTCTTTTCATTATAGTTTAGGTATGTTCTTGTAAACAGTATATATACATATGTGTGTGTGTGTGTGTGTATATTTATTTATTTAAAAAATTTAACACAACCTGACAAACTACTTTTAATTTTGTCTGCTTACTGCCTATCATGGTTACTGACACAACTGGACTTGTGTCTATCATCTTTTTAAAATTTGTTTGTTGTACTTTCTCTACATTTATTTTTTTTCTCTTTTTGTTTTGATTTTTTTCCCTTCTACTGATTAGCAATTTATACACCCTATTTCTATTCTTTCAATGCTTGCTCTTGAAACTGTGTCCTGCCCGTTTAGCTTAAAGTCTGAATGTTAACTCCCTGAACAACAGAAGGACTTCAGGATGCTCAGTTCTGATGATTTCACACCTAACTGACATACTACTGCTGTTCAGTACTGGGGTTCTTTCAAACATAATGT
The DNA here is from genome assembly GCF_003676395.1 of Aethalodelphis obliquidens. Taxonomy (NCBI): domain Eukaryota; kingdom Metazoa; phylum Chordata; class Mammalia; order Artiodactyla; family Delphinidae; genus Aethalodelphis; species Aethalodelphis obliquidens. The sequence continues at coordinate 74,253,166 of NW_020837950.1, forward strand.
CAGTTAGATATTTACCTAGATTTATCAGGCTGTTTTTCATTCCTTCCTGTGTATGTTACAGTGATCTTCTGAGATCAATTTCCTTTTTCTTTTCTTTCTTCTTTTTATTTTTTTTGGGTCACGCTGCGCAGCTTGCAAGATCTTAATCCCCTGACCAGGGATTGAACCCATGTCTCCTGCAGTGGAAGCATGGAATCCTAACCACTGGACCACCAGGGAATTCCCGATTTCCTTTTTCTTAAAGTATACTTGTAGATGTTTCCTTTTAAAACAGGTCTCTTTGTAGCAAGCTCCTACACTTTTTCTTTATTATGGGAAAGAACAGTTTTGTGGGATACATAATTATAGACTGACCATCTTCTTTCAACACTGTAAAGATCACTCCATGGTCTCTGGTTTCATATGCTATGTCTAGAAACGGATTTTTGTTTGTTTATCCTACTGGTATATGTTGTGCTTTTGAATTTGTAGATTCAAATTTCCCATTAGTTCTGCAAAATCCTCAGGCATCTTATCTCTTTAAATCCTGCTTTTCTGTGGTCTCCATTCTCTCTCAGAGGGGCTTCCGTTAGGTGTATGTCAGACTTAGCCACTCCTCCATGTCTCTTAAGCCCTCTTTCACATTTTCTATTTTCCTTATAATCTTGGTGCATTCTGGGTACACTTCCCAGTTATATCTTCCAGTTCATCAATTCCCTCTTCAGCAGTGTCTAATCTGTTTATCAGGTATCTATCTACTGAGGTCTTGACTTTAATAATTCTATTTTTCATTTCTAGATTTTTATTGTTGGTCTTGGGTGTTTGATAATCTTTGTTTATAAGGTCATGCATGATTTTAAGGTGTGTGAATCCTGCAGGTCTACCTTGGGAAAATATTCCTCCAAAGCTTTGCCTACATCCAAGAAATGCCCCTGTTCCATCCCCTGCTCCCCGGAATCCGGCTTCAGAGCAAACTGTGTTAATAATTCAAGTACTTTAGGGACCTCCCTGGTGGTCCAGGGGTTAAGAATCCTCCTTCCAATGCAGGGGATGCGGGTTTGATCCCTGGTTGGGGAGCTAGATCCCACATGCCGCGGGGCAACTAAGCCCACGCGCTCTAGAGCCTATGCACCGCAACTAGAGAGACCGCGTGCGGCAGCTACTGAGCCTGTGCGCCAAAACTAGAGAGCCTGCGCACTGCAACGATAGATCCTGCATGCCACAACGAAGATCCTGAGTGCCACAACTAAGCCCCGACACAGCCAAATAAAAAAATAAATAAGTCAATAAATAAATATTAAAGAAAAAAAATTGGGGACTTCCTTGGTCGTCCGGTGGTTAAGAATCCACCTTCCAATGCAGGAGATGCGGGTTCAGTCCCTGGCTGGGGAACTAAGATCCTACATGCCGCAGGGCAACTAAGCCCCCATGCCACAACTACTGAGCCCGCACATACCACAACTAGAGAGAAGCCCGCGCTCCACAATGAAGAGCCCACTCGCCACAACAAAGATCCCGCAGGCCGCAACTAAGACCCAATGCAGCCAAATCAATCAATCAATCAATTTAAAAAAATAATTCAAGTAATTTAGCTACAGATTCTTTTGGACTTTGTACAAACATATTCACATCATCTGAGAATGACAATGCCACTTCTTCATCTGAATCCTTATCCCTTTGTTTCTTTTTATTTCTTTAGAAATAGAAGTTGTGATAAGGGGCATCGCTGTCATCACTTCTTTAATCTCAAGGAATGGCTTGTAACGTTTCACCGTGACGTATATAACACCTACTGATTTTATGGACGCCCTTCACCACGTTTAGGAGAGGCCCTTCTCATCCTAGTTAAGGGTTTTTACTATGAATGCTTAACTTTAGCAAATGCTGTACCATCTGCTAAGATTTAAACACACACACACACACACACACACATACACACACATTATAAATGTATTTAATTTTAAGAAACATTTAGAATTTTACAATACTTCATTTATGAATTAATGACTTTTTGTACTGCAAACTGCTTTTGTGAGTGTGTGTGTATGTGTGCGTGCTTTCTGAAACTAAGAGATTAACGTACTTCCAAAGAGAGAACAAGGCACTTTAAAGAAAAATTTTCTTGTCATGACTCACATAGTAGATATTATTGAACATATTATGACAAATATTATTAAACATGTACTAATAAAGTCTGCATATCAGGAAAGCTGACTAAATTAACCGAAGTGTTACTTTTCTCCTCTAAAGCATGCCACATCACTGTGTCCCAATGCCAGCGCATATAAAGCTCAGCTGGGAGGCTTGTGAGAACACGGATGTCGGGTCCCAAGTTCCTAGGCGGTGCTGCTGGTCCAGGACCACTCTGAGATACGCTGCTAGAAACCAGTCTTTACACACACGGGCAGGGACAAGTGAATGAGGTGTGAGAGTGTGGGCGAGGAGGCTAGTACGTGTGTGCCCGGGCTGTGGGTGGGATGTGCACGGCAGGCCTTCACGTGCTAGAATGCTACAAGGCAGCCAGGCTGCTTGGCTAGCTGACACAACTTCTGTCCCAGACAAGCAGCCGTGCTATGTGGGAGGGTCACGCGTGGTAACCACGAAACCATCCCTTTTTCGGACCACACTCCTAACAATTACCTTTTGAAATATTCCACTTCCCTCTCTGTCTCGTCCATGTCCACACTGTCTAGGTCGATATCTTTAGGCAGAAAGACATCATCTGTAAGATGAAAGAAAAGAGGTAAGTCAGCTGAACAGCAGGCCATCTTAGCGGGACACAGCAAAGCATTTGGTTTTACTTAATTTCAACAAGTTCACAAACTAAAGATCTTTTCTAAAATGAGATCTTGCATGGGACTTCCCAGGCGCTCCAGTGGGTAAAACTCCGCGCTTCCAACGCAGGGGACGTGGTTCCATCCCTGCTCGGGGAACTAAGATCCCGCATGCCGCGGGGTGCGGCCAAAAACAAAAAAAAAAAGAAAAAAAGAAAGTGAGAACTTGTCTAATAAAATTTTTTTAAAAATTTAAAAAATGAGAATTTGCAAATGGCCACAGGTGGGCAGACCTCTCTCATGCACTTGGGAACATCCAGGTCACGTGGAAGTAGCGAACTCCTGTGCTGAGTGAAGGAACCACTGCTTCAGGTCCAAGAGAAGAGACATACCTGCTGCCGCCACCGGGAGAGCCCTTGAGAAGACAGAGGCTGTCTGCCCCAAGGCCCCGCTGGAGGGAGGGCAGGGGGGTGGGGGGAGCAGGGGCACGGCTGTCAACAGACGCCGCGGACGTGTCTGTACCCAGGACCCAGATGTCAGCCTCTGGAGGAAGACGGCTCTTCTAGGCATTCAGTTTATCCAAGCAACATCCAGAGACTTCACCAAAAAGCTTTTCCGGTTGTCCCTACCAAACGCAAGGCTATATTTCATTTTGCAGTTGAGCAACCCTCTTTGAAAATAGGCTACAGCAGGGAGACGACTGATGAGGGAGCCTTGGCACCTCTGAGGGTTTTAATTCCCTCCTCTGCTCTGCCCACCCTGTTTGGTACCTGCCCGGCGCTCAGAGGCTCCATCCGTGCACACCTAGGTGCTGGGGGGCACTGGCGGTGTACGCACAGCATCCGGCTCCACTCACGGATGAGTGCAGACCACCGACAGTGCTCTGTTAAAGCCAGTCTCCATTCCCTGTCCCCACCTTAGCAAGGGACAATTTTTCGGAATCCTCAGTAAAGGACCCCCGTTCCTCCCATCACTGGGCATTTGCACAGCGGTAATGAAGGTGTGGTTTACCTGCATACCAGCGGCTAACACTGCTGAAGACTCCCAGCGCCATGCGGAGTGCCTTCACATCCACCAGCTCAAGGCAACGCCGCGGGCACCGAGGAGCCCCCGCACGGCCCCCTGCACGACCACAGCCCCTCCCGCACAGACAGCTCGGGGCCTGGGTCTTCCTCGACTCCGCCCCTTGCCGCTGTATCCCTGTGGTTTCAGCCACACCTGGATACCAACACCACCAAACCAACCCCGCCCCAGACCTCCTTCATGAGCGGCTCGTCCATAAAGCCACCTCCTCTGTACGTCCACCCTTCAGGCAGCCGACCCCCAAGGCGGGCAAAGCCTCTGTGATCTGCTGCGGCCGCTCCCTTTCTGACAGTGATCTAGAAATGATCCTCCCCCCACCCCCTTCCTCACACTCACGTCCCACCTGTCGCTCCGTCACCATGCTGGGCACGTTCCTCGTCAACAGTTGCAGATGCCTGTCTCCATCCCACTGCTGCTGCTTCTGGGATGCCCCCCCAGCCCCCGCCCAGGCTCCCTGGTCCAGGCCGCCAGCCCGCACAAGTCACCCTCACAACACGCTCCTTCCCAGCCACTGAGACCGTTCGTTCATCAGGCCTCCGCTGCACACCTACCGCAGGCATCTCCTGGAGGCCCACCGGCTGACCCTGATCAAGGAAACAGTGATGCACGAGGAGAGGAGAGGTGAGGGGGGCCAGGAGTGTTTACAGGTGTAAAGAAGGTAAAGTCTTAGAAAGGCCAGACTCAAGTTATTCCATAAACAAGTTCTAGAAGCGCAGTTGGTTCAACCACAGAAGCAAACACAGAGCAGACACGTCTGCTGGGAGTGCTCTCATTATAAAGCGATTTCTAATACTCTTCTAATTAGAACTGATAACCGGTATTAAGAATCTTGGCACAAGAAAAAAATGGGACAGAACTATAACCAGATTCAGTATCAGACAGACATTTTTCACAACAAAACTGTTATTAACCAGGGTGGAAAGAAAGAGCGACCTAAAGAATTTCGTACCCGCCGGGCTGTCTGTTCACTGTTCAGACCACAGGAAACAGTTTGCTTCGCCAGAGCTTGGAGGACTCTGCGCCCCTGACCCCTACTCGAGGACACGCGCCTGGGAACACCGCTACACGAGGACCAACACGGGCACCTAATGTATTCACGCGCAAACCTACAAATACTATGCGCTCTGACAAAGCAGAAACAAACGCAGCTGAAAAATGGGAAGAGAAAGGACAGCACAAGCGGGCAGAGGAGAGAAAACAGGGTCCGTGCACGGCTGTCCCCCAGGCAGTAGGTGGTGCCACAGGCCCCCATCTGGAGCAGGGATGGGGCACTAAAGGTATAAGTGCAGGGGCAGCACCGGTACAGAGTCGCAAACGTTCCTAAACACCAAGGATATACAGAAAGAAAGGCAAACATCTCACACAGAGAGAGAATCAGCGAATATAAAATATAAAACAGAGGACTTCCCTGGTGGCACAGTGGCTAAGATTCCACGCTCCCAATACAGGGGGCCCGTGTTTGATCCCCGGTCAGGGAACTAGATCCTGCATGCATGCCGCAACTAAGAGTGCTCATGCCACAACTAAGGAGCCCACAGGCCACAACTAAGACCCAGCAGGCCAAAAAATACACACACACACACATAATATATGTATGTATTAAAAAACTGATCTAATAATTACAAAATAATGTCAGGGCTGTCCTATCAATACATGGAAACAGGCTCACCTCACCTGTAGATAAGACTGTCAATGTGGCTCACACAGCAGGACTGAGGTGTCTCGGCTGTATGCAAGGGAATGACCTAAAACCAAGTGACTCAGATAGACCAGCAATGAAGGAATGAGGACAAAGGTGCCCCACCAGGCAAACAGAAACAGAGAGAAGGGGTAGCAATCACCATCTCAGACAAAGGAGAATTCGAGCCAAAAGTGTGAAACGCAACAGAAAGGACATTTTTAAACAATAAAAACCAAATTCAATATAAGAAATTAGTTAGGAATATGTACCAAGTAACAAAGAGACCACCTTTTTAAAGCAAAACTACAGGAAATGCAAGAAACACAGAAACTCAATAATAAATAATAATATATGTCAAGAGGACAAAAAACAAGTAAGGATACAGAAGACCTAAACCTAAACCTAAATCAAAGATATATCATGGATATAAATACATACTTAGTTCAATACCATGACAGCAGAGAAAATACACTTGTATCTCAAGTGAACACAGAGCAGTCACAAAAACTAGTCACAAAGAAAATACCAGTAAGTTTCATGAAGCAGAAACATTACAAACAATACTCTCGGATCACAGTGTACAAAACGTAGAAATTATTAACATAAACGAGGCTCTCCCACCTGGAAACCTAAAAGCCACCTATTAAACTACTGGGTGAAAGGGGGAAAGAAAACCACATGGAAACTGCTGAATTTCTAAAAAAGAAACCAAACGGAAACATTATCATACACTGTGGGATATACTTAAAGGAATGATCAGAGAAAACTCAAGGTGCTAAATACTTTGATCAGTAAAAATGAAGGAATGAAAAGAAATGAACTCAATTCCCAAATCAAAAAGTTAGAAAGAACAATGAAGTAAAACAAAAGGAAGCACAGGATAAAAAGATAAAAGTAGAGATTAATGAGGCAGAGAGACAAACAACAGTATACACCCAACTGGTAAATCAAGAGCCTGGCCTTTGAAAACATTATACAGATAAACCATTAACCAACTGAGTCAAACAGAACAGGGAGAAAGAAAGCACAAACATACAAAAATAAGAAACGACAAGAGGAAAATAACCGCTGAAAGAAATTTTTTAAAAAGTACGTACTCGGGCTTCCCTGGTGGCGCAATGGTTAAGAATCTGCCTGCCAATGCAGGGGACACGGGTTCGAGCCCTGGTCTGGGAAGATCCCACATGCCGCGGAGCAACTAGGCCCGTGAGCCACAACTACTGAGCCTGCGCGTCTGGAGCCTGTGCTCCGCGACGGGAGAGGCCGAGACAGTGAGAGGCCCGCGCACCGCAATGAAGAGGGGCCCCCGCTTGCTGCAACTGGAGAAAGCCCTCGCACAGAAACGAAGACCCAACACAGCCATAAATAAATAAATTAAAAAAAAAAAAAAAGTATGTACTTCGCAGACATCTATGTGAACAAGCTGGAAAACTGGCTGAAAAGATAATTTACTACGGAAATACAGTTTAGCAAAATTAACCTCAGTGAAGAAAGAAATACTTAAATAGACCAATTACCATGGAGGACAGAGAGAATACCATCAGGCAACTTCTCCACAAAAAGCACCGGCCTGGGGGGCTGCACAGGAGATTCCTGTCAAATCATTAAAGCCTAAGTAGTCCCAATGGAAGGTGAATTGCTCTAGAATACTGAAAATGAAAAACAAGCAAAAAAAGCCTCCTAATTCTTTACGAAGTATAACAGGTCTAAGAAGAAAAATTATGTTTAATCTCCGTAGATACTAGAAAACCTCTGACAAAATTCAACACTCATTCCTGATAAAATACTCAAGAAAAATAGGAATTGCTGGATATTTTCTTAACATGATAAAATATATAAACCTTACCCTAAAGCCAGAATCTTAATGTAGAAACACCAGACGTTTCCATTAAGTTCAAGAATGATGCAATTAAACAAGAGAAAACAAGAAGCATAAGAACTGGAAAAGAAGTAAAGCTTTCTCTATTTGCAAATAGATGATAGAGTAGCTGGAAAACCCCAGAGAATCAACAATAAGACTCAAACAATGAAATAATCTGCTAAGGTAGGAGATATAAAGTTAACATACAGAAAGCAACAGCTGTCATACACACAAATGACCAGTTAGAGGAGCACCATCCAGTAGAAACACAACATGAGCCACATACATAACTTAAGATTTCGTAGTAGCCAGCTGAAAAAATTAAACGACTGAAATTAATTTTAGTAATATACACTTTAATTAAATATGTCCAAAAGATTATCATTTCAATATGTAATCGATGTAAAAAATTATACTGGGACTTCCCTGGTGGCACAATGGTTAAGAATCCACCTGCCACGGAAGACCTAAACAGACATTTCTCCAAAGTAGACATACAGATTGCCAACAAACACATGAAGAGATGGTCAACGTCACTAATCATTAGAGAAATGCAAATCAAAACCACAATGAGGTACCACCTCACACCGGTCAGAATGGCCATCATCAAAACATCTACAAACAGTAAATGCTGGAGAGGGTGTGGAGAAAAGGGAACCCTCTTGCACTGCTGGTGAGAATATAAACTGATACAGCCACTACAGAGAACAGTATGGAGACTCCTTAAAACAACTAAAAATAGAGCTACTATACAACCCAGCAGTCCAGTCCCACTACTGGGCATATACCCAGAGAAAACCATAATTCAAAAAGATACATGTACCACAATGTTCACTGCAGCACTATTTACAATAACCAGGACATGGAAGCAACCTAAATGTCCATCGACAGACGAATGGATAAAGAAGATGTGGCACATGTATACAATGGAATATCAGCCATAAAAAGGAACGAAACTGAATTATTTATAATGAGGTGGATGGACCTAGAGTCTGCCATACGGAGTGAAGTAAGTCAGAAAGAGAAAAACAAATTCCATGTGCTAACACATATATATGGAATCTAAAAAAAAAAAATGGTTCTGAAGAACCTAGCGGGCAGGGCAACAATAAAGACACAGACGTAGAGAACGGACTTGAGGACACGGGGGGTGGGGGGCGGGGGGAAGCTGGGATGAAGTGAGAGAGTAGCGCTGACATATATACACTCCCAAATGTAAAATAGACAGCTAGTGGGAAGCTGCTGCATAGCACAGGGAGATCAGCTCGGTGCTTTGTGACCACCTAGAGGGGTGGGGTAGGGAGGGTGGGAGGGAGGGAGACGCAAGAGGGAGGAGATATATGGATACGTAGAGCTGATTCACTTTGTTGTACAGCAGAAACTAACACAGCATTGCACAGCAATTATACTCCAATAAAGATATTAAAAAAAAAAAAAAAGGAATCCAATGCAGGGGACACGGGTTCAATCCCTGGTCCAGGAAGACCCCACATGCCGTGGAGCAACTAAGCCTGTGTGCCACAACTACTGAGCCCGTGCGCTGTAACTATTGAAGCCCGCACACCTAGAGCCCGTGCTCCGCAACAAGAGAAGCCACCGCAATGAGAAGCCCGCGCACTGCAATGAAGAGTAGCCCCCGCTTGCCTGAACTAGAGAAAGCCCGCGTGCAGCAACGAAGACCCAGTGCAGCCACGCCCCCCCAAATATATATACTGAGTTATTTTACATTCCTTTTTTTTTCATACTAGGTTTTCAAAATCTGGTTATGTTTTTACACTCATAACCCGCACAATTTGGACCTTCCACACTTCGGTGCTCAGGGGTGACATGTGACTGGCTACTGCACCGGACGGAGTTGGAAGGTATGATTGTAGAAAACACCCCGTTAAAATTAAAAGCCAGGAAGATTAAATACTTAGGAATAAGCTCAATAAGAAATGTGAAAAACCTATAAGAGAAAATTTAAAACATTCCTAAAAGACATAAAGTAGACTTGAACAAATGGAAAAACTCCCCTTGTTCTTGGGAAGGACGAACAACATCACAGACACCAATTCTCCCTAAATTATCTTATAAATTTAATGCAATACCAATAAAGATACCAACAAGGTTGTTTTTTTCTTTTTTTTAAGGGAGCTACGCACACCGACACCAAAGTTCTTATGGGAATACAAACATGAAAGAACAGCCAGGAAAACTGAAAAAGGCTGTGAGGAGAGACGAGCCCTTAAGTCATTAACATGTACAGAACCCCTGAAGCAGCAACTCAATGCAATAATGGCGAGTGAATGAACACAGAGGGAAAGAAAAGAAATTCCAGAACAGACCTGAGGACACACGGTGTAGCACATGGTGGCATCCTGAGTCGCTGAGGCAAGATGAGCTTTTTAATAACTGGTGTTGGGACAACTGGTTAACTATTTGTAAAAGATAGAGCTGGATTCATGCATCACACGATACAAAAGAATGAACTCCAAATAGAGGTATCAGGGAGCTAAGTGAAAAAAGTGGAACCACGCTAATACTAGAAAAAAACTTGGGCACATTCCTCCTTAATCTTCGTGTTAGGATAAACAATCACACCTAACAACTATTTAAAATCCAGAGTGAACTATGTATAAAGTAAAAGAGAAAACTTGTGCTTGGCTACAAAGCACTGGAAAGAGTCAAAGACAACTTAAGGACCTGGGGCAATATCCCCGATTCATAAGGAACTCTTAAAAAATGGAAGGAAAAGAGCAAAAACCCAATTAAAAAATGAGAAAAAGTTACGAATAGAAAATTCACAAAAGAGATATAGAAACAGCCCTTAAAAATATGACCTCACTATAATTAGAGAAAAATGCATATGACCACTTCAGGAATAAGTGCGCCTAACAGATGGGCTCAAGTTACAAAGCCTGACAACACACTCTCCCGGTGAGGCTGTGGCCAAACAGGGGCTCGACAGGGTGGGAGCAATGCAGGCTTCAGAGGAGCAGGCCACATCAACAAGCCCTGTCTGCACTGACCTCTGTGACCCAGCGCTCCCGCAGAAACACCCACGCACAGCACCTGCGCTCCGCCCCGCTGTGTGTCACTACAAACCCCGAGAGCGGGGCAGTGTCCAGCGGAGCCCACTCAGCACCTGAAAGCACAAGGAAGAGCTGTGGACGCACACGGAGGGCCTTTGGAATACAGGATGTGGGGAAAAAGCCACGGGGAAAGGCGTCTCTAATATGCCAACCTTTTGTGTAAAGAACAGAAAAGCAAATAAGAAACTAAGTAGGAATGGGATAGGGAAAAAGAAATCAGGATTAAGGAGGGGAAACAAAACAAAATAGATACAATCAGAAACAAAGGAAGCCGGCTGCACTTCCTAGGAGTCCCCGTGGCTGTACTAAACGTGCCGCACTAGGTCCTGTGGGGGGAAGAGACCTGCCAACCCTCAGGCTAGAGAAGGAGCCCTGAACAGACACGGGGGGCAGGTGCGCCGGCCGGTCTCCCACCGCGGTGGGAGCAGGCAATTCTGAAGCCACCCGTGTGTCCCCCCAGGACCTCAAGGCAGGAGACACACTGTGGACCGCGGGGAGGGGGCTGCAGGGAGCGCAGTGGCACCGGAGCCGGACTGCAGTTGTCAGGGTGAACGGGTGGTTTTTACTGCAGAGATTAGATACCGAAAGACACAGATGTGTGTGTGGGGGGGGGGCACGAGGAGTGCACACGTGCCTGCGTACACACACTCGCTCCCCCTCCTAGGCCCTGCCAACCACACACCAGCTCTGGGTCTCAGAGCCGGGACATCTAACTGTGCACAGAAGTGCTCAAAGCACAACGGGGTGCAGAGGCCACGCAGAGGGGGCTCCCACCGACTGAATCTGGGGGCATCGAAATAGTGTTAGTAAAGGCTTATAACCTATAGCATAAAGAAAGCATCTACTAACCCGCCCTTGTATAAATAATGAAGTAAATGAAAAAAATACGTGGGGAAGAAGAGCTCTTCCTACAGAACGTTGAGTAAGAAAGGGAGAAGGAATGGCATCAGAAAAGTCACCATTATGTAGGCAAAGAGCACAGTAATAATCCCCCTGGGCAACACTGTCGTCCACGGATGCTAAAAGTAGTGGATGAATGTCTGATACGGCGTAAGGGACTCGTCTCCCCATGAGACACTCCGGGTGAGCACAGGTCAGGTGTCAGCCTGGCAGAGGAGAGACAGGCCGACCGCACGCACCACGGTCCAGGAGGAGAGTTACCAACACCGGGCAGTGTGCCTCCTGACGGCAGGGCACCCACCAACACAGACCCGTCACCCCCAAGGCGCTGCCGCCAACGCTGCGTAACCTGAACCTGGCTGTGAAGGAACAGCACCAAACTGAAATTACTCTAGACAGCCATTTACTCTAAAAAAGGGGTGGGTCATACTCTAGAGATGTCAGGTTGTGAGAAAGTGAGGAACTGACCCATTAAAGGAGATTAAAGAGATATGACGGTGACCCTGGGTTGGATCCTGTGTCAGGAGAAAACTTTGTTTCCTAGGACGTTAAAGGGATGAAGGGAGGAACACGCCCACGCCTGCAGCCCGGTAACGGTCCTGCGTCAGTGTTAACTTCTTGATTTTAACAACCACGCTGCGCTCCCTGCAGCCCCCTCCCCCGGTCCACAGTGTGTCTCCTGCCTTGCGGTCCTGGGGGGACACACGGGTGGCTTCAGAATTGCCTGCTCCCACCGCGGTGGGAGACCGGCCGGCGCACCTGCCCCCCGTGTCTGTTCAGGGCTCCTTCTCTAGCCTGAGGGTTGGCAGGTCTCTTCCCCCCACAGGACCTAGTGCGGCAGGTTTAGTACAGCCACGGGGACTCCTAGGAAGTGCAGCCGGCTTCCTTTGTTTCCGACTGTAACCATTTTGTTTTGTTTAGTTGTTAAAATCAACAACGACATCGTGCCCCCCCATCTGTATCTTGCTGTATCTAATCTCTTGTTTTGAGGAAATACACACAGCAGTATTTCAGGGTAAAAGGGCACTCTCATTTGGTTCAGAAAAGTAACCAAGAGGGAGAGATAGGACACAGCAAGTGTGGTGACACGCTGAGCTGACGGGAGTATGTGGGAATCCTTCGTGCTCTTCCCTGTAGTTTGCGGGAAGTCTGAAATTATTTCAAGGTAACCGAATACAACCACAATGCCTACGCGTCCCTCACGGCTGGTGCAGAGGTCACACAAGGCACGAAGCCACGACATGGACGGCAGCACCCCCCTCCAGGAGGGGTGGACCCTGAGAGGCACCCGACCCAACGCCCTCCTCGCCCCACGATGCCCCAGCTACACAGGCGCCCCCTTCTGCTCTGTGTTTATTTACCGATTGAGCCGCTGCCTCTGTCTCCCTTCTTCTTCTTGCTTTTCTTGCTCTTGCCCTTGGGCTGCGGAGAGTCTGCTGGCACCGGCTTGCCACTCTGCGGGTGCTCGCTGGGCGCGGCGGGCTCTGCGGGGCCCGGGCTCGGCTTCTCCTCCCGGACGTGGTTCAGCTGCTTTCTGTTGTTGTTGTTGCTGTTGACTTTCCTCTCCTCCCTTCTGTGCTCCGCCAGGGGCGTGAGGTCAAGCACTCTGGCCTTTGACTCAGCCTGGGGCCGGGGCCGGGGCTGGGCCTCTGAGGCTCTGGGGGGCTCCAAGGGCTTCCTCGCCGGCTCGCCGCCCGCTTTACTGCTGTGCTTCAGCTTCTGTTTGCTGTTTCCCTCCTTGTGCTGATGCATCATGTCCAGGAGAAAGGACAGCGGCTGCTGCTGCTTCCCGTTGACCCCCTTCGGCAGAAGGAGCTTGGAGTCTCTGGCGGCCACGGGGTCGGGGGTGTCCGCGTCGGCCCCCGGCCCCGGCCCCGTGTCTCTATGGTCCACGTGTCTGGAGGGGGAGCGAGAGGAGGTTTCCGGGTCTTCACTCGGCTCCAGCGAGCCGTTGTGCATGCTCTCAGAGCCGGGCACAGCCTCCGCGGCCGCCTGCAGACTCCGAGCGAGCATGTCCAGCTCGGGACAGGCCTTCCTTGGCCTCTCCTTCTTCTTCTTCTTCACGGCCCTCAGCTTCTGAAGCTCCTGCAGCCTCTGGAGCTCCTCCTGCAGCCGCTGCTGCTCCTCCTCCCGCCGCCGCTCCTCCGCTCGCAGGTGCAGGTGCTCCCGGGCCCGGGCCTCCGCTTCCAGGCGTGCTTTCTCCTCCAGCTGCCGACGTGAAAGGAAAAGGCAACTTAGGACAACAGTAAGTGCTCTAAAAAAAGTAAGACACGCACACAAAAGTGAGATAAAACTGAATCGCACGATAAGAATAGAAACACTGAAAGGGGCTGTGACAGGTCAAAAGCTTAAAACACACCTCCATCAAAGCAGGGGGTGGCAGTCAACAGAACATCCCTTGTAGCCTCCGACCTAGCCCCGGGCACAGAGGACGAGGTCAGAGCAGCCGCCGTGCTCCTGCCCTGCGTGGGCTCTCCCGTCTGTGCGCGGCGGCAGGTGGGGGATGAACTGGACAAGAACAAGACTGATCGCGAGGCAGCAGTTACACAGCCGCACAGGTGCCGCCAGAACCTTTCCAGGTGGGGAATGCTGCTGATGCGTTCATGTGGGTCAAAGCGACATTCAAGAAAATGTGTACTGAAAAGCTCGGAATTTCTTTTTCCCACCCTAGCAGGTAAAATTCCCAATATATTTTCACTAGTGTGACAGAGCAAATGACTTCCTAAAATATTCAACATGACGTGGCAAATAGACAAAGGTTATTTCTGCTGTCCAACTGGCAGGAAATTAATTTTCAACTCAAGCGAAGATTGTATTTTTTTAGTGACACACATTGCAGGAGCACAAATGGAAAAGATTCCTTCTGATTAGAAAACAAACGAGGGACTTCCCTGGTGGTCCAGTGGTTAAGACTCCGCACTCCCAATGCAGGGGGCCGGAGTTCGATCCCTGGTCAGGGAACTAGATCCTGCGTGCCGCAACTAAGACCCGGGGCAGCCAAATAAATAAATAAATATTTTTTAGAAAAAGAAAACAAACAAAAACCCAGTGAGAATAAGGAGAACGGCTCCTCCATCACTGGGCTCCAGTAAGGCTCACGATCGTGAGAATCTCTGAAAAAAACATTTTGCGTGGGAAAATGTAAAGGTCCTTCCGAATTTAAATATTCTTCATTATGTTTCAGAAGGCAATATTTTTTAAGAGACAACTTGCTTGTTTTGCTAAATAACTTAAACATAAAATTAGGTTAAAAATTCAATGACAGGTTTCAGAAAAATGTAACTTGCCAATTCAAGTAACGATCATTTAAAATTCCTGCTCCATCTGTTAAAGGAAAGCTTTGCTGGAGGCAGCGCCTGACAGACAAACTCCCACCGTGTCTCCCGCAGTGGCCCCTGCAGGCACTCCAGGGCCTCCAGTCTGCAGGCCTGACCTGCCTCAGGACAGACTCTACAGCGAATCCAACCCCGGTGTGTGCTGCCTTCATTTCAACAAGAGACAAGGCAGCTTTGTGGGTCCCCCTGCAAACCAGGTGCTCGGCAGAGAGCACGAAGGGTGAGAGCGGGTGCCGAGGGCGACCCGGGATGCACCTGCAGCGTGGTCCGGATCCAGGCCACCTGCAAGGACAGAGGATAGGAGTCTGGGTGGGGGCAGCCCTGAAAGCACCTGAGCCAGTCCAGAGGCTTCCGATGAAGCCCAGTGGCGACAGTCTCCAGGGCCTCGGACCACCTGGGACCCCGGGTGCTGAAGCACCCCTGGGTGGAGAACACACCTTCTCCCCACACCAGGTCTGGGGCAGAAGCAGGCCGCCCCCTCCAAGCCCCCTAATTAGACCTGTGGCCAATCCAGACCTATCTCAGGACCGGGGTGGGTACACAGCGGCAGTGAATCCACTCAGTTCAATCACAGCTACCTTAAGAGTCACGGCAACTAAGTTGGAAGCAACACCACACGACAAGTGGCCCGACCCTGGGTCCACTGTGGGCATGTCTCCTCCTTCACAGGGGCCTCACGCCCTCCCAAAGCAACCCATCCTACAGTCAGAGCCCTGTGGTCCTGACGAGTCCCCTCTGGGCACAGCCCACACCTGCCTGCTGAGGCGGGCTCGTGGAGCCTGACACCTTCAGGGAGCTGAAACCGGGAAGAACCTCCAAAAGAACTGGCGGGGGTGGGGAGGAAACCCCAGAGGAGATGCTGTTCCCATCACTTTCAGCGTCGCAGGAAGTAACGGATACAATTTCTCGCCTAGCGGCACAGTCTGCGCACCACGCTCCCGCGTTGAGACCCGCTCAGTCCGGCCGCAGCTCCCCACTGGGCCAGCCTGGCCAGTCTCAGCAGCTACTTGCCTTTGTGGCAGCCCCTGCCCTAACGGTGTGGGGGCCTCCTTACTCTCGACGTCACTGCCACGTGCAGGCCCTCCTTCGAGCGGTACTCCCTGATCCTCCTCTGCCAGTGGGGCCGCTCGGGGCCCTGCACCAGCCTCGGGTCAAAGGCGCTCCTTCAGCCCCAGTCTCCAGAAGCCCACAGTGCCCCGCCCTCGACAGCCAGGGCTGCTTCCCCTGCTTTCCTGGGAAAGAAGTTCCTTCGACAGACAAGAGGCGGAGGGGCTGCTGCTGCCCCGACGCTGGCCAGCACGAGAACCGGAGGCCTGTTTTAGAGCCCTTAACAAACCCCTGGCACAGGAGGGGGCCCCACGGCCTGAAAATACAACCTGGGTCTTGAAGCAGCGTCCAGTTCAGGCTGGCAGGCGGTCAGGGGCTCCTGAAGCAACACTGGGAGGCTGTCGCCCAGCCCCGACCTCAGAGGCCCCCCCGGAGGCCGCCTGGCGCAGACCCTCTGTTTACCTTTCTCTGCTTATGCCGTGCACGCTTGGCGGCCCGCGTGCTGCTCACGGGCTTGGTCTCCGAGCTGTTTATGAACTGGAGCAGGTCCTCCACCCTGCGATGGTCAACCACACTCTCCCTTTCTGAGAGCTGATCCGTTTTCTTAGGCTGCTCTTCCTTCCTCTTGGTCAGCCGTAAACGAAGCTTTTCCCTCATTTCTGCATAATTTCTACTTGTTGGCGCAGCGGGAGGCTAAGACCAACGGAAACATGACGAAATGCAAGTTTTCATGATTTTGAGTATACCAAATTTCAGACCATAGCATTAAAAGTGAAATTTTTATTGCTCAAGTGACACATGCTCATCCGGAAAAGTAACTAAATAGAAGAAACAAATGGCGAGAAAAAGAAAACCTTTCATCACCAATTACCCAAAGGTAGTATTTTGGCATTGACCTGTCAAGCTTTACATATTCACAAAAACATCTGGCAGAGGATGTACAACTACGTACACAAATGGTTATTTTTAAACTAAAAAGAAACTATTATACATGCTGTAACTGATCTACTTTTTATGTAATAGGATGTGACTATCTTCTCGCATCAATAGATGTGTTTATAGCATTTTTCCATCCCCTCGCAGGTTTCCTCTTCAGAGCCGAAAAGCCTTCTCACTGACTACTAAAAACACCTGCATGAGCTGAGGAAACACGGAGAGACTAAAGCAGAAAAAGAACAGCTCCCGGCCCTGCTCTTCCCGCCGCCCAGCCCCAGACACCACGGCTGACACCTGCTTGTACGGATGGAATGACTGTCCTGGCACACCACACAGTGCGGATGTGTCTCAATGCACTGTGCAGTCGAGCAAGAGGAATCCGCCCGCACAGGCCGTCCACTGTGTGGACTCAACAATTCCCACGCCTGGGGAGTTGGTAGGTCCTATCTAATCAAATGCAAAAATGCAGAGATGAAATACTCAAAACTACGTGTCATTATTTCTTTATGACAACTACAACCTAGAAGTGGAACCACTGTTTTAGACGGTATCTCGATTTTAATTATGCTCGCAACTACCGCTTTACACACAGTGTAACCATACCCTGAATTCAACCTGGTACATTACTCTTGCAAATGAGTTTGCACATTTTACAATTCTAATTTAAACACGCAATTTACAAACGCCCATGGCGAAACACTAATTTTACGCACTTAAGTGCGCGCTCCGGCACCTGCCCCTCCCCCGAGGAGGCCCTCGGCAGAGGAGAGGCCAAGGCACTTACCCCGCCATGCCCGAAGAACTCACAGTAGCAGCAGTCACAGTACTTGCCCTCCTTCTGGTTGGTGGAGGTGGAGGTGCTGGAGCTGTGCTCGGAGCAGCTGTCCTCATCCGCAGTCTCGTCTCCGTCGTCCTGCTGCGGGTCATAGACGCCGTTCTCGCAGCGATGCCCTTCACAGTCGGGGTCGCTGCAAAACCGCGCAGGGCCCGTCAGCAAGCAGCCTGCCCCTCAAGGGGTGCGAGCATGGCGAGCGGTGGCCGAGGTGGTTCTTTCCGACCAGCCTGCCCTCACCAACGAGGCGCGGGGCCTGCACGACCCAGGGGCCGCGCAGGCAGGACAGGCGCAGGCCGGCGGGCACACCCAGAGGGGCTTCTCAGGTGCACACACACGGCCTCTCCACTGTCCCTCCCACCACCATTTCATCCTGGGGGATGTCAGGGCGGGGGAGTGGCGGCAAGTTCAAAGGTAACGAACACTGACTTTTTAAAGAAAGCTGTTGAGTGTCCGTTGCATTGTTCTTTGCTCAGTGTGTAACAAACACGACTTCAAAACACCCACGGGCCCCCTGCCGCTGCCGGCGGTCTGCGCACAGACCCACAGTGGCCCTGTGCTCTGCGGAACCGGCCGAGACCGGAGCCCGCCCCTCCCCGCTGCCGTCCCCCGCTGGTGAGCTGCGAGGCCCTGGGCGCCGGAGTGTCTCCGGCAGTCCTGCAGGGTTAGGTCGCACAGCACCCATTCTGAAGCGCGCCGGCCTCCCCCCCGCAACCCGCCCCGCCCCGGGCTCACCTGCAGACGCTGGGAGGCGCGCTGACGGAGCCGTCTGTGGTGGGGGCCACGGGAGCAGGACAGAAGCTCTTGCGTGAATCCGCAAACCCGGGAGAGGTGGCGGCCGTTTTGGGGAAGGACGGGGCTGCGAGACTGGCAAGGTGAGGCGCGGAAGCTGGAGAGAGGGCGGTGGGAGGGAGGGCAGGAAGCGGCACCAGACCTGTGGGGCTGTTCCTCGGGGCCGCCGGCACCCCGTGCCTGTGATCCTCCTTGTTGATGCCGTGAAAGACGTCACCTGCGTTCAGAGATGCCAGAGTCACTGCCAGTGGCCAAGGTCAGGCAGATGTTCAGGCTTCTCTAAGTTAAAACTTTTTTTTTTTTAAACCAACTTTTGGTCTGAAAATGTTCAAATCTATAGAAAACTTGAAGGAATAGTACAAAGAATACCCATACACCCTTCACCTAGACTCGAGTATTTACTATTTTGTTATATTTACTTTGTCTGTCTGTCTGTCTCTCACACACACACACACACACAGACACACTTTATTGGTGGCTTAACATGTGGAAGCAAAGCTGCACTCACTCCTAAACGTTCCAGCCTGGACTCCTGAGAACATGCACGCTTTGCCGTAAAACCTCGACACCAGCGCCAACTACAGACAATTAACCTCGTGGTGACATTCTCATCTCACGTACAACCCCATCCAGACTTCTGGCCTCTCCCACAGTCCTTTGCGGCTTTTCCCCGAACCCAGCATCTTTTAAACTTTCTTTTTTTCCTTCCACAATACTGACATTTTTTGAGTTGAGGCCAGCTGTCCACAATTCTGGATTTACAGTCTCATGTCCGATTTAGCTGAAAATATTCTACGCATGAATCCTGCAAAGGTTACGTTGGATCTTCCCATCTGATTGCACAGGAAGCACCTAACGTGTTTGCTGCTGTCGGTGAGGCTACATCTGATCAGGTGTGCAGGGGGGGGCAGTCGGCACCTTATCTTCCCTTTGCAATCTGCCAGTCACCTGTGGGTGCTGCTCCCAGACACCGGCACTACTGCATTCCCCAAACTGAGATCCAATGTCCTGACGCCCATGAGGACGCTTACCGGGCCCCCTGTCACCGGCTGGCTGCAGAGTGGCCTTCTATCTGTACCGGTCTTGCACACGTAGTCAGCAGCGAGCTTCCACCCAGACAGCTTCCCACCCGACTCCCTCTTTTGAGCGTCCCGAAGGATTCTCGACTTTAGTTGTGTGCTACAATCCGTTCCTTCATTCTTTCTGATGCTCAGACAGTCCTAACTTTGGCTAGTGAGGCCTCTCTGATCCGGCTCCCGTGTCCCTTTGACATTTGCCCCTGGTCTCTGACTGCCCCCCTTGCTTTCAAGCCCCCTCTTCGCTGTGCTCAGGGCAGAGTGTGACAGCGACACCACCTCCACACCAGTGACCTGCACGGCAGCAGGGGCTGCATCTCAGGCTGGTCAGCAGCCCCATCAGCTGACTCTCCATGAGGCTTCTACTTTCAGATGCCTAAAAATTACTCCACGTGTTCAGGAAGCAAAGACCTCTCTCCACCACAGAACAAGAAGCGCAGAGAGGAAAGGCAGGACACAGTGTGGCAAAGCCCTGGAGGGTGTCAGTGTGACAGTGAAGTTCTCATCAGAGCCCTGGAGGACACGCTCTTTGTGCACGAGCGTTCTTAGGTGTTAATTACACTGACATCCCTGGCCAGGCCGAGTGAAAGGGAATTACAGAGCTGCTGAGGAAGAAGGAGCGAATACGCAGCGCCCACCCCGAGGGCTCCTGCGGGCTGGTGAGCCTTACCGAGGGAGGGCGGTCTCTTGGACGACACTCTGAACTGGCTGTTGCTCGACTGCACCGTGGTGGCCGTGCAGGACACGGAGGAGGTGGCTGACGACGTGGCCATCACAACTTTGTTTGCTTCCATAAAAGCATCTTGGAAATTGTACAAACATTTCTTTTTCGCGGCGTTTTTTTTCTCTTTGCTATCCGGAACTGCAGGCGTTTCATTGCTAGATGGAGGTGGAAGAGCTTCAGGTCTTGTTTCTGAGAGTGTTGGCCCTAATATGTCATTCCCTTCAGAGAAGAATGGGAAAATTAAGGCTTCTAAAAGAAAGAGCATTTAGCTAAAACCTAAAGGACATCTGCTGAATAAACTATTAACACTGGGGCTGCTACTGAAGTTAGGATTCCAATGGGATGACACTAGTCAACTAGTTTTCATCTCAGAAGAAAAATTTATTGAGCACCTACTATGTGCCAATTCCTGTGCTAGGTGCTTTCCAAAAGTTATTTAATGTCTTAAAATACTTTCTGAGCTTAGTACTATCATTCCTATCCTGAAGATGAAGAAACTGAGGCTCAGAGAGGCTAAGCAACTTGCCCAAGGTCACACAGTTAGAAACCCTTTCTAAGCACAGACCAGATGTCAAGTCTAGCTTGCTGTTCTGAGCACATGCAGGGGCGGGGGTGTGGGACCACCAGGGGCTCTGACCACGTGAAGACAGAGATGAGGCAGAGGTACCAACCCCTCTTCAGGCATGCCCTGCCCTGCCACTGAAGAAACAGCTGCACCTCAGCAGTTGAGGCCGCAAGGAGGAAGGTGCTTGTTAGAGGGGACAGGTCCCATGTAGGGTCAGTGCAGAAAGAGAGAAAAGGAACGTAAGTCATAGCATTCAAGCCACACCACCCTGCTGCACCGGGTCGAGGTCTGCTGGTCACCAATGCTCAAGAACCAAAGGCCCAACACTGCACCCTGGAGCCAAGACGCTCAGCAGCCCTGGGGCGGGAAAGACCCAGTGTCCGAGGCCCGTCCGGCTCCTGTGCCGGCAACGGGCCGCCAAGCCCAGAGCCTTGCTCCGCTCCTGGCAGCAGACATGGGTGGCTGGAGCAGCCTGAAGGGGCCAAGGGGCCTCCTGCTAGAGGTGGAGGTGAAGGGAAGCAGCAGCCCGGGCCCCTACTGGGGAACTGCAGCAACAGAGAGGGCAATCCACTCAGCACAGATCATTTTAAACTTTAAGAAAGTTTTAATGAGTTCCTTACCAGAAATTGTATCTGGCAAGAAAGTGCCAGGATTCCAGTTCTTATCATTCATCACTTCTGATCCCCAAAGACTTATAAATTTAGAACTATTCCACTCTGGAGTATTCCCAAAACAGCTCGGATAAATATGGTCTTGAAGAGATGCATTGAATACCTGATGTTTATTTGTGTGATTCTGAACAGGTGCTGGCGGTAAAGCCTACAAAAAAAAATGTTCTAATCATATATCAAAATTAATATTCTATTTACCTAAGTAGTTAAACTACAAACAGACAAGTCATTACTGAAACCCTGTGGGACGCGCCTGCCGTGAGCAGGTGTCCCGGGAGCGCGTCTTGCAGAGGCTTGAGTATTTATGAGGCTGTGCGTGACGGGGCAAATCTGAACCAGATGTAGATTTTAAAAGCAACTGATGCTCAAGGAATGTATCAGACAAACTTCAGACAACTCGGTGACTTCTCACATTCCTCCCTAGTCACATGTTATTTTATTTTTTTAAATAAATTTATTTATTTGTTTTTATTTTTGGCTGTCTTGGGTTTTCCTTGCTGCGCGCGGGCTTTCTCTAGTTGCGGCGAGCAGGGGTTACTCTTCGTTGCAGTGCACGGGCTTCTCATCGCAGTGGCTTCTCTTGTTGCAGAGCACGGGCTCTAGGCGTGTGTGCTCAGTAGTTGTGGCTCGTGGGCTCTAGAGTGGGCTCAGTAGTTGTGGCGCACGGGCTTAGTTGCTCCGCAGCATGTGGGATCTTCCCGGGCCAGGGATGGAACCCGTGTCCCCTGCATTGGTAGGCGGATTCCCAACCACTGTACCACCAGGGAAGCCCCCTAGTCTCATTTTAAATGAGGCCCATTTGCATGAGATCTGTTCCTGTGGCTTATTCTCATCTGACATTTTAAAAATCACCGTGCACCGCAAGGAAGAGTAGCCCCTGCTGGCCGCAAAGTCAACTTTGGAATCACTCATAAAAATGGTCAGCTCTTACGCTGTTCCCTCACACTTGGACAAAGTGCAGTGTAAGTGTGAAGAAAAGATGGATTCTACATTGAGCTCTAAACCACCCTCCCCGGGGCGGGGAGGGGAAGACCCTTGTCTGAAGGTGCCAAGGGAGGGCGCTGGGTCCACACATTTATGGGGTGACTGGCCGTCAGCTGCTCCCTGCACACGTCCTGGGCCGTCCCTCCCCTTGGTCCCCCTGCCCCCGCCCCCCATACCCGCAACAGTCTTCCCCACCGCAGCCAGAGTGGGCTCATGGAATGTGAGTAGGAGGGCGTCACTCCCACACTCCGGCTGTGCCACTGGTCTCCCACTGCTCTGACGTAAAACCCAAAGTCCTGAACGTGGCCGGCCGCCCCCGTCCTTCCTGATCACGAAGCCCCTGGACACACGGGTCTTTCCTTGGTCCTCAAACTCCAAGCTACTTCTTGACCCACAACTTGGCCCACACTGTGTCCACTTTCTAGGAGGTCCTAATCTCAGCTCAGACCTTGCTGACTTGCATTTATCCTACTGGCCACAGCCTAGATGTCACGTCCTTGGAGAAGTCATCACTGCCTTTGCTCTCACCACCCAGCACCCAGACCACGGGGGGCCTTCCCATCAAACACACTGAAGTCCATCAGTTTTCCCTCTCAGCACTTACCACAGTCATAATTCAAGACTTATCTTTAACCTATTGGTTTAACGTCTGCCTTGCCTCGAGTTACATAAACTGCAAGGGGATGGGGCCGCCTGGATCCTGGCCCTGCCGCCCCCAGCATCTCGCTGATGCAGCACACGGCCTTCCCTCTGCAGGTGTGTGCCCAGGCCCACCCAGACGAGCTACAGGTCTGTGCTGGGAGCGTCCCTGAGGACACAGGAATGAGCAGTGAGTGCTGTGAGCTCAAGTGGGAGGGTTTGGGGATGATTCCCAGGGCGGTGATGGTCTGGCAGAACCCTGAGGGCCTGGCTGGGCAGAGGGTCGAAGGGAAGGGTCAGAGCACGGGGATGGCCAATGTCCAGGGACAAGTGTGCCACCACCTGACGGGCTGCAGGGGCCACAGCAGAGACAACCCCGTGTGACTTCCATCCTGAAGGGGCTGGGAAGCCACAGAGGTTTCTACGCAGCAGGGTGAGACGGTCTGGTCAGCTGATTAGAAACATGGATCTGTGGCAACCTGGTGAAGGAGCCAGAGGGGCAAGGATGACGCAGAGAGCAGTTAGTAAGGGGCCGGGGAGGGCTGGAGCGCTGGCGGGGCAGGTGGGGAGGAAGGGGAGGGTTTGGGAGCTCCAGGCCGGCCACGTCTGAGCTGAGACTGTGCTCAGGTCAGAGCTGCTGCCTCTGGCTCCACCCCTGGGAGGCGTGGCCAGTGACGGAGCTGGACTTCCAGGCTGCCCAGTCTGAGGGGTTCAGGGCCAGCCCGCCCTTTACTAGCTGTGTGACCTCAGGCAAATTACTCAATCTTTTTGTGCTTTAGTTTTCTCATCTGTAATTTGGAAATACCTACCTCCAGGGGACGCGGTAAGAATTAAACCAGACAGTGCATGTCAAGGGTTTAGCATATGGCCGGGCCCAAAGGAGGCATTTCCCAAGTGCTAAGGTGGGTCTCCCTAGACACGAGCCAGGCCCCCACCCCACCCCCGCCCCCGCTTCCCTCCCTCAGCTCGGGCCGCTGAGCAGCTTAGCGCACCTGCTGAACGGGCTCAGAGAGACGAAGGTGGAGGGTGAGGCTGGAGCGGATTCAGGATTTGAAAGTGGGAAGAAACAGGGCTAGACTGGACGCCCAGGACCAAAGCAGAAGCCTGGACCAGCTGTTCTGGCGGAGCAGCCCCAGGGGCAAAGGGCGAGGACAAGAAACCTGTATTTCAGCAGATGTCAGTTTCCACAAAGAAGTGACAAACTAAGAGCTGCTTTGCTGAGAAGGGACGGATGAAAACTAACGATCAAATGGAAGAAGGTTTCTTAGTCTTGAAGACCTTCTGCTAAGGGCAGACATACCTGACAGGTGGGAAGCAGCCGCTTGCTCACCACGTCAGCTCTGAGAAGCAGCTCGGAACAGCAGAAGCACGTTGAGGGCTCGGAAGCTACTCAAGAACTTCGGAGACCCTCTGGGCACGGCCAAGCGTTGCTGGCTCCTTCCTCCCGGAGAAGGCCTGGCTGACTGCCGGGAGCCGCCGCCTGCGTCTTTCCAGAGAGCCTTTGCTCACCCTTCAGCACTCTGGATACCCGAACATGACCTCTCTGCAAACCCACCCCACAGGCTCGGGGAGTTCTCCTTCAGTGTTACTTTCCTACTCCGCATCTACAATTCCTATTAAGGTACGTCATAGTATTTTGAGTTTTCAAATTTGACTGACTGTGTTTTTGTCTTCTCTTTAGACCGCGAGGTCTCTGAGAACAAGCACAAGGACTAACCAGTTTTATTTTTCTAGCATGTAGCACAGGGCCTGGCACATACCGGATGTTCAATAAATGGGCAGAATTTAACTTGGCGGAATAAGGGGATGTAGCCATGGAACTGTTATGCTGGAGACATAAGTCAGCGATTCTATACATCTGACTCACACACTTCTTCAGAAGCCTGTCTACTCAAAACAGGAGGCCCAGCTGTAGAGAGCAAAGGGAGCAGGGGTCTGTAACAAGCAAGCTGTATTTGTACGAATGCTTCTGCACAAGACGCCTACTAACTTCCATAGCTACGGGTTTCCTTCAGGGAAAGAACAGGCACCTGTCACCCAGACCATTCTGGGGCCACGCCTCCATAAAAAACACTAACGACTTAAGCACCAAATCAGCCTCTCAACATGTGGCTAACGCTATTAAGTTGGAACACTGCTTTCAATCTTTACACAAATCCACATGGCTTCAATTAACAGAAGTTCTCAATTGTTCTCCTCTTTGAGACAAAACTGACTCACGGGAAAGCAAAATTTTGCTTTCAGTGGAAGCTCCGACACACACACTAACTGATGCCCTCACCACGCATGCCTCTGCGTTTATGCAGGAACCTAAGACCCAGCCCGTCTCACACCCAGATGTCATCCCAGATGCCATGAGCACGGAGCCGAGAGAGCACAAGGCTGAGCCACTGAGCACGGGCGGGAGAGGCCGCTGACGCCCAGCGTGCAAACAAAAGGGTCCACTTATATCCCAGCGAACAAGAGAGTGACGACCCCTCTACTCTGCACTTCTTCTCAGAGGCTCTTCAGTACTCCTGCCAGAGGAGAAGAGGCAAGAGCCCCACCTCTGTTTCGCTGTTTCTTAGCGTCAGAAGAACTGAACTCTGCCTCTGAAATAAAACGCAGATCACAGGTCACAACATGACCCCCAGATGGCAATCTATTTATGTCCCTATTTTCCACACAGCATTTTTCTCCGTCGAATTCCAATTGATCTTACACTTGTACCACGTTTAACTTTATGAGATACTTCTGCAGTGGTTGTACACAAGTAACCCGGTGAGGAGGTGACAGGTTCACAGGCCCACAGCCACGTGGGAGTCACGTCACCAGGCTCCACTCAATGCACTGAACTCACTGACCATTTCCAAATAACCCTTATGCTCCCGTGGAGACTTCAAGACATGTGTCCACCTTCAGCTCCAGGCCCTCCCTAATGGGGCAACTGCTTCACAACACATTCTCCAGATGGAAAAGACACAGGACTTAAAGCTGGAAGCCTCGAGCACCGCTCCTGGGCCACGCGCAGCAGGGGAGCCTGCTCTGCTGGGGAGCAGGAGGTGTGGCCCATGCGCTCGTCTCCAAGGCCGCAAGTTCTCCCTCCCAGGCGGGCGTGGTCCAGTGAGGGGGGACACTTCGCTTGACGTCCCAGATAACTGGCACCAAGCACTTTTGTAACAAAGGGCTGAGCTGCGGAGAAAGCAAGGGAAACGGTCCACAAAGAACTGACAAGAACATGGCAAGAAAAACAGGACCCAGTGGAGGTGCGGGAAGGGATGGCTGCCCTGGGGACGTGTGCGCCATCGTCACCGTGAGGAGGGGATGGGTCTGTGGTCCCAAGGGAGGAAGGAGAGCTGGAGACAAGGGGAGCTGGAGGGTCCCAGAGGGTCAGCTCCCTGCTGGCACCTTTGCACCAGCAAATGCGAACCCTCTCTTGAGGAAGCGTCCCCTATTCAGCACCTGCTCAACAAAACATGATTTCATGATAAAAACAGATTTAGGTCCTCAAGGTTTCATTCAAACACAGAATAACTGTGTGTAAAATGCTTAAAGAGAGGAAAGATGAAAGAAAAAGTGATCAAGGAACAAGAGAATATAAAAAGTTTCTAACACATTTGAAAAATAAATAAATTAAAGCTTAGAAATAAGAATTACAGGTGGGATTAAAAACTCAAACTTAAGGGGCACGTTAGACCCAATTATAGAGAACCACTTAACTGGAAGACTGATCCAAAAGAAGTTCCCAGAACAGACTGAGAGACGCATTTCAGGTACAGAGAGACCATCAGGTGTGACGTGCAGGATGAGAAGGTCTAACCAGAGGTGCACGGAGAGACAGCAGAGCGGTTAAGAGGGAATACAAACAAGATAAAATGGCTGAGAATCATCAGACGGGGGATTTAAAATTACTCACACGCTGAGGGCTCTGACGGGAAAGGTACACAACATGCACGAACAAATGGGTAATGTGGGCAGAGAGATTCTAAGAAAGAATCAAAAAGAAATGCCAGAAATAAAAAACACTGTAAGAGAAACTAAGAATTGGTAGACTGGACACAGCCAAGAAAAGAATCAATGAGCTTCAAGATAGGTCAGGAGAAACTTCTCAAACTGAAATGCAAAGAGAAACAAGAATTTAAACGAACAAACAGAACCCCCAAAAAAACCACCACCAACAATGACCAAAAAAGTAGAACAAAATGTCCAGGAGCTGTGGCGCAATTTCAGCAGCCATTTCAGTGTGGTGCCTGGAGTCTGGAAGGAGGCGGGACAGGCAGGAGGGACATCCGAAGGACGAACAGCCAAGCACGTCCCAAACTCACAACAGGCACCAAACCACAGACCCAGGAAGCGCGGAGGACACCACACAGAACAGGTGCCTGCAAAACCCACACCAGGGCATATCACATTCAAGCTGCAGAAAACCAAAGACAACGAGAAAAGCTTGAAAGCAGCCTAAGGGGGTGGGGTTGGGCGGGGGGAGAAACCCCTGTACCTACAGAACGAGGAACACAATCACAGAGGACATCTCATTTAAAACCATGCAAGCAAGAAGCGTGGAGTTAACTGTGTTTTAAGTGTTCAAAGAAGAAAAAAACCCACCAACCTAAAATTCTGTATCCAGCGAAATTATCCTTCAAAAGTGAAGGAGAAATAATGACTTCCTCAGACAAACAAAAACTGAGGGAACTCACCTCCAGCAGACCTGCCCTGCGAGAAATGTTAAAAGATTCTCTTCAGGCAGAAGGAAAATAATATAGCTCAGAAATTTGGATCTACATAAAGAAAGGGAGAGCAATGGAGAAGGAATAAATACAAGTAAAATAAAATCTCTTATTTTTCTTATTATTAATTGATCTAAAAAATAACTTTGTTTGAAGTAATAATAACAGTGTACTAGGTGGTTAATATATGGATAAATGAAAATAATGACAGCAATGTCACAAGGGATGGGAGGGAGGAATTGGGAATCATCTGTTAACAAGTACCTATGCTACACAGAAAGCACAATGGTGGTCTCTGAACAGGGACTTAGATGAGTTAAAACGTATGTTCTAATACAACTGCTAAAGTTGAAAGAAAGGCATAATTAATATCTAAGAGAAGAGATAAAATGGAATCAGAAAATGCTCAATTACAAGTGGAGAAGGCAGGGCTTCCCTGGTGGCGCAGTGGTTGAGAGTCCGCCTGCCGATGCAGGGGACACGGGTTCGTGCCCCGGTCCGGGAAGATCCCACATGCCGCGGAGCGGCTGGGCCCGTGAGCCATGGCCGCTGAGCCTGCGCGTCCAGAGCCTGTGCTCCGCAACGGGAGAGGCCACAGCAGTGAGAGGCCCGCGTACCGCCAGAAAAAAAAAAAAAAAAAAAAAAAAAAAGTGGAGAAGGCAGAAAAAGAAGCCTCTGATAACAAATAGAAAACAGTTACAAACATGGTTGTTATTAATCCAAACACGTAAAAGAATCACTTTAAAAGTGAATGGTCTAAATACACCAATGAAAATACAGAGATTATCAGAGTATATTAAACAACAAGAACCTTCCCCCCTCCCAAAAACCCCAAGATCCAAGGATACCTGTCTACAAGAAAGCTACTGTAAGTGGTGGGTGGGGAGAGATACACCATGGAACACTAATCGAAAGATGGTGGAATGGCCATCATCAAACACTCTAGAAACAATAAATGCTGGAGAGGGTGTGGAGAGAAGGGAATCCTCTTGCACTGCTGGTGGGAATGTGAATTGGTTCAGCCACTATGGAGAACAGTATGGAGGTTCCTTAAAAAACTACAAATAGAACTACCATATGACCCAGCAATCCCACTACTGGGCATATACCCTGAGAAAACCAAAATTCAAAAAGAGTCATGTACCAAAATGTTCATTGCAGCTCTATTTACAATAGCCCGGTGATGGAAACAACCTAAGTGCCCATCATCGGATGAATGGATAAAGAAGATGTGGCACATATATACAATGGAATATTACTCAGCCATAAAAAGAAACGAAGTTGAGCTATTTGTAATGAGGTGGATAGACCTAGAGTCTGTCATACAGAGTGAAGTAAGTCAGAAAGAAAAAGACAAATACCGTATGCTAACACATATATATGGAATTTAAGAAAAAAATGTCATGAAGAACGTAAGACAGGAATAAAGACACAGACCTACTGGAGAACGGACTTGAGGATATGGGGAGGGGGAAGGGTGAGCTGTGACAGGGCGAGAGAGAGTCATGGACATATACACACTAACAAACGTAAGGTAGATAGCTAGTGGGAAGCAGTCGCATAGCACAGGGAGATCAGCTTGGTGCTTTGTGACCGCCTGGAGGGGTGGGGTAGGGAGGGTGGGAGGGAGGGAGACGCAAGAGGGAAGAGATATGGGAACATATGTATAACTGATTCACTTTGTTATAAAGCAGAAACTAACACACCATTGTAAAGCAATTATACCCCAATAAAGATGTTAAAAAAAAAAAAAAAGAAAGCTGGTGGAGCTACACTAACTGCAGACGGAGCCGACTGCAGAGCGAGGAAAGTTATCTGGGATAAAGAGGGCCATTACTTAATAATAAGGGGTCAGCTCTGCATGAACACGTAACAATCCTAAACATGTGAGCACCTAACAGAAGAGCATCAAACTACACGAGGCAAAGCCCGACAGAGCTGCCAGGAGAAACAGGTGGATCCACTATTACAGCTGCAGACCTCAACCTTCCCCCATCAGAAATGGGGAGATCCAGCAGGGAGGGATCAGTAAGGACACACCCGAGCTCAACAGCACCATCAATCAACTGCTACTTCATCCAAAACCAGCAGATTACACGTTCCTCTGAAGGAACATGGAGCATTCACCAAGGAGACCACATTCTGGGCCACAAAGCGCACTAACAAATTTGTAAGAACAGAAGTACAGTGTCTGCTCTCAGACCAGAATGTAATTAAAGTAGAAATCAGTAACAGAAAGATAGCTAGAGAATTCCCAAATATTTGGAAATTAAATTCCCTATCACTTACAATTTTAATTTCTTCTCTAGTATTTCATCACTATATTTACCTCCTGCAACTACTTTTAACTTTCAAATAACACATGTGAACACACAAATGAAATGTATCATTGGTATGAAGACATCTGAAAACAGAAATAGTCTTCAAGTTTTTCTAATTTCAGGAAAATAAAATTTTAACACTGCTCATTCCAAGCATTTTAGGTCTTAAATATATTTGCCCACGATGGCAAAAGTATGAATTAAAAGAATTACAACTACAGTGACATAAAGTCTTCAAGGCGACAGCTGTCATCTCACCAGACCAGAAATTTCTAAAGGCCCTGACAACACAGAAACACCAGCAGGTCAGAAGAGCCTCAATGGGGACGGTGCCCGCCACACTCAGCAACACCTCCCTCCTCCCAACTGTGCGTGGACCATCGCGCTGAACCGTGCTGGCCTCTCTGAGAAACCTGCTCTGACGGAGCTGAGGAGGAGTCTGTGTCCTTCTAATACAGCGCATTTCTTCTCTACCATCTCCTACGGGGCTGGGGACACACGACGCATTTAGGTATAGACGCAGCCACAGTACTCAGGTTAGTCAAACGAACTCCAATAACACAAACCAACTTTGCAAAACCTGGTTAAGTGACAACGTAAGATTGTTTAGAAAAGCAAACATTTTTTTTTTTTTCTTTTTTGCGGTACGTGGGCCTTTCACTGTTGTGGCCTCTCCCGTTGCGGAGCTCAGGCTCCGGACACGCAGGCTCAGCGGCCATGGCTCACGGGCGCAGCCACTCCGCGGCATGTGGGATCTTCCCGGACCGGGGCACGAACCCGCGTCCCCTGCATCGGCAGGTGGACTCTCAACCACTGCGCCACCAGGGAAGCCCAAAGCAAACGTTTTTATACCAGGTACAAATGAAGTATTCTGTCAAATGCATCTCAGTTTTCCAAATAAAAATGGCATCCAACTAGTGTATTTTAAATGTGTTTGAATAATCTTGACATTAACACTAAACTGGCTGAAATACAGCTTAACAGCTTGTCCTCCATATTTGCCTTTCCAGCCACGAATCTTTCACATCTATCTACTGGATTACAGTTTAATGGGTATCAAATAAATAGATCTCGATACAGATGATGCTCCCCCGAAATGTTCTCCTTCCCCTTTACCTTCTATAGACTACTTACAACGTCCTGAGAAAAGGCCAAAATTCGGGGCGGGGCGGAAATCAGTTTTAACTAGAGGTCCCAATAACCTCAATTTCACTACTTTACTTGAAGATTTTTAAGAACTAATTCTTGAACAGCTTCCACCAGCAAGAAAGTATGAGAGACCATTCTATACTCTTTTCTCTGGGTGGTTCCCTAGGGACTAGAAACTGGAGCTCTATTCAGGTAAGAACAGGGAGCCAACAGCTTCCCGAACTCATACGTTCACCCAGAGGGCAAGGGCTGTGGATCAGGGAGACCATGAAAATAGCCTGGCCTTGAATACATACCTGAATAATGCTACTTAAAATCACCCGATTAACAAAGGTATCATTAAGTGTTCAAATTGAGCAATTCAATCTAATAAAATTTAAGCATAAATGTGAGTGGTCACCAAGCACCTATCATAAGAGAACATGACAAGCTGATTACACTCTGTTATAAACCAGTGGTTATAATCTCTCGCCTGTGCCCCTCCCCAGCTATGGCAACGTGTGGCCTTCTTGAGAAAGCCCCTTTCAGGCCACGTCCTCCCTTTCTCTCCCAGTGGAGAATCACTGCTTTAAGTAACGTTATCAGTAAAGCTTGGGGAAAATTCTACTTTTGACTGACTAGAACTAATAACACGAGGCAGAGTAAGTGACCAAAAAATAAAAATTCGTGATAAGAGTCAATAAAGGTAAGTTCAAAATAGCTAGAGAGGCACAAAGAACGAAACTAACCTGAAAATCTCACTGCAAAGTCTAAGATACTGAACATAAACCTGAGGTTCTCGGAGAAGAAATGCACGCAAATCACACTTTCCCAGCCCCTCACTACTCTCCTGGCCAGGCCTCCCGGTCTGCCCCCAGCCCCTCCCACTCATCACCTGCCCGGCACACGGGCTCGCACCGCATGGCACCCAGGGTCCCGCCTTCAAGCTTGTTCCTTTCTACATAAAAGTCCTCAGTCTCGTGCTTAGAGGACACTCATTTTAGACCCTGTAGAGCCCAGCCAGTGTTAGAGGACTCATGTCACATTCAAATTATTTTACCCACCACACTGAGAAAAAGAGCCAGGCCTCCAAAAGCTGCGGGTAGAGAACTGACCTGCTCTCTGGGTGGGGAGAAGCCCTGTGTGGAAGGTCCCCGAGCACAACCCGTCACCCCGGCACCATCTGAAAAACTCTTCACGTACTAGTTAATTCTGGAGGAATAAACCATGACTTTCATGATTGTTTTTACAAGTGTAAAGGTTGAAAATTCTGAGTTTAAGGTATTACGGTAGAAGGAAACATTTACAGACCCTCCAATCAAGCGCGGATGCTGTCCTACACAAGCTGCCAACTTATGGGTTTCCGTTTGTTTCAACATGTACCCCTCAAGGTCTGAGTGACGGGTGAGCTTTCCAGCCCTTTCTGCCCTGACTTACCTTACTGTGTGTGAAGGGGGGCGCTGTGTACAAGGTGGGGTGGATGAGAGGGCGAGGCAGGTGTGGGACGGCGTGCAAGGGCACATGTCCATGGATGTGGGGGTAAAGATGCAGAGCGGGGTGTGTGGGCTTCTCGGGGCTCAGGAACTGGTGGCCAGGAGGAAGGGCTCCAGCGGTCACTGCCGACGGCGTCAATCCAGACGCCTCTTGTTTACAGACGTGACATTCACAAGTGTTTGGAGCTTGCTCTGCCTAAAGGGAAAGAAAAAAGAAGTATTTAGTAAATGAGTATTTAGGGAAACAAAGAATTGTATGGACTGAATTAGAGCCAGTCACACGGCAGATACAAAGGCAGCAGGGCCCGTCCTGACACCCCAGGTTGACGGGTCCCTCCTTGTGAGGTAAACGAGGGCCCCCAGGACTGGGACTGAAGAGACCTGAAAAGAGAAGGGGGTGCGCACCTCCCCCCAGCTGGGTGTCTGCTGAGGCAGCAGCCACATCCATCTGCATCCCGCGCCTGTCTGAGCAGGGGCAAGGGGACTGGCAAGACGGCAGAGCGGAGAGAGGGAGCTGGGACCAAGGACAACAAGACCACCAGTGAGTGCCATGCTCCGCCGGGCTCACACTGCTTAACGGACGGTTACACAGAGATTCTTCAAAATGCACCAGAGATGGGACTTCCGGCTAAGGTGGAATGAAGCAGTCGGTGACTCTTCTCCCTCAAAACAAGTGTAAAACTGAACACAATTGTCAAAGGCAATCGTTTTGAGGCTCTGGAAATCAACCAAAGGAAAATAACAAATTGAGAAGCGTTTCTTCATGCAAATCTGCTAGAACTTTCAGGTGAGAACAGAAGGGGTCTAGCCTTCTTGCCCAGGGCTCTTCCTGTTCCCAACTCCCCACACTCCTTAAAAAATTAAACTTTAAAACAAACAAACAAAAAAACGTAACTCAAGAATAAATAGCAGAATTAAAATGGTACACTAAAATTTTCTTTGATATGAAAAAAGGAAGTAAAGGAGGGACAGAGGTACAAAAAACATGAGACCTACAGAAATAACCAGCAAAATGGCAAATGTAAATATTGTCAATAATTACATTAAATGTAAATGACTCATTTCAAACAAAAGGCAAGGACTGATGGACAGGATAAAAATATGAGACCAAACTAAAAGACTGGAAGGCAAATTTTAGACTCAAAGACACAAAGAAGCTGAAATTAAGAGCTGAAAAAATATATAATGTAACAGTACTCCGAAGACAGGTGGAGTATTAATATTAGACAAAATAGTCTAAGATAAGAAGTATTAGCAGGGAAACAGTTCATAATGACAAAAGGGCCAATATGTTAGGGAGATAGAACAATAATTACGTGGATACACATTCAACAACACTGCCCCAAAATGCACGAAACAAAAACTGGCAGATTTGAAAAAGGAATAGACAACCTAAAAGGCATACTTGAAGACTTCAATATGTCTCTCTCAAAAATTTTCAGAACTAGATAGAAAATCAGGAAGGATATAGAAGACTTGACTAACGCTATCAATCAACTTGACCCAACTTTCATTTACAGGCCGCTCCACCTAATAGGGGCAGAATACAAGTGCACCTCTAGGACAGACCACATGTTAGGCCATAAAACAAGTCTCAATAAATTTGGAAGCTCTAAAATCAGTAATCTAAGCTTTAGATTCAACAAGCTAGAAACAGAACAAACCAAACCCAAAGAATATAGAAAGAAACAATGGAGATCAGAACAGAAATCAATGAAAGAGAAAAGAGACAAACAGAGAAAAGTAACAAAACCAAAAACTGGTTATTTACAAAAATGGACAAACCTATAGCCAGACTGACTGAGGGGGTTAAAAAGGAGTAACCAAAATTACCCAAATCAGGAATTAACATCACTACAGACTCTACAGAATTAAAAGAGAGTATAATAAACAACCATATGATATCAAATTAGACAATTTAGATGAAATGGATAAATTCCTAAAAAGACACAAATTATTAAACTCATCCCAAGAAGAAACAGAAAATCTGAATAGACCTGTAGTAAGTAAACAAAATTTGAATTAGTAATTACAAAATTTCCCACAAAAAGAGACCAGGCTCATGGGATTTCACTTGTGAATTCTATCAAATATTTAAGAAATCTCAATCTTAGACAAATTCCTTCAGAAAATATATGCAGAACAAACAATTCCCAACTCATTCTATGAGGCAGGTATCACCCTGATACCAAAGCCAGACAAAGACATCATAAGGATGGACAACTATAGACCAGTATCTTTTATTAGCACAGATGCAAAAACCCTAACAAAATAACCAATCAAGCAACATATGAAAAAGGGACTATGCCATGAGCAAGTGGAATTTATCCCAGGAACACAAGGTTGGTTTAATATACGAAAATCACTTGATGAGATACACCACGGTAACAGAATAAAGGATGAAAACCACAGGGTCTCAACAGATGCAGAGAAGGCATATGAAAAACCCAAAGCATGTTCATGATAAAACTCCCAAAAAACTAGGAGTAGAACAGAATTTCCTCAACTTGACAAAGGACATCTATGAAAAACCTACGGCTAGCATCATACTTTACTGGTCAAAGACTGAATGCTTTCCCCCTAAGACTGGGAATAAACAAAGACATCTACTTGCACCACTTCTACTCAACACTGTACTGGAGGTTCTAGCTAGCTCAATAAGGCAAGAGTAGGGAATTAAAAGAATCCAGATTGGAAAGGAAGAAGTAAAACTGTTTATTCACAGACAACATGATCTTGCATGTATAAAGTCCAAAGTAATCTACCAAAAAAAAAAAAAAAAAACCAACCCCAAAAACAACACCACAAAACTTCAACCCTTCTAAAACAAGTTTATTAGCAAAGCTGCAGAATTCAAGATCAATATATGAGAATCTATTGTATTTCTATATATTACCAACAGTCAATTGAAAATCGAAATTAGAAAACACCTTTACTATAGAATCAAAAGACATCTAATACTTAAGAATAAACTTAAGAAACATGTTCGAGAACCACAGACTAGAAATTTTTAAAAACCGCTGAGAGAAATTAAAGATGACCTAAATAAATGGAAGCAGCATGGTCACTGACTGACAGATTCAATTTTGTTAAGACTGTATTTTCCCAAAATTGATCCTTATCATCCCACAAATAAAAGATTAGGCCCAGAGAAGTTTGCTGATGAATTCTATCAAATATTCAAGAATTCAATGCAACCTCTATCAAAATCCAAGCAGGTCTTTTTGGAGAAGGTAACAAATTGTTCCTAAAATGTATACGGGGAATTCCCTGGTGGTTCAGTGGTTAGGACTCGGTGCTTTCACTGTGGTGGCCCAGGTTCAATCCCTGGTCGGGGAACTAGGATCCCACAAAGCCATGCAGTATGGCAAAAAAATAAATAAATAATAATAAATAAAACAAAAAATAAAATGTATATGGAAATGCACATAGATTTTGAATGCATTTAGACTTTGAAAAGGCTACACAATTTTGAAAAAGGCCCACCAAGCTGCAGGGCGGATCCTACCCGATTTCCAAGCTTACAGTGAAGCAACAGTCAAGCAGAGTGTGGGCTTAAGGACACAGAGATCAAATGAGCAGGATCCTGAGTACAGACATTAACCCATACATTTATAGGCAACTGATTTGCAATAAATAGCCAATGCAATTCAACAGGGGAAAGGATGGCCCTTTCCACAAATGGTACTGGGACAACTGGATACCCAAATATGCAAAAGGTGAATTTGGACCCTAACCTCAGACCATAAGCAAAACTGAGTCAAATGGACCACAGACCTAAGTAAGAGCTAAAATTATAAATATTATAGAGGAAACGAGAGTTTTGTATTAGGTAAAATTTTCTTGGATATGACTTCAAAAGCATGACTCATAAAAGAAAAAATTTATAAACTGGAATGCATCAAAATTAATAACTTCTGCTTTTCAAAAAACACCATAAAAATACTAAGACATACCACAGACCAAA
Source organism: Aethalodelphis obliquidens (assembly GCF_003676395.1). Lineage (NCBI taxonomy): Eukaryota > Metazoa > Chordata > Mammalia > Artiodactyla > Delphinidae > Aethalodelphis > Aethalodelphis obliquidens. Next base: position 74,289,734 of record NW_020837950.1, read on the forward strand.
AGAAAATATTTGTAGGTCACATACTTGATAAATGACTTGTACCAATATATACCAATATATACAGAACTCTTTTTTTAAAAAATATTTATTTATTTGGAGGTGCTGGGTCTTAGTTGTGGCACGCAGGATCTTCGTTTCAGTATGCGGGATCTTTAGTTGCAGTGTGTGGACACTTCGTTGAGGCATGCAGGATCTAGTTCCCTGACCAGGGATCGAACCCGGGCCCCCTGCATCGGGAGTGTGGAGTCTTAGCCAATGGACCACCAGGGAAGTCCCCACAAAGAATTATTAAACTCAAAAACAAGACAGAGAAGGAAATGCAACCCAAACGGCCCCTCAATATATGACAGAATGAGCTCAACTTTGCCCATAAAAAATGGAATGAAAACTGAAACCTCACAGGGTTACCACTTCTCATCTACCAGACTGGCAAGAGCTCAAAACTCTTCCAGGGGGAGGGGAAGGCATCACGCTGACCCGGTAAAGCCACTCCTGGTGACCGCTCCTAGGGACAGAACTGCCTACGTATAAAATGTCAGATATGTAAGGTTACTCACTGAATAGTTTATGATGGGGAAACAAACGGAAGCAAACACAAGTGTCCGTCAGCAGGGACTAAAAAGAAAAACAAAACGGAACTATGACACGTCCACACGATGGAATACAAAGAGACCAGCAGCGGAGCAAGAGGAAGTGCGCTCTGTACAGGTGAAGCTGGTCAGGACACACTGCTGGGCAGGGAAGAGAACAGAGTGTGCATTAGTATAAGCCTTTTTCATGAAAAGGCGAAGAATAGTTGTATTTGCATAAATAAACACTGGAAGGACCTAGTTTTAAATAGGTAAAACTGGTTACGTATTGGGACTAGGGGCTGGGGGTGAGCAGGCGCTGCAGCCGGTAGATGAGGAAGGAGGTGGGAGCGAGACTTCTCAGGGTAGTAACACCTTCTGGTGTCCTTTCCTGCAGATTTACACCACCTGCTGAAATGGTTTTAATCAGCCTGGACCTTCATCTGTTCTTCCTTTCATTTAAAAACTGCTTGAGCGCCTATTATAAAACTCTGAGTCTCTAAGAAAAAATAACAGTCTGGTAAGGTACCCGCACCTCTGGCTAACAGAAAAACAGACACTATCAGGAAAGAAAAGCTCCCTTACAAAACCAACCTCTTCTGAAATTTTAACATTCCACTCTTTCATTTTATTAAAAAAAAAAGCCCTTCCCTTGCTTCCCAGACAAGAAAACCTCCCCAACACTTGAATATCTGGAGCCACTCTGCGGTGCCGCAGAGCCAAGACGACACTGATCACAGATTCAGGAAAGAGGAGCAGGACTGAGGGGAGGGAGCGAGTCACGTCTGCTTATTTGCAAGGATGCCTCGACTCTCTCCAGGCCTAATCTTCAGAAGTTTTTCGAAATAAAATAATTCTGTGTTCAATAACGCTCATGTTTAGAGAAACCAGAGGCAGAAAAGAGACCTCTGGCAAAACAAAGTTCGAAAAAATAAAATCATACCTGCTGAGTTGAGTAAGACGGGGGTGGACTGTCCACTTTACTTTCCTCCTTCCCAGGGCTCCCGTCTCCTAGAGCTGTGTCTTCCTTCGGGGCTCCCGGGGGCTCCCCACTACTTTCGCCGTCTGCCTCCTCGTCATCAGCCTCTGAAGAACTACTGCTGGTACTGCTTACCTGAGGGGACTTTAAAAACAACCCTTTGTAATTTACACTTTTTGAAACAGAAGAATGGAGGCAACTGACACACCAGACACCGTCTGATGTCACTTACTGTCACTATGAAGACGCATGCCCATACCTCGTCCTTCAGGGCCATGTTTTCCCCGCCACCGTTCAGTTCACCGTGGATTCCATTCATGCTGGCCACCACCTCGGCATCATCATAGTTACTCAGCGGATAAATATCAGCAAACTTAGCTGACAACGGCGCAACATCTTCATCGTCACTACAACTGAGAGAGCAGAGACGTCACCAGGGGGCCGCTCTCCGCGAGCACAGCGAACGCACCACCCGCCAAGCAGACACCGCGCTCGTTCACAGGAGTGCTGCACTGAGTGCCACGCATGCCCCTCAGCATCTCCTCGTAACCTGAACGCACGAGGAAACGCCTGGAAGATTACCATTTGTGCTATTTGGAAGAACGGAAAACAAGACTCCAGAAGGAGAAACATTAAGGAAACCACAAAATTTAATCAGATTAATTGATGTTGCACATCTATTCAAGTTGAAGTGCCCTGGTGTACAACTGTTCTCTCCGCCATTTCCAAGCAGACACAATTTTTGATTCTAATTAAAGGGGTACGGAGAACAACCGTAGGTCTTTACCGTTTGTTTTTATAACCGCCAAAATTTCAGACACAGCCAGCTGAACAAAACATTAAAGGCACTTATGTGACAAAATACTACAAGATTTTTCACTACAAGGCCAGCTGTGGCCAAGTCCAGTCATAATCTTAATTACCAGCTTTAGCAAGACATCCAAGCGATGGGCAAATGGAATATCTACCAAAAAAAAGTAAGAAGACTTCAAGGCTAGAGCCTATGAAGACCACTTAAAACGTATGACTTTCTGGTACATGGAAAGAGCTGGCGCAGAGCTCCTGGCTCAGTGTGCACGGTTCAAGGCACGACTGTAAACGGACACCCCACGGGTCCACGTAAACATGCCACCGCGCCCGCCTGGAGCCTCAACACTCAATGGCCTCCAGAAGGAACAAGCCTAAGAACTGGAGACCTTTTGGCTTTAGGGAAGAGTGTCCAGAATTGCCAAACTCAGGTTCTTTTCCACTTTTAGGAAGACAAGAGTCAATAGACTACAATGTGCTATCATCCGGAGCTCATCACAGCAAGCACGGACAGTGCCCAGCAGGCCTCCTGGGGTCCCACTGCACCTGAGGTAACAGCAGGCTTTGCCCTGGGCTGCACCCACACCTGCTCCTGAGGTGTTAGCATCACCACGACCCAGAGGAGGAAGCCAAGGTGCAGAGATGAAGGAACTAAGCCACGTGCTCCATGCAATGGAGGTGACCCCAGAACCCGTGAAGTCCAGACAGCACTGCAGCCCAGCGACTAAACCGCCACGCTTCTATTTCACCAACTTAGAAGCGGCACCACGAGAGACAACACGAACCAGCGGCCACATGGAGCTCCTTGGATCACAGAGTGTCTACCGGGAAGACACGGATCACAAGGTGCTGGCGGCCAGATGCCCAGAGCATCCGCACATGGCCCCGGCTCCGCCACTCAACGCAGCATGGGAGACCACGGCTGGCGCCAGCCGCCAGGACACAGGAGCGGGGCAAACTCTTCCAATGTAAGTTCTTATTCGACTGCACACGCTGAACTGTGGGATGCTCCTGTGATGAGCTAGCTGGCAGCTGGCTGTGAAGCCCTCAACACTCTGCACCGGCTCCGAGAGCACAGGGCTTCTACAGCTATGAAGCACCTTGAGTTCAGTGAAAGGAGTCACGGGGTGCTCAGGCCAATCCCTTTACTATTCTTCTGTGTTTGAGACCAAATCCATATTGAGAATTGAAAGACTCCGAAGGAAAGCCTCAGAGTCACCGTGCGAAATCCAGACGGGGGAAGCGAGAAGTCTGAGAAATGCGGGGCACCATCCCTCCACTGGGAGCCATGGCCGGGGGGCCGGTCACCTCCACAGGGTTCCCGGCACCCACACACACTGTGACATGCAGAAGGCATGTTTTATTTCTTCAAACGTATACCCGCGTGCAGCCTGTCCAGAAGCTAGAGCAGGTAGCCTCAACACGAGACACGGCCACAAGTCCGAAGAAACATGGGCCCACTCCCCTCCCTGTGAACTGGCGACAGCTGCACAGCCACCTCGCTTGTACAAAACATCCTTCTAGGTAATGTGGGAACACGGAGAACAGAACCTTTCAGTCACGTGCTAAAGTGATAATCTGAGTTCTTAGCAAGACATGGAACAAGCATGGATGCTGGGCTGATGATGAGGCGGAATGAGCAGCGGGCTGGCCCCCCGTGATTCAGTGAGCGTGGGCCAGGCCGGCGCTGGGAAACACTTCCCTGCAGACCAGCATGTGTTTGTTTGCCTTACTGCAGTTATTCATTCACCTTCTTTTAGGCAGGTCATGAAACAGTGTCAAAGTTTGGGCTTACTGATTCCATGTTTTAAAATCTATTTAAAAGAATGAAGGGTCCTTTTTCTTGAAAAGCACTATAATGCTATCCATACTTCTGCAGACATTACTGTCTCTATTTCTCATCATTGGATTAGTTAAATTTCTGAAACCTTATGACAAAGTCACGACTTACAAAGTTGGTGCAGAGCCATTGTCTGTGAGGATGAGTCTGGGATGTTGCTGAACTGTAATGGGAGAGCTGGAACCTGACCCTGAGCTTGCTGATGACACGCTAGGTGGGCGCATCTCAGAGAGATAGTCGGGAGCAGAGTCCACCTGGAGTGGTAGCTGGTGAATGTGGATGTCGCCAGTGACGGGGGGGTCCATGATACCACAAGTGAGGATGTGTGAGAGGCTGCAGTCATCGCAAGCACATCTGATTGGGAATTAAGGACAGTTACCGAGACAGCCAACAGAGAAGGGCAGACCGTGCTCTTTAGAGGTTGGTGCCGGCCCTCTGTGGGGTCAGCGAGGGTCCCGCAGGCCCGCTGCGCGCACACGCAGGCTCACCTCCTCCTGTAGTTGCAGTTGGGGCAGTCGGGCATGCTCAGTCGCGACGACAGCACGTGCCTCATGGTGTCCGTGAAGCTGTTCTCGCCAGCGACGGCCTTCTTGTTCGTCAACTGGAGGAAATCACGAGACAACGGGTTAGTTTTGCAAGACGCGCCGCCCCGTGACACAGCTTATATTTTCCAGTAATTGTGGCAGTGTGTGTCACACTCAGAACCAATGACCACAGCTTCCTAAGGTGGGGCAGGGCCAGGAAAAGGGGCCGCAGATGTGTGAGGCACACAGCCGTGGGGCTGGGAGAGGCCCGGACACAGGCCAGGGACCAGTAACCCCTAACAGGCTTCCTCACCAGCAAACACGCCGCAGCGTCCCTCACAGCAGACACCCAGCCTTTACCCTGAATCTGCCGTGGGCTTGGTACTTGCTAGGTACCGGGAACATAGGGATAATCACTGCCCTCAAGGAGCTTAGATTCTGGAAGAGGGGACAGGCAAGAAACCAAATTTGAAGACCGTGACGTAGAAGGTGCCCTGGGAGACCTGCTCAGCATGCTGGAGGGGTGGGGGAGCTGCTCGGCAGGTGCCAAGCCTCAGCAAGGCCCAGGTGCAGTCTGGTGATCCCATCAGAGGCAAGGAGGGCGTGCGGGCCAGCGAAGAGCACTGAGCCGGGCATCCCCTCACGAGACCCTTGGCCGCTGCTGAGCCTGGGCTGAGCAGGGGTGCGTCTCGGGAACAGCCTCCCCGCCATCGGGCCTGTGCACACAGAGCTGTGGCACCCAGCGCCCACGAGTTACACGGACGCTTATGAGGCACGATGGAAGCTGGACAGTCAGCACGAAGGCGGCAGTGGGCGGGTGGGAAGGAACGCAGCAGTGAGGAAGGCCAGCTGGAGAGGACACCAGTGGAGCATGGAGGAGGGGGGACCCGGGAACCACCTAGGAAGCGGCCCCTCAACCTCCACTCGAGCGGGCGAGCCTCTGGATTTTAGAGAAGGAGCCTGTGGACTGGCTTGGGCAATGGGATGGGTGGTGGCCAGAAGAGCCATGGGACAGGACAGAAGCCACACAGGTAAGCGAGCGGAGCACGGCTGCCCTCTGTCTACCTGTGGAGCCCAGAGGAGACCACGGGTGCGGGCGAGGCTGGGGCCACCGACACCTAGGGAAGGCCAAGGGAGCACGCCCGGCAAGGGAGACTAACTGGGAGAGAAGCCAGCACATGCACGGGAAGCAAGTTTCCCAGTGAAGTCCAATGCCCTGAGACCACCACACCGCAGCCCCCGCGAGTTCTGCCAAAGCGGCAGGCAGAGGGGTGGGGGGAAGAGCCGCTGGAGGAAGGGGTGCGCTGGGGCCGCCAGCAGCCACGGCGAAGGCATGGCCCCTGGCACACGTGGCGCGCACCAAGTTTCAGCCCTGCGACTTCACTGTATGCACCCTGGCGAGTAAACTGGGGACACGCCACCCGCCTAGGAGGAGTCCGTGGGGACTCAGGGGTGGCTGTGGCCCGAGCGGGTGGCTCTGTAAACGCGGGTGTCCCCTGAGGGATACAGGAGAGAAGGAAGTCGGAAGGAAAACCAGTTTACACCACTGCCACGCACAGTGAGCAGAACATGCAGTGCGGTGCTGAAGCGCCGGTCTTTTGGAGCCGTCCACCCGCAGGGAGCAATTCCCATTCCTGTGAACCGCCCCTCCGGCCCACAGCCTCACCTGCTCTTCCATGAATCGCCTTTGTTTAAAAAGCTCCCAGTCTTCTGTTAGCATGCGCTGTTTGGTTTTCATTGTCATCTAATTCATGGGGGATGTAAAAAACAAAAAGTCTTAGTACCAGCAAGAGCTACCCCGGACATTTTCAAGGGGAGACTTTTAAAACGATACATACAAGAGACCGCGTCTGCGGACAGAAGCCACAGCACTACAGGAACGCTACCTTATACTCGATCTCTGCGCCTCACGTGACTCGCTCAAAATCATCGCAAATACTTTTCTTGCATGAAAAACACAGCGAGGAGTTCAGATTTTAAAGAGAAATTAACGTATCAGAGGTGGATCTGTCAATACGGTGAGTGGACAGTCACAGTTCACTGAACAACCGCGAGGGGCCCTGCACGTGAAGCGTGAGCCCTGGGGAGGTCGCCCTGAGCGCCACAGCAGGCACCAGGGGCTGCGCAGGGAGGGGCGGGGGCCGCCGTTTAAGCACGAGCTTCAGCTTGTGAAGATGAGAGAGCTCTGGAGCTGAACAGCGGTGACGGTCACAGCAATGTGAGCGCACTCAGTATGAATGAACTGTAGACTTAGAAACGGTTAAGGTAGTAAATTTTGAGTAACGTAGATTTTCCCACAACGAAAAAGAAATTGAGGGGAATAGGGAATTAAGAATGGGCTCAAGGCACTGCCTTATTTGAAGGAGGAGGCTACGAAATGATTAAATCTTGGTGTTTATATAAATGTATTCTTGTAAATTAACCACTGAAAGGATATGGGATACGTATCTTCAAAATTATTAGAAGAAAAAAAAACGGAAAAGGGCGTATATTCAGTCCTACAGGGAAGGACATACTACAACCAGCAGCGCTCCCAGCTGCTGGACGGAATGCTGCTCGACTCCCAGACCACCTAATAAACAGCCTATTACATCTTCAAATTAAAACAAACAAACAAACAAAAAACTGCCCGTTAAACCCTCCAAAATAAAACAAGAGTAACTTAATAAAATCAAATTCATGCACTTAAAATTTTTTAATAGTTTAAAAGTATCAGAGAAGAAACCAAAGTTGAAATTACAGTCTGTTTAGAAATAACTGACAAGGAAAGCCCCACAAATCAAATTTTATAAGATGAGCCCAAGATGCAGAAGAAAATGTACAGTTTAGTGGCGTTTATGAGAGAACAGAACAACAAAAAAAGCCTGAAAAGTATGCGTTCAATGTAAGAAGCCCAAACAAAATGAAACAAGAAATCAACTGATAAGCAATTAAAGGTAAAAGCTGAAAGTTGGAAAACCAAGAAGTAAATGTGATCAACAAACCCACAAGTTGGTTCTCTGAACTTCCTCCCAGGCCGAACAAGGGAAGAAAAGGAACAACAAAATAGCGGGAGTGAGAAGGGGCACGGACACATACAAAGATTTTCTAAAACCACAAGAGAAAACCCCTGTGCAATTCACGCCTTCCACATACAAGAGCAGCTGCCAACAGGAGGCTCGTGGCTATCTTGTCGGCCCTGCACAACGTGTTTTACAAGCTGAGCCAACGTGAAAAAGCCTTTGAGATTTCACCTAACAGTCTAGACTCCTGGCCTCTCTCGACGCTGGACAGCTCAGAGGGCAGGCTGTGGGCACAGCTGGGACGCCAGGGGCACTCCTTTTAGGGGAGCAAGTGCTCTCATTACAGTGCGAAGTTAGAGGCAGGGGAATTCTCCTGTAGCCATCACGCACCCATTTTCATCAGCTGCCCTGTAAGCACAAGCTTAAGCCCACCCCTTTATATGAATGATGTGGATAATTACCCAGGCAAATATCAATTTGTAAAACTCACTTAAGAAGTAGGTTCATGAACACAATGTGTACTGAAAAGGCAGTAAAAGATACTGAGTCCTTGTTCCTTCCCCTGCAAAAATGAACCAGGCCCCAGAGTTTCATGGTAGGGTCTATGCAAACCCTTTGTAGATTAGGAAAGTTGAACTATTCCTAAAAACTGGAAAAACATGGAAAGTTCTCAATTCATTCTGTGAGATTAGCATAATTATCCTTTATACAAAACAAACAAGACCTCAAAGATGAAAACTCAGTAATACCTCAGAATACAGATATAAAAATCCTAAATAAAATGCCTAATAATGGATTAAAGAATAATATATTATAATCTAGTAGGGTTTAATTCCAGGAATGCAAGGATGTTTCAAAATTAGGAAGCCTAATCTAATTCATACAAAAACACATAAAAAGAGAAAAAACATACAAACTTAATGTCTATTCCTGCTTTAAAAAATTTTTTTTTAATTAATTAATTTATTTTTAGCTGCATTGGGACTTCACTGCTGCACAAAGGCTTTCCTAGTTACAGCGAGCAGGGGCTACTCTTCGTTTCGGTGCGCAGACTTCTCATTGCGGCGGCTTCTCGTTGCACAGCACGGGCTCTAGACGCACGGGCTTCAGTAGTTGTGGCACGCGGGCTCAGCAGTTGTGGCGCGTGGGCTCTAGAACGCAGGCTCAGTAGTTGTGGCGCACGGGCTTAGTTACTCCGCGGCATGTGGGATCTTCCCAGACTGGGGCTCGAACCTGTGTCCCCTGCATTGGCAGGCAGATACTTAACCACTGCGCCGCCAGGGAAGGGCTCTTTAATTTGCTAAAAAGTATCAAAAATTTGTATGGCAAGCATCAGACTTAATGTGAAACCTCCAAAGCGTTCCACAAAAGCCAGGAACTGAACAAGGATGCTGCTGCTAGTAACACTCTTACTCATGACGCTTTGAAGATTCTAGCTGAAGTGAAAAAACAAAACACAAAGTTCAAATGCTAATAAAGAGGATAAGACAAAACTATTATTATTTGTAAACGATGTCATGGTCTCCTAGAAAACTCAAAGCAATCAATTCCAGAACTATTTGAGAGATGATGACACGGTGGGATGACTGGACACAAAGCAGAACTCAGCTCGCCTATAAGGACCAGCAATAACTCCTTAGAAAATGTATTCCACCATCTAAGATGCCACTCGTGATAGTCCCTAAAACTGTGAAACACCTACATATAAATTCAGTAAGAAATGTACAAACTATAAGACCATAATATAGGCTATAAAAGACAACCTAAAAAAGGAGATATATACCATAGTTTTGAATGGGAAGATTCAATATTGGTGCTAATTCTCCCTTTACGTAACGTGGGTCTGCAGTTTTCAGGAGAAACATTTTTCTTTCGTGAGTAACTATTACTGTTGCAAATTTTAAAAATGATTTAAAATGAGCTAAACATTCGAAAAAGTAATCATTTCTTTATCTTATTACAGAGCTCAGTACAGAGTTGTTTGATAAATATAATCAATAGAAACCTCCTCTTTGACCTTCTCTTCGCAGCCTCTGGGATTAATTTTGTGGAACATTTCGGTACCTGTAGGCTTATATATGCGTCACACAACAAACAAAGGATAAATCTTTAAAAGCAAACAAGAACAACGGATTTCAAAGCTGTCAACTGTCTCCCCATGGCCATACTTATTTGTGAATACTAATTATTTTACAGATGTGCAACATTTTGCAGTGTTGAATTACTATGTAGTTTCTAAAATGCTGCTTGATTAGAAGAGACTGATATCCATTCCAAGGATTCTAGAATGACTGGTACCCTCTGGATGCAACTAAAATTGCTCGATTTCCCTAACTGGTATTAATGGCATCGTAGTTCCTTGACAGGTGAATGAGAATAAGAATGCACCTTTGGGTTGCTTTAATGAAAGAGGATGGCTTTCCACTGTGAAAAGACAGAGAATGCTTTCTTTTTTTTCCTTGTAAAATACGTGTAACCTAAAATAAACCATCTGAACCATTTCAGTGGTATCCCCTCTCTCTTCATCTTGCAAAAGTGAAACGCAGTCCCCGTTAAACAATAACCGCCCGCCTCCCCTGGCCCCCGGCACCCACCCTCCTACTCTCTGTCTCTATGGATTTGCCTACTCTAGGGACCTCAGGTGAGTGGGATCAGACAGGATGTCTTTTTGTGTGTCTGGCTTATTTCACTTAGAGTAATGTGTTTAAGGTTCTTCCACGTTTTTAGGTCTTCCACGCAGGTCCCTGATTCACTTTGAGTTCCCTTTTCCATATGGTATTAGATAAGGGTACAACTTCATTCTTTTGCAGGTGGATACCCAATTTTCCCAGCACCATTTGTTGAAAAGACTGTCTTTTCCCCATCGAAGGGTCTTGGCACCCTTGTCAAAAATCACCTGACCATATACGCAAGGGTTTGTTTCTGGGCTTTCTACTGTTATCCACTGGTCTGTATGCCTGTCTTTATGCCAATACCACGCCGCTTTGATCACTGTGGCTTTGTAGTAAGCTTTCAAATCAAAAGTGTGAGCCTCCAGTTTTGCGCTTTTTTTCCCCAAGACTGTTCTGGCAATTCTGAGTTCCTTGAGATGCCGTATGAATTTTAGGGTGGGTTTCTCTATTCTTCAAAAAACATCACTGGGATTCTGATAGAGATTGCACTGAATGTGTAGACCACTTTGGGTACTCCTGACGTTTCCACAGTATTAAGGGGTCCAATCCCGGAACACAGGAATGTGCCTCCATTTATTGATGCCCTCTTTATTTTCTTTCAGCAATGTTTTGTAGTTCTCACTGTACAAGTCCTCCACCTCCTTGAGTAAGTTAATTCCTAAGTATTTTACTCTTTTCAATGCCACTGTAAATAAAACTGTTTTCATAATTTCCTTTTCAGATTGTTCACTGTTTGTTTGTACAAATGCAACTAATTTTTGTGTGTGCACTCTGTATCCTGCTACTTTGCTGAATTCACTTACAGTTTTTAAATTCTAACAGTTTTTTTTTTTTTTTTGCAGAGTCGTTAGGATTTTCTACATATAAGATCACATCATTTGCAGAGACCGTTTTACTCTTCCTTTCCAATTTAAATGCCTTTTATATCTTTTTCTTGCCTAACTGCTGTGGCTAGATTTTCTAGTACTATGTTGAATAGAAGTGGTGAAAGCAAGCATCCTTGCCTTGTTCCGGATCTCAGAGGATTAAAGGCTTTCTTTTAATCTTTCACTTCTTTTAAAATTAATTTTTATTGGAGTATGGTTGCTTTACAATGTTGTGTTAGCCTCCACTGCACAACAAAATGAATCAGCCATACATATACAGATATCCCCTCCCTTTTGGACTTTAATCTTTCATTATTGAGGATGATGTTTGCTACAGGTTTTTTATATTTGTGGCTTTTATTATATGGAGGTAGTTTCCTTCTATTCCCATTTTGTTGAGTGTTTTTAATCATGAACGATGGTGAATTTTGTCAAATGCTTTTGCTGCATCAACTAAGATGATCATGTGGTTTTTCCTTGTTGATGTGGTATGTTATATTAATCAATTTTCATACCTTGAAACACCTTTGCATTCCAGGAATAAATCCTGCTTGATCATGGTGTATAATCCGTTAAATATGCTGGCTTCTGCTTGCTAGTGTTTTGTTAAGGATTTCTGCATCAATATTCATAAAGGACGCTCACTGGTCCGTCGTTTTCTTTTCTTGTAGTGTCTTTGGCTTTGGTATCAGGCTTAGGCTGGCCTCATAGAATGAGTTAGGAAGTGTTCCCTCCCCTTCAGTTTTCTGGAAAAGTCTGAGAAGGATGGGTATTAATTCTTCTTTAAATGTTTGCTAGAATTCACCTTTGAAGCCATTGGGTCCTGAACTTTTCTTTGTTGGGAGATTTTTGATTACTGATTCAATCTCCTTACTAGTTATAAGTTACTAGTTACTAGTAACTATTCAGATCCTCTATTTCTTCATAATTTAGTCTTGGTTGGTTCTTTGTTTCTAGGAATTTGTCCATTTCATCTAGGTTATCCAATTTGTTGGTGTACAATGGTTCATAGTACTCTCTGGTAATTCTTTTCATTTCTGTAGGACTGGTAGTAATGTCCCTACTTCATTTCCGATTTTAGTAATTTCAGTCTTTTTTCTTTTTCTCTTAGTCCATAAGCTAAAGGTCTGCCAATTTTGCTGTTCTTCTTGAAGAACCAACTTCTGGTTTCACTGATTCTCTCTTCTGTTTTTCTATTCTCTGTCTTTGTTTACCTCTGCTCTAATCTTTATTATTTCCTTCCTCCTGCTAGCTTTGGATTTAGTTTATCTTTTTTTTCTTTCTACAAGTTGCAAAGTTAGGTTGTTGATTCGAGATCTTTCTTTTTTAATGTAAACATTTATAGCTATAAGAACAAGTATTTTTAAAGAAATAAATTCACTTTCAGTCTTACTTTTTAAGACCATATTTTCCTTTTAGAAACAACATGTATGTTGCTATTTTTACACACCCCCATTTTATCACAAGAGCAGTGATAACACTGTGCATCATATTCCTGATTATTATATTCCTCGCAGCAAGGAGATTACTGCTCAGCACAGTGCTTAGCACACTGCACAGCAAGCCACCATTTATCTTCTTTCTCTTCACCTGAATTATCACTTTAGTTACACCGTTTTTCTGAAATCATCTAAATAAGATCACAAGTTATTGATTATCATCAGAAGCTTACACTGACACAGCATGATGGAAAAGTCAGGGATAAATCAGACCCCCGCTCTAGCGCATGGCACCAATCTCTGCAGAAGGAACCGCCAGCTGCAGTGGAAGCCCCTTCAGATCAACTCCAGACTGAAGGCTCCTCTGCGACAGACGGCGAGCCCCTGCTCGACACAAGGACCAGTGCTGCTTACATGCCCGCAGGCCTTCGTTTGCACTTGTACTCACGAATGAGCGTCTCCCCACTGCCACTATGGAACTCTGCAAACTCCCCGAGTAGCGCTCAGCATCAAACACAAAGTTCAACAAGCCCCACTGTCAGGGCCAGAGATGCAGGGGACCTCACAGGTCACCTAGTCCAGCCACATCTAAGATTCCGATGTCAGGACTCCCCTGGTGGTGCAGTGGTTAAGACTCCACGCTCCCAATGCAGGGGGCCCGGGTTTGACCCCTGATCAGGGAACTAGATGATCCCACGTGCGTGCCGCAACTAAGAGTTTACATGCCACAACTAAGAAGCCCACATACCACAACTAAGGAGCCAGAGAGCCGCAACTAAGGATCCCGCCTGCTGCAACTAAGACCCAGTGCAGCAAAATAAATAAATATTAAAATAAATAATTTTTAAAAAAAGACTGCTGTCAATTCACTTCTGCACGTCTCCTCTCACAGGGCAGCTCTGTCTTCCTGTGCTTCTCCCTGGGGTCAGACTTCAATCGCTGGGCTGGAGGCCTCTCTCTCCAGACCTCCTCACAGCACTGAGGACAGGGGCTGCCCCAAGTTCCTGAGGCTGCACTGCCATTTCCTGTTGGGGTCTGGCCTGTTCGGAGATGCCTTGAGGACAGACAGCGCAACCCTCACATCTGGACTCCAGAACTCTGTCTAGGACCCTCCCCAGCACAGGCTTCCAAGTGACAGTCTGTTTACTGCTGCCCATCAACCTTTCAGCATCTGATCCGCCCTCCAGTTGATTCGCCAGGACCCAGCTTCTCTCTACACGTCTGTTACTACTGTAGATACTAACGGGGTGGCAGAGGGGCCCAAGGCAGAGCTGCCAATGTCACTGTCCAGGCCCACAGCAAACACTGATGCGGGAGCCGTCTGGATGGGCTGTCTGCTGTTGTCCTTGCAGCAGTTTATTGCCCACATGGACCCAGAAGGTTCTCAGGGGACGCGGCACATGGCTTGTGAGGTTCTAGGGTGTCCTCCCTCCTCTCCTAGTCCAGGGACCCTGAAGACAAACTGAGGCCAGTGTAAGCAGCAACCCTTGGTAAGGACAGACTCATCCTCAGTCTGCTGGACAGGGGGCATTTTCTTCAGCCTAATGTTGGGGACCGGGGTTCCGTGACCTGATGCAATCCACCCTTCCTGTAAGCCGAGACGGCAGGACAGACTTAGCAGGTGGAGTAACCTCGTGGGTTCCCACAAAGCAGCCCCGACCAGCTCCTGTTTCTCACACGTCTCTCTCCCTGAGAAGCCTTCGCACATCACTCGTTCTTTTAAAGCAAGGATGGCTCATCAAACTTCTTCCATCGTCAGCTTGGACCCCGACGACGAGAGTGTAGCCAGGGAGAGGCTGGCGTCTAGTCTCTGAATTTTTTCTGAAGGTCCCTCCTGCACAGAGAACTGATGCCCCAACGTCCCGGGAAACCAGGGCTCCCAATTCTCCCCTCTCCTCTGTACTCTGGATAAACCACCGCACTTAACTGATGTGGGGTTTCCTCAAGGTAACCCAGTAACCGGCTCGGTGCAGCTCAACTCAGAACACAAGGGACTGTTTACTGCGGTCCTGCTTTTTAGTAACCACACACACACAAAACTGATTCAGAATTATACAATACGAAGGCTCAAACAGAACCAAAATGTCATCTAATCTGATTCTGTCATTTCACAAGTGGGAGACTAAGTAAGGCCCAGGGAGGGGAAAGGCCTGAATGAGGCTCACAACCAATCTGGGGCAGGGCCTGGCGCCAAAAGCCCCTCAGGGTCCTCCGCAGGACCTGCGTCCAGAACACCCCGAGGAACAGGCAACAGCCCCCGTCCCCATGCAGCAGTCTCCCCTCCGGGCTCCTGTGCCCTCTGCTACCCGGACAGGAAACTCCTGCAAACGGGCTGGTGCACATGCAGGCGTCAGGGGGGAGGGAGCTGTCTGCTCCCCTGCCTCGGAGTGACTCAGCTGCCGGCCGCCTGGCTGCACAGGCCTCAGGGGCCGAGCTGGCTGCAGGTCCAGGTGGAGGATGCACAGGTGGAGGATGCACGGCTCCCTGACCCCGTGCCTACATTTGCCAGCCTCAGGCGAGTCACGCAACCTGGGGCCAGCCCTGCCCCCACAGCGGCCGAAGCTGAGGTGTCAGTGGTCAGCAACGAGCCACAGCTGGAGAATTCGAGTGCCCCGGGGGCCCCAGGACAGCGGGGAGCGTGGGCCAGGCACAGAGTGGCTCCCGAGGCCACGTGCTACACATGCAGCAACTGTGGAAGAGGCCAAGCGCATGGCGCCGGCAGAGCCACCTGCCCAAGACAAGCTCAGCTCAACAGCGCCGAACTGTCGCGTTGCCAAGGCGCACCTGACAGAGGGGAAGGCCAGGATCACGCGGGAGAATATGGTCGGAACCGCTCCCCTAGCTTCTGAATGAGAGACTACTTAGAGTAACGGTCCCTGAGGCTGCAGAGGGAGAACTGCCACACGAAACACGGAGTGAGGCTGGAACGAACAGTGACGTGGGCACACGCCAGTCCCTTCCTTCTTCCCAATCCCTCACCACGCTCAGGTGGCAACGCCGAGACGAAGCGTCACAGCCAGCGGCCAGGCGGCACCCAGGATCCCAGGCAGACTCTGCACCAGCACCCGCCTTACGCCAGAACCAAGGTTCTGTTTTCCTACAGCCTCAAAAGTACAACACGGAGCTGTCACTGTTCCCTTATTACTCCGCACACCCTGCAGTACCCTGGAAAAGATCCATGCTGAACGCCTCCCCTGCCCAACCCTCCTGGGGGCTTTAGAAAGGCGGGCTGGCCGGCCGCGATGCCGGCTGGAAGCCCTGCCCGCGGGCCCCATCCCCACAGCAGCGCCTGCCTTCCACCCTCCTCCACCCCTGCAGACCACCTGCCCAGCACAGCCGTGTGTGTTCGTGTCTGCGCTCCCGCTCGACATGCTTAGGGACGGGGGGAGAATGGGCTCTGAAGCTCACGTGTGGCCAGCGTTCAGTAAACGGGTCCTGACCCGGCAAGGTTCAGCCGTTTCCAAAGGCCTCAGAGGCCCCCGCCGGCAGCACCGAGTCTGGGCAGCAGCCTGTGCCCGTGACTGTGGCTGCACCCAGGCCAGCAGGGACCTGACCGGCAGCTGACCCTGCGGGCATGGCTGGGCGTCCCCTCCGGAGCAACAGCAGCTGGGAGCCCCCGCTCGCACCCCTCCCCTGGGCACGTGGCGCCTCGCGGCGGGCTCCTTGCGGCCGTCCCAGCGGTGCACACCCACCTGCTCGTCCACGTAGGCGTCGATCCTCTTCTGGCACTCCAGCCACTCCTCGGCCACCCCGCGCAGCTCCTCCTCGGAGCGCTGGTACCGCTGCAGCAGGGTGCTGTACGTGTCCTCGTTGCAGGTGTCGTGCGTCGTGGTCCCCAGCCTGGGGAGAGAGGCCTTTCAGCACCCTGGCCATCATCTCCCCTCCCGAGGTGGCAAGTGGGGCACCACCACACACCCCACGAGGCTGCTGTGCGGGCTGAGTTAGGCACACAGCCCAGGCACCCACGACAGAGTCTGGCCTAGAGAAGACGCTCCAGGAAGCAACAGCTCCTAAGAAAAAAATGAGTGGTGAGTCACGCTGTTCTACAAAGACTAAGGGCCAGAGATTCAGTGCACTGGATGTGGGGTCGTAAACTGTTTTTCCCTACTGAGATTCACTGACACAGAGAGAACAAAACATTTAATGAGAAATACAAAACCAAATCAAGAAAAACAGGAAATTCAGTTCAATAAAAAATATGATCATAGTTTCATTTACTCTGTGTATCTTGCTAAGAAAGATGGCAAGATGGCAGACGAGAAACTAAACAGAAAACAAAAGTCACAAATAGAGGTAAACACCTGGGCTTCTCAAGAGGAGGGTGGCAGGGGAGAGAAGGGGAGTGGGGGAGGGGTGCAGGCTCACAGGCAGGTTATCTTCAGACACCGTTCCTTTTCCTAATACCTAAACGTGCCAACATTTGAACCAAAGCAATGGTGATAAAGACCTCATAACACAGAATTTCAAAATCAAAGGCCACGTTTATAATCGCTGACAAGCACAAAGATGACGCGCGGGCTTAATAATCGCTGCTGTTCACACGAAAGAACTGGAAGTGACCCGCTGGGATCAGTGATACCACACCAGACACGCCTTCTAACCACACACTAAGTTACACCTATGCGCTCACACTCAGACTCAGACACACATGCACTTACAGACACACGTTCTGAAATGGAGATGCTCCCATGTTAAGTGAGGAAAGGACTACGTCACCACGTGTAAAGATGCACATGTGTGGGAGGCGTGGACACTGGAAAAAATCTGGAAGCAGCACCCAGTTGTTTATGGTACCTACCTTACCTACCTCTTCAGGGTTTCCTTTGCTTTCAGAATTGTATTGCAATGACAATCTAATAATTTTATAATGAAAATAAACAACAGTGATTTAAAAACAAGAACTTTTCCATGGGTGCAGACACCTTCCTTTCCACCCTGGTGACCACTGCACAAAGACGCACGTCGTGCGAATGGACTCATTCTTGCCGAAGCCGTCTACACCGGCTCCATCACTTCAAGGAGGGAGCACGCGGAAAACAAGGTCACCGAAAAGCTGTGCAGGAAAGCCCAGAGCCAGGAAAGGGCACGACGCGACCCACGCGGTGATGGGGCTGGCTCAGACACCGAGGCTGTCCCCAGGAAACAGAAGTCCTCAAGACCCAGAATCCAGGGCCTCTCGAGGCCCCCCTGGCTCCACCCAGCACGTGGGTGCCTCCAGGCCTGAGAGCACGGCAGCCCACGAGGCAGCAGTCTTCTCCTCAACCCCTGCCTCTGCAACCCTGCTTGTCACAAGCTGATTTCCACTCTTCGTGCAAACCCCACCTTGCCCGTTAGGCCACCCAGAAGACTGGGGTGGAGGCGGAGGGGACTCATGCTCTCCCCCGCTCCTGCCTGAGGTGAGAACCGCTCCCCTCCTGTCCTACGCGCAGACTCTACTTAGAGCCAGTGGAGGGCAAAGCAGCCGGGGGTCCTGGGACTTCTGTGGTGGGGCACTCAGAGCACAAGCTGTAGGCACAGGGCTGGAGTCCAGAGAGGAAACAGGGAGCTGCTAGACTGCAGAAAGTGTCCTCAGGGTCAACAGCATCAATGGGTCAGCAGACAGGTTACTACCTACATATTCACTCTGCAAACACATGACAGTTAACAGCTGGTAATATCTATTATGAATATTGTCTATGTGAAACAATAAGTGATAAGGAAAATGAGATAAAATCAGTTCAGGTACGTTTACTTACAAGCCTAATTAAACATTCCCCTAACAATGAATATATCAATATACTTAAAATAAAGACCAAATTGGGCAATAGCTACTAAAACCACCACAACAAATAAGGAGAGACAACGGGGCTCCTGGTCTTGCCAGAGGGATGGAAGCAGACTCGGACAGAGCTTCTGGTTTCACACGAACTCTCAGGCAGCACAGACAGTGAGTGGCCTGCTGGAGGACCCAGACCCTGGCATCGCTACACGACAAACGGAGCTGGTTCCTTAATGGGTAAGTTGTGAGGGAAAGTGGATAGGGGTGGGGCCTGCATGTTAAAGCATCTCAAAAGGCAGGGAGAAAAAGGGGCCAGGAGTGGGGGTCAGTGTTTAACGGTGACACAGTCTCCATCTGGGGTGACATCCAAGTTTTGGAAATAGTGGTGACAGTTGCCCAACGTTATAAATGTAATTAATGCTACTGAATTGTACACTTTAAACTAGTGAACTATATGGTGTGTGAATTCTATCTCAATAAAGCTGTTAAAAAGCAGAGAGACATAACTTTCCTAAATTAAGTCAGTTCCTTGAATGAAGTCAACCTTTGGGTAGATCATTTGTATTTAAAAAAAGAGAAAAAAAAAACGACAGCAAATAAAAATCAGGCAAGACTATGGAAATGCACATGAGTAATAAGAGAGTAAAGAACGGGGGATTTCCCTGGCGGTCCAGTGGTCTAAGACTCCACGCTTCCACTGCAGGGAGCACACGTTTGATCCCTGGTCGGGAAGCTAAGATCCCGCATGCCGGACAGTGTGGCCAAAAAAAACAAAGAGAGAGAGAATAAAGAAAGGGAACCACAGGCTCGCTGTGCAAGACAACTGAGTGACAGCTCTGGGCGAGGCTCCTGGGCCCGGTGGGACATGCAGACGGACCTGCTGCTAGGTGAGCACGCTGGGCTGGGGCTAAGGGATGTTCACCTGCTATCAATCCATTCAGCTTACATTTATTTTGTGTAGTTTTCTGTATCTGTATTTTACTTTATAATAAAGTTAAACAAAATGCAGGCCCAGAGACAAAGTGTCAGTGTTAAGATACTCACAACTATGGATTTTGTGTGCCACAGACATAGTTATCACTTTAGGGGGTAGTGTTTGTATATAGGTTGTCACAAAATTTTTAGTTGTTGTTAACTAGGTATCTGTAAACTAGAAGTTCAAATCTGAATTGTTCTTGGGTCCAACAAAGGTGTCCCCTGGGGAACTTGAAGGACTGGCTCCTTCTGGCGCCCCAGACTCCTGGGGAACGCCCTGCTTGCCTTCTCCCCAGCTTCCATCCCCATCTCTATGCACCCTGTCCCTCACCCGCTCCTGGGAGCAACTCTGCAGCTTGGCCCCAGGATTAACACTGAAGACTCTAAACCACTGCTGATCTTTGGAGACTGACCACCATTCACAACGAACAAGATGAGAAATCCAGAGCCAGGGCACAGGAAAAAGTGGGGTTCTACAACACGTTTCAGGTTTCTGCCACCCACCCATGGTTTGATGAGAGGCCCATCAAACTCCCTGGCTCACCAGAAAAAGAAAAAACAAGGCTAAATACCCTGGAATGCTGCTATAAGGACCCCCACCCCCCCCCCCCCCACGCACACACAAGATGCACGTCTTTTTATAAGAAGTGCTCTTGCTGGATTTGAGCATCGTAACTGGGCACAATCTCCATGAGGGTCGCTCACGTCTCATGGAGACATGGACACTCGTACAGGACACGCATGTCTCTCTGCACCCACCATGGAACGTAACGGCGCTGTCGGAATGGGCGGGACGCAGGCAGTGGTGCGGGAGCTGCTGGAAGCAGGGTGCGGGCCACACCAGTAACTCTTTGTCCTGACCACCTTGGCCCCAGTCCTCCTTCCCCAGCTGCTTTTAAGGTTATTCTTGCTCCGGAGGTAAGGGTGAGAAGTGGGAATAGCTAGGACCCCTCAAATAGGAGTTAGGAATACAGGAAACAAAGACTGGATTGAAACATGGATTTCAAGAGAAAAAAAAAATAGGTGACTATTGTGTAAGTTAACTACAACAATAATATATTGACGTAAAAATAATTCCCCTTCTTTGCGAATCTGGCCCAACCATATTTTGGTGTGGACCTTTAAACCAAGATGACTACAGTCTGTGCTGTTCTATGATGCGTCTACAGCCTGGGAATCTGTTCACAGGTGGTAAGCAGATGAGGAACAAAATGACCCGCTGCAGGGCTGAGGTAGCTCACACCTGGCTCTCTAGCACAGGGACAGCAGATCCAAGGAGGGGCCCAATTTGTCAAGCCACCTCGGAGCAAACACCCCCGGCTGCACTTTCCCCTTCCCCCTCACCAGGGCAAGCGACCTGAGGCTATACTTGGGACTCCGGGCTTGGCACACCTGATGAAGCCCCACGGAAGCTCTACAGCAGTAAGAAGAACCCAAGCCATGAGCCACGATGTGGAGCGAATGCTTGAGAGACCTGACAGCGTGTCTAATACCTCCCCTAGCGCCCCAGAGCCCCTTAACACCACCAGCCCTCCCCCGGCCCCCCAAGTGCCCCAGCACAGACCACACCACAGCCACCTGGCAAAGCCTGGGACTTGTCAAGTGAACTGCTATGTTTACCGCAGCTTTTCCTTATTCAGGAGAAATCTGTGATGCTAAACCTTAGTAGCAGTGATACTGGGTTTATTATTTTAAAGTTCAATCGTATCACTCTTTGGGTTTTGAGCTTTCAACCAAACTGTATTTTCCCCTAAGTCCGGTAATTTTCTGGCAAGAACTGCCCCTGCAGTGGCATTCAGGTGCGCACCTGCTGCACCCCAGGGACAGGAGCACGCCGTCACGCCAGCAGGACACATGCAGGTGAAGACCGAGTACCTGATCTGCGACACCAGTGCCGGCAGGCTGCTCTGGAGAAGTGGCTCCGAAAAGACCAGATCTTCAAAGAGGTGCTTATTGTGCAGCTCCCACGTAACCTGGAACTTTTTCAAGTGTTCATTTTCCTAGTGAGATAGATACACAGAAGATACATCCAATCAAAGACTGAAAAATTCCCAGAAGGGTTTCTCCCCCCGCCCCCAAACCCACATCCTCTGTCCAGGCCCAGAACATTCTGCTCATGAGGGGCTGCTACTCCCTGTGCATCCAGCCTCCCTTCCAAATGACTCAACACAAAACAACGGGGTGGCAAGATGCACACAATGAGGGGACAGAAGAGAGAGGCCAGCGTGCACGGCCGGCAGCCACTCCTCATAACCACGCCTCCCAGATGTCCTGCAAGCCCCGCCTCTCAAACAACTTAACTAAACGCACACAAATCCTCTGATGCCGAAGGACAAGCACTTCCGCGCCTGTCTCGAGAAGTCTCCCGTTCCGACAGACACAGTAACTTCCCTGCTAGTGACAATGCGGGGAAGGTCAGCTCTTTCTTTCCCTGCTAAACATGGGCAACCTCATCAGTTACTTTCGACAACAACTTTTGAACATTTGGAAGCATTCTGGCCATCACAGCGAGTGACCTCCAGAGAGGACAGGGTGACCGGGGCAGACAGCGCCACGACCTCCCCACGTGCAGCGTTCATATTCAACAGCTCTGGCCGCAACCACGCGTGTGTGAACCCACACGTCCATCTGTCAGTCACACGTACACTACTCGTGGCGCATCACCTCGCACCTGGGGAAACATTCCTCACCTGAGTGACGGACAGTCTGGAGAGGCTTCACTGGCATCACACTCCAGTCCCCTCTGAACAGGTGACTCATGCCACGCCATGTACTGGTCTGTTCCTATTTACTGTGTAGCCCAACTGAGCTGAAATTATGACACCTGGAGACGTCAGGACACGATCTACACATGGAGATCCCATTGCTCTGTGCCCTGATCACCGGTGGACGGAGGGGCTGAACGAGCAACTCAGGGTGAGCACACACCTGCAGGACGCTGCTGAGCACGTGTGCCCCTGCCCTGCCATGCACGCACACCTGCTCTCGAGTTGCACGCAGCCCTCTGCCTGTACTCGAGACCCGCACAGAGACTCGGCAGGGCACCTATGGCATCTGCAGGAGGGCATCTATGGCACCTGCAGGAGGGCGTCTATGGCATC